>NW_027225575.1:4548529-4851764 GCF_038994185.2 Dermacentor albipictus | reverse complement strand
CCAGGATTTTTTTCGGGGGGGGGCCCACCACCTTCATCATCATCATCATCATCATCATCGTCGTCGTCGTCGTCGTCATCATCATCAGCCTGTTTTAAGTCCACTCCAGAACGAAGGCCTCTCCCTGCGATCTCCAATTACCCCTGTCCTGCGCCAACCGATTCCAACTAGCGCCCGCGAATTTCCTAATTTCATCGCTCCACCTAGTCTTTTGTCATCCTCGATTGCGTTTTCCTTCTCTTGGTACCCATTCTGCAACCCTAATGGTCCAACGGTTATCTAACCAGCGCATTACATGACTTGCCCAGCTCCATTTTTTCCTGTTGATGTCAATTAGTATATCGTCTATACCCGTTTGCTCTCTGATCCAAACAACTGTCTTTCTGTATCTTAATGTTATGCCTAGCAATCTTCGTTCCATCGCTCTTTGCGTGGTCCTTGCTCTCAAACATCTTTGTCAGTCTCCGACTCTCTGCCCCATATGTCAGCATTGCCAAAATGCACTGATTGCACACCTTACTTTTCAATGATAATGGCAAGCTTCCAGTCAGGAGCTGGCAATGTCTGCCGTATGCGATCCAACCCACTTTTATTCTAAATTAAGCGCTAATAATTTTACTTTTTTGTGGTTACCGCCTTATTTGGGTAACAAGAAAAGTTTGAAGTACGGATTATTTGCAGCCTCGTGGAGGAACAGTGGCTGGTTGTAATGAGGGCGTGGGCGAGGCTTCACTGTAGACTTAAGGTGTCTCCGACTATAGTAGCATTTTTATATTAGCTCTGGAAGAATTACAGCTAAATATATATTTGCGGAACAATCACAGTTCTTTTGGATTCCTCGTTTACTGCTCCAAGTGCGAAAACGACTCGTGTTGTTATTTGGGAAGTTGCGTACCGCTGTGTGGCCGCCAGTCCCATACAACCGCGTAGAGCGCAGGATACTGCGATTGTAGACGTACTGCGCCCACCGCGAAAGGTTAGAAAAACACCCACATAAGCACAATAGAGAAGTGGCTACGTGAGGCGGTTCGACCGATAACTGTAGAAGCATCATTCAAAACACGTAATTGTTCTCCGCTTCCGACGGCGTTTTCTCTACTTCCTATTTAAATAAAAAGATGTTGATCCATAAATATTTTATGAAGCAACGGTTATATTTGTTAGATTTGTTGTTAAATTCGCTTTTCCTTGCAGTTTGGTTGTTGCCTTGGCTCTCTCCCTTAGTAGATCGCTTGATTTCTCAACTCCTTGCGATTTTTGTTTCCAGTTGCCAATTTTGCACGAAAAGTGCTATGAATTAGGAAAAAAACCAGACGAGGTAATGGGCGACAGTCATCTTGATTATGGGTTTGAGGGTTATTGCAGGTTTTCGTGATGGAGGCTGTTTCACATTATTTTATTTCTCACCTTATCTAATCCATATCACGTGTATATGATTCCGGGCATCTGCCAGCGTCGCGACGAGCTGTCATTCAAGGAAATAATGAATCAAAAGGAAAAGTTAAACGCAATTGGCGTTTTCTCCGCCCGCACCTCGTTCCACGAGAGTACAGACCAGCCGACTAACAGCCGCATCCCTTTCCTGGTCCCAGGATGAGCCTAAACAAAGAAGGTTGAACTAACAAAAGCAACAGCTATGCGCGTGACAGTTGAATGGATGGTGACAAATGAACGCATCTCGAGTTAATCTCGAGGGCGCCGAATCTATGAGAAAACTGGCCTTCACATCCCAAGAGATGCTGATAACTACCGCCAACCAAAAGGAGTGAAAAGGGCAGCATAATGCTGACCGATGAATAGCTGCCAAGTCTCAACATTGATCTGGCAGCGCTTTAGGAATGTATGAGGAGTGGTGGCGTTAGTGGGGGGGGGGGGGGGGGGGAGGGGGTACGCCATCTGATTTCGGGGGGGGCCCGGGCCCCCCCGGGCCCCCCCCTGGGTACGTGCCTGGCACGGGTGTTTTCGCATTTCTCCCCCATCGGGCGGCGAGAACAAGAAAATTGAAGATGCTCAGTGGGTCCTCGCAAATAAAAGTCAAAGTAAAAAAAAAATAAGAACGTAGTTACCTTTGCTGGCTTTAGTGTCTTGACATGGATGCTTTGGCGCACGTGAAAGAAATATTGATATTATTTTCTGTGACATGACGGCATCAATGAACCTCCGCAACACTTCGTCCCATTGACCTCGCTGCGTGCTTTGTCAACTTGTTGACAGTGTGTTGATTTGGCTTGTCTCACTGTATGGCCCGGTACACGACTTTTGAAAAGCGTTGCACTATTTTCGGGATCGGCCCACGTATGGGGAGAGCTTAACGCCTGATTTACCTCCACCGCGGGTTGGCCCGGTATCGCACTATTTTCGGTATCGGCGCTATTTTGCGGGCCCCAGGTGTGGGGAGTTTTGCGCTTACCACGCCAACGACACGAAAATTTCCTTGGGCTGTAGAGGTATGCAGCTTCGCTAGTAAAGATTTCCGGGGGAGGGGGGAGGGGGCGCTGAAGCCTCACAAGACCCACCTTTGGCTACGCCCCTGCCAATACCATAGCGAAACGACTTGCAAAAGGAGCAGGTTGTTTATCGGGCCAAGCGACATAAGGATTTCGACAAAGGTAAGCTATAAATGCAAGTGTAATAATGTAGACCATAAACGGTATTCCACAGGGCGAAATTAGAAACGAAGCAGTTTAGCCAAAAAATGCCCTTTCACACTATTTATCTATGTTATGAGTGCTGTGAATAAAGCTACCTACATAATTATTACTTCTCATAACGGTAGGCCAAACTGCAAGCAGGTCATAGCATTTACCTTCCCCTGAGGACGCAGGGTAGCTGAACAGTTAAGGCGCCAAGCGCCTCGCAAGGCAGCACATTAAAGAACCAGCCAACCAAAAGTGTCGCAGGGAAGAGTGAAAGAATGACGCAAGGCTATAGTTTACGTATTCAGCACATTCCAGCACGGAAAGGAGTACTGAGGAGTGGTCTGCGACGACAATATACCAGAGTAATTAACACAGAAATTTGGGCTAGTTGGTGTTGATGCAGTTGCTGTGACGTGGTTACTAGCGCGAACAAGACTAAAGGAAAAAAAAGGCCAGGACAGGGCGCTAGATACTCAGAAAAAAAAAACGCGATGAGGCCACCGTACGCTCAGGTAAATGCGCAGACAGGCGCATAAACGAATGTTCCACGTAGGAGACAAACATCATCATCATCATCAGCCTGGTTACGCCCACTGCAGGGCAAAGGCCTCTCCCATACTTCTCCAACAACCCCGGTCATGTACTAATTGTGGCCATGTCGTCCCTGCAAACTTCTTAATCTCATCCGCCCACCTAACTTTCTGCCGCCCTCTGCTACGCTTCCCTTCCCCCTTGGAATCCATTCCGTAACCCTTAACGACCATCGGTTATCTTCCCTCCTCATTACATGTCCTGCCCATGCCCATTACTTTTTCTTGATTTCAACTAAGATGTCATTAACTCGCGTTTGTTCCCTCACCCAATCTGCTCTTTTCTTATCCCTTAACGTTACACCTATCATTCTTCTTTCCATAGCTCGTTGCGTCGTCCTCAGTTTGAGTGGAACCCTTTTCGTAAGCCTCCAGGTTTCTGCCCCGTAGGTGAGTACTGGTAAGACACAGCTATTATATACTTTTCTCTTGAGGGATAATGGCAACCTGCTGTTCATGATCTGAGAATACCTGCCAAACGCACCCCAGCCCATTCTTATTCTTCTGATTATTTCCGTCTCATGATCCGGATCCGCCGTCGCTACCTGCCCTAAGTAGATGTATTCCCTTACGACTTCCAGTGCCTCGCTGCCTATTGTAAATTGCTGTTCTCTTCCGATACTGTTAAGCATTACTTTTGTTTTCTGCAGATTAATTTTTTAGACCCACTCTTCTGCTTTGCCTCTCCAGGTCAGTGAGCATGCATTGCAATTGGTCCCCTGAGTTACTAAGCAAGGCAATATTATCAGCGAATCGCAAGTTACTAAGGTATTCTCCATTAACTTTTATCCCCATTTCTTCCCATGAGACAAACAAATGCGCAACGAAGCCGATAAGCGCCCACAACAAGCCCTTACAAAGCATTCACCATGAGGCTCTTTTCAAGGTACAACACTTCTTTATTAGTGAGGGCCAGTGATGGAGCGCTTACGCATTCATCAGGAGCTTTTGAAATGCAAAAGCGCCTCAAATACTTCCCTATCTAACTGCCTGGCGAACCGTCTGAGCATGCACTCTCGTGTTATGAAAACACGGGAAGAATGTACGAGTACATCTGCGGCAGTGGTCAGCCAAGTGGCCAGCACGTGCTAGAACGTTTACAGCATTCCGGTGTTCCGTCTGCTCCCTGTCCAGGCGCCTGTCAGTTTGTCCAGTATAGCACTTTACACAGGAAAGTGGAAACTTATATATCACCCCAACATTGCAATTAACGAAGCGAGTGACATGCTCCTTAGTGCATGCATCCTTGACTCCCGGCGTTCCTGCACATTCTTGCGAGCTTTTGTGGCGCTGAAGAAAACAACTCTCATACACCACACTTGTTCGCCACCTTCTTTAGGCGGTGGGACACCCCCCCTGTACGTATGGCACAGTCACAGGGCGCCCGCTGGGACGTGCGTTACTGCCCCGAGCGGCTGCCAGACCAGCTTTTACCTCGTTAACGCGGCTCTCAGTGACTGACCCTAAGGTGCCATCGGGATACCCGGCCCTACGCAAACGGCTCGCTGGTTGGTGAACGCTGTAGGAAACATAGTACACACAAGACTTAATCAAGCAGCTCTCGGGCAGTTAGTAACTATGCCTATTTTAACAAACTTGGAGTGCGCTGAACAGTAGTCAAGCAAGTCAAGCTTGGTTTATAGGAGAACACACCCAAGAAAGGGGACTATTATTTAGAATGACACGAATATCTAAGAACTATGGGCGGCCACTTAATGGTAACTCATGTGTGAACTTAAGTAGGCAATTAAGGGTTCCTCAGTGTTTTCATGCACCGAAATGCAGTTAACCAGTTTATAAGGGTTGCGCAACACGAACGGGTCACTGACATGCAACCCTTCGAGGTGTTTCTGAAGAAATTTTGACATTTTCCCTTGCCAAGGCTCCGTTTCAGTGAGACTGCTCCGAGAGGGACATCTACTTTATGCGTCTTAGCAGAAAAGAACATTGTCAGAGTGTCTATCTTCGTGGTTAGTATACGCCTCCTGAGGCCATCAAGATGCATATATATCCAGACTTAATGTCAAAGCCCTCTTTTTGACCCTCGTCGCGACATTATCCGACAGTACAAAGTTCTTACTGACAGCAGCACATGTCTTCTAATGAAACCATGTCTGTGACAAAACAATACATGCCCCCCCCCCCCTCTTTATCAGCCTCCGACAAACAGATTATCCTTTAAAAGTTTTAAGGACTGCTTAATTGCTTTACTATAGCGTTTTGTCCTGTCCCACCTTCTTTCCTTTAGTCGTGTTCGCGCTAGTAATTATGTCACGAGAATATACCAGCCATATGGAGAAGCCATGTATGAAAGGCAGTCATACGAGTAATGCTGCACCGAAAAGAAATAATATGAATGAAGCAGTCTAACGGTCAAAAGGTCCACGCGGCAAGGGAAAGATAGATGTAAAAAAAAAAACAGAGAAACATAGCTGCATCTTAGAAGAGCGAAATTGTCGAGTCGAATCGATTTTTCGAGAAAAACAACTTTCGTATATCGACTAGAATATCGAATATTTTTTTACAGTTAGAAACAAACTTAAATGGTATAAAGTTTGCGCGGATCTGCTTGCCGAAAGAAAGAACGTCCGTTTAACATTACTTTGTGCATATAATGCCTTTCACAGCCGGACTTTTGGACAACCGCGGAGGTTGTAAACGATAAACAACTGAAAGTGATCTGATGCAAGAAAATGACACTATTGTCAAAGAAAGGAAGAGCACGTCACCAGACGCGCGTATATAAAGTGGCAGTGTTCGAGAGAATGTACAGTTTTCGGCTCCAAACTCATGAACGGGTGCCTCTATACGCAAGAACTGCGGCTTTCCGAGCCATCTGGAAGTCACCACTTGCACCCGTCCTTCTGCCTGCAGGCCCCAATAAATGTCGTCATTCCTTATATTCGGACAGAAATGGAGATTCAACCACCCGGAACAGCGAATTCTTGAATCACGTAAGAATCTTAGAGCAAATACTACTGATTAATATTAGGAAAAAAAATAGTAAATAGGGTTTAACGCCTCCAAACTGCTCGACGGGTTATGAAACATGCCGCATAGTGGATTGCTCCGGATTAAATTTCGACAAGCTGAGGTTCTTTAACATACACCTAAACCGAAGTACATTCCCTCCACGTCAGAATGCGGTCGGAAACCGTACCCGCGACCTCGTGCTGAGCAGCAGAAGCCACCACCACTGAGCTGGGCGTTGATTCATATTAGGAATTTTGAATATTCGCAGATCGCTAAATAGAAAGAAAGGAAAAATCCAGGGAATATAGAATGTTCGGGACTACAGCTGAGGAACGTATGGTCAAGGTGTCTGACATACGACCGGTGAGGAACTCCTCGAATCCCCTCGCATGCGCAAAATAGAAGGAAAAAAATACTAGATATTCGAAAAATGACATGAGAAAAGGTCCAGGCACTGATCGAGCAGCTGTATCACAAACGATGCGCCGCGCCGCCGTCTGTAGCCGAGCTGGTACGCGACCGCGCATGCAGCAGCAACAAAGCAATGGGAATCGGCAATTCGAGCACGTGCGTGGTTCGTCCGCAGGCAGCTCGCTCACGCATAAATAAAACGACTGAGTCACGACACCCGCGCCACGAAAACACACTCCGATGCAGTACGGCACTCGCGTCACGTATAAACGCGTCCGTCACTCGCCAGAACCAGCGGCCGTGACACAAGTATCGATTCATCAACGCGCCCGCATTTGGATTTTTTTTTCTTTTTTTTGACAGAGAACTGATACGCGGGGACAACGCGGCCCTCCTGCATCATCGCCGGGGTGAATCACACGCAATATGAGTAACGATTGTAATTTGCCCTAAGCGAACGCGGGGTAACCATAGAGTGGCTGCCTGAACACTCGACGAATAACAACGGCTCTTCGATATTCCAGCAATTACACCTGGCAGGCGTGCAACGAGCCCTTCAACGGAACGGTAGATCAATGGCTCTATCGCAGTGTTAAAGGTGTAATGACAACATTTTTCGCTCTTCAGTTTCTTGCGTTATGTGGAAGTCTTGCACTCCAAAACGCCAGTAAAATAAAAGTGCAAAGCCTCGGAGCGTCACAAATAATTTACTACAATAGCTTTTGTTCTACGAAACAGTTTCGGTTTCGTTTTTCCGGAGGTGTATGCGTCGTGACGTCATGACGCACCACGTTGGTGCAGAACATCGCAACGTTTCGCTATAGTTTCTCACTCGTTCCGGCTCGCTTGGTCGTTCGCTGTGATGATACTCCTTGCGCGGCCCGACGCGGGCAGACCTCAGTCTTTCTTGTTCAGCCTTGCGAGCCCTCAACAGAGTACCGGGTTTTCGCAAATAAAGCAATTATTAAGGCAGCGGCACCGCACCAACAGCTGCAGGGGATTTTGCGCTTTTATTTCGTCCTCGGTAACAATTGCGACCGCTCTCACATGAAATAAACAATCCAACTTTACTCGTTCTTTGCATTCAGAATATCAATCTGTACGATCCCGTTGGAGAAAATAACCTAGCCTGTGATGCAACGCGGTCAGGGAGCTGATGATTCCTGTTGCGCATAACGATAATAGCAAAACGCGTCTTACAGTATAGGCGTCATTATCTACTAAGCTGCGACATTCGTACACCTCGCGACGTGTCTTTCGTCCACCGAGCACACCACTTGCACCTTTACGTCAGAGCTCAACAATATAGAAGAATAAAAAAATAAAAAACGCGCACGTTGAATACAGAGCGTATCGCGATTAAGGGGAAAAATAAAAAAAAGAATGGAAATAATGAATGTGACATCTCAGCTAGCGTCGCCCAGTCGAACAATGCGTGTTCCTGCCCTGTCAGTCATCTTACACTAGCTTCCCCAGACCTGAAAGACAACTCAGGTACATAATTACTTTTCAAGTCGGTTCCTCTTTTTCTTTTCTTGGACTTAACGTACCAAAACCACGATCTGATTATGAGGCACGCCGTACAGTGGGGGTCTCCGGAAATTTGGATCACCTCGGTTTCTTTAACGTGCACTTAAATCTAAGTACCACTGGTGCTTTCGCATTTCGCCCCCATCGAAATGCGGCCGCCGTGGCCGGGATTCCATCCCGCGACCTCGTGCTTTGCAGCCCAATACCATAGCCACTAAGAAACCACGGCGGGTCCAGGTATTTTGGTGTCAGCTTGCGGTATTCCAACGGTACTTCACCAAGAGCTTTAAAAGCGACGCTTTCTTTGCCTCTTCCTTCGACTTTCCCATTGCTGCTGCTGCTGTGGGCTGCTGCTGTCGCGCACACCGCGTCGGGGTGTGGTTCAGAGCGGGTATATAGACCTTTTCCTCGGACGAGGAAGAAAGGGCTCGCGACAAGCCTTTCCTCCTCACTGGCTTGTGCGATCCGGCGCGGCACTGCTTGAAAGTATTGCTGTCGCGTGCTGGGGAACGATTTCGAGATGTTTTAGATGGTACTTTGTGAAATTTACGCCATGTCCGTTCATATAAGGTCGTCAGGGAAGCCTTGCGGTGCATCGGTAACTACAGTAGGCGGAAATATCTTTTGGGGGCGCGAAAATGTGACGCGCATGATCAGCCCCGGTATGCGTGTGTTGTGAACTATTTTGCTAATATCGGTTTTAAATCGACAAAAAAAAACCAGTCTCTCTCTCTCTATTACCATCATTAAATGGTAAATCAGCTCACGGTCTGATCGCTTGGCGTAGGGAGTAAAATATAGCACATAAGGGCGCACGCTCGTGCACCTCCAACCACGAAACAACTAAGCGGCAGGCGCTATCAAATATTTGTGATGCACCGGCATCGTTCCCACGCATTTCAAGTCTAGTAGGCTTGAAATTACCATATGTCTACGCTAGCCTTCCTGCATGAGGCCGATGGCACTGCTCAACACAGCGATCACTGCGGTTGGTGAACCAGCACGATACATATGTAAGCTGTGCGCTTCGCCATTGCCTTTTTGGCCTGTATAAAGCCATAATATATGAGAGGGATTGCATAAAAAGAATGCGATGGCTATTTTTGAGGACAAAATTTCCGGAAGACATGTGAGTGAGTCGTAGAGAACGGAAAGAACACAACCGAAAAAAAAAATTTCGGTTATCATCCTTTTTCTCAAAAAAGTAAGAGAAAACGGGCTAACGCCACAACACGACTTCGCATAGTCACGTCGCACAGCGCTTATAGATATATAACCGCGGATGCCGTATGCTTGGACCATGCGGTGTATAGAACAAATATATATAATTCCGCACCTACCACTGCTTAGGACGCTCGCGCAGTTCGTAAACAGTCTCTTTGCTGGACAAGTTTAATTCAGACTGTTAGGTATGCTGATATTACTAGCCAAAACTATTTTATTCAGGGGCAGAAACTTCATCCATCGAACCAAGTAGCCACGCAATGCAATCTGCAGCGAACAGTTTGAACGCTTGTAAAAGTGTAACATCACAGCTCCTATCGTAGCAGAACGGTACCCACGCTGTTACGATCGTCGCGTATGTTTCCGAGTGTGGTTTTGGAACGTACAGCCCCGTAATCCAATTCAAGTTTAATACTTCTGCCACAATGCCACGTGCCATGTGAGGAAAGGACAACGCTCAAGCCTCTCAGAAGTTATAAAATATGGCGCACAACGACGCCTCAAGCAAACACCTCTGCCTTTGTGCTTTGTGTATACGCAGACAAACAGCAGTGGTGCACGTAAGGTAACGTGTAACATCAACTCACCACTCTCGTGTTAGCCTAAACGTTGGAGGAATTAAGCTTTAGCCATCAACATCACCGCTAATTACCGCCAATCAAAGCATCCAGCACGGAAAGCTTCGCTAACATCGATTCCCACAGTGCGTGGGATCTGCATAATTTTTCATTGTGTCTAGATCATGTTGGTGGAAATTGCGCTTAAATAATGCGCTAAAACCACTTCCTCAGTTTCCTCATGAACCTGACTTTACGTCCGGAATGCTACGTAATTCTTTCTGAGTTAAATTAGAAATGATTAACAGCAATATACCGAACTAGGTACCCAGGGTGCAATGTCTGCGATTTGACAGAACTAGTAAAAGCAATTAAGGATACCGGTAAGCAATCAGTAATGGCGAACTCGCTAACCCAGTCACGTACTCCGCTACCAACGTCGAAATGAAACGCGATCGAGGAGAATGAAAGAACACCATGTGCACTTGATTACTAGAAACTACGATGGGCGAGTTCAGCACAACTGGGCGTTAAATACATTCTAGCCCCACAGAGAACAGCCCGTGAATAGATCACAGCAGGGTCACACATACGGACAGAATGTAAAAAGCAAATGTGCACGCTCGTTTGGTCTTGTTACTGCTCCGGCGTGACATTACCCCGGACGTAACTGGAAAACTCGGAAATAGCTAAATTGCAGGCACGGCTAACCGTTGCACAATCGCCCCGAAGTTGTCCTTCGACATTTACGTAGCGTGTAACGTCACATGACTGATGCCGGCCTGGGTTCGCGCATGCATGCTCACGACAAGATAGCAAGAACAGGCAAGGTGACGGGCGCTATCATGCATGAGGCTCGAGCTACGTTGACTCGTAGAGACAAACTAGTTCCGACGCTATTGGAGTAGATCGGTGGACGCCACACATACCACATAGCGACGCCACCCACTGGAAAAGAAAAAAGCACAGTCGCGCTCGAAACAGAGCATGCAACATTCACGAGTCGGTCATTGATGAACTGGTGCTTGGCTATGCATCGTCGCTGCGCTCTTTCGGTTACCTCATAAAAATTCATCCTACGAATGATTTTTCTCTCCCCGTAGGATACACGAACAATACCCGGCTGCAGCAACGCATGGCTGAAAATAGACGCAACCGAATCGGAACGCGCCACGTTTTGTTTTCCTTAATGATTTTCGTCACACTGGGTTATCCCGTTTTTGCCAAATTGTGCGAGTACCAGGGGGGGTCTCTCGACCGACTAATCGAAGACCACCGCTTACACAAAGTATTTCTACAACCTTTGCAACAAGTTGACCCGTCACTAGTGATCGAAAACCTGCCGCCGTAAAATAGCGTGGTCTGAGGCCTCCAGCGTTGTTCAGCTCAATTGAGGTAAGGACCTCAACGTCACACTGTGTGGGGGAGGATGAGCATCCAAACTCAAATCGTCTTTATGATCGAGCACCAGCGCGAGAAAGGGTCCAGAGGCTAAATGGTGTGAACAGCATCACTTGGGTTTCAATTTTAAAAACAGGGCAATCATGGTATAAGAGGCGAACGCCCCAGCGTCTGGACTGGGGCTTGCATATGCACAGCCATTGAGTGATCCTGCAATCTTCTGCAACATTCGTTTGCTATCCAAAGCTCCTTACAACCCCAAAATGTTCGTCAGTAATTTTGAGAGCAGTTAGAACGTTAAGAGTTGCCAATGTCATAGCCTGGCTAGTGTTTCTGGATGTTTCAGCGTCATTGCACCCTATTCAGGGGCCTTTGTAGAAGGGATATCACAAGTTAGAAATGAAGGAAAGGAACTTTCTGAAGATCATTTTCAACTCGTTATCGGTAGTCCCGCATATTAAAAAAAAAAAAAACGCGACGGCCGCGCGAAGGGAACATTAAGGTAGTTTCCATTAGCAAGGAGGCCCGTAACCAGCGCTTGTGGGTGGCAAACGACAAGCTAATGGTCGAATCCATGAGGCCTGCGTATCTAACTCAAAAAACGAACGAAACAGCTTAAGCGTATGCTCGATCAGTGCTTGGGAAAAGGTTGGGGTTATATTTAGAAGCCGGGCAACGTTAATTGCCGTGCACACGCGGCATTAGATATCGACGTTCAGCGGCGGCGCAGCGTTGAAGCCACCCTTGTGCCTCCCGCGGGAGACCGCAGGGTCGCCCCGAAAGAAGCGGAGCCACCCGGTTTTGAGGCGTCGTCATTATCGCAGGCTGGGGCCGTGTCTCTGACAGGTGATCCACAATAGACAACGACGCAATATAGCCGCCGAGCCCGCTGTGCGGCCGCCGGCGGTCGTTGCCATCTGACGTGAATCGGCAGCGCGGTTCAAACTACGGCGAAACGCGAGAGGTGGGGCCACGTACGCTGGCCTCGCTTGAACAGCACCGCTTCCTAGTAGGCCGCCGATGAGGCTCGAGCCAGCTAGAGCGATTGAGGCCAAGCAGCAGCGTGGCCTACAAGGTATGCAAGCGCTGCCGCTTGACGACGACGCACGATTTTACCGTACCGGGTCTCAACGCTTGAGCAGCGAAATGAATGTACGATGCAAACACGACGCCAGCACTCTGGAGCCACTGCTGGTACCTCAGCGCACGCTGCCCACTTGGTGCCCACGAGGCTAACGCAAGGACGCGCGAGATAGTCTTGGCATATCATGAATACCAAACAAGTCGTCGACGACGTACGCGGAACCACCGACTGCACAGCAGAAAGAGGCTGCGCGCCGAATAAGCTTGTGGAAGACAACGGCTTCATTTTCCCCAATGCGCTGGCGAGCGCGGGAGTCAGTCAGAAAGAGCACCGATCGCCGGATTTTTCGCTTCGAACGGCACCGAGGAGGGGCCGACGCCACGGTTCTCAGAAGGGACACCGAATCGCACTGGCAGCCAGGGGCGGCAGAGACTGGGGGTCCCCATGGAAGGCGACACCCAGTCTCCCCCACCGCAGTTGTCAACGGAACACATGCAAAATTTCAGCCGTACGAGCAAAGCACAAAGACCGACACAAACCGCATGATCGCTCACCTGCGCAGAAAATCCGGATGGAGAATCCGTTCATCGTGGTGGTCGCTGTGCAGCGCGCGTGGTCATTATAATAAAGCCGCCTCGTTGCCCTGCGCGTAGTCGCCGCCGCCGACCGGCTGTCACCTCACGAGGCCGCCGCTCGTCCGACGCATGCTTCCCTTGGTCGTTGCGGCAGTGTCTATCGCGCGGCAACGAAGAGCTATCACGGACAGGGCACACACAGCTGGACCACACACTGAAACACTGGCGCCACGACTCGACTCGGGAACGGAAGGCGTCAATGCTCGCAAGGCGAACGACGCCAAGCTAAGCTACACCTGCCACGCTCGCCGCGCTGCGAACCACACAGACGGCAAAACCGGCCCGACCAAAAGTTTTCTTCAGCGAGAGAGGCGGTGCCAACGTCGGCAGGTGGCGGCACAAGCGCAGCTCCTCCGTTTCTTTTTGTTCCTTCGAAAGAGCGGCCGGCTTTTTCGCAGCGCGTTGCCAGCGTTTGGCGTTGCTAGCACGGTGCGAGCGAGGAGCGGTTCCCCACGTGACCGACGAGGAGGAAAGGCTCAGGAATGTGGGTAGAGCCGCGGCGAAACCTGCGCGGCGCGCACCGGCGGCGGCGACCTGGCTTTCCAAGTTGCGGCCGCGTCACGAAGTGTGCGGGGTGGCCTGCAGCTTGGCGGCAGCCGAGTGCGTGCTGACGATGCGCTCGAAGAGATGAGCCGGCGGCGCTCGTTGAAGGGGGCCCGGTTTTGTCTTTCTTTCCCGGCGTTGCGTAGGCCGGCATCCTTGCAAACTCGGAAAAGTGGCCCGGGGCGTTACGTGCGCTACGCGAATCGCAGTTTGAGTGTCCTAATGCCGCCGTGCAGAACCGCGTGCAACACGGGGGCTCGGAGGGGAGCTGCTGCGTGCGTGCATTTGGGTGCGTGTGTTTGTGTGCACGCGTTACAGGGGCAGGCTGCTCTCCGGCATGTCCGTGCGGGTCGGTTTCACGCCTTTGGTGATTCTGGGTTTGGTTTCCGCACCGCTAGATCCTTTAAAAAGGCTGCTTCTACGAAGACAGCCAGCCAATGTCCATGAGTAATTCACTTTTACATTCAAGGCCTTCAGGAGAACTGCAGTATCCACACGTTTTCCTACCATCAGTTTCTTTGTACATTTGTCATTGTGTTTCTCTCCCCCTGGCCTTATGTTCTGCATCTTCCGCAGTTTGAAAGCGTAAGATTGAATGTCGGTACTTCGTAGAGTCATAGTAGAGTGCTGAAACGCGAATTGCACCAGCTGCCCTCTCTCGGTGACTCGTAGCAACGCGCGGCAGACTATATTGCTTGTTGCAGTGTCAGCCAGGTGCAATAACATACAGTTAAAGGGGCACTAAATATAAATATTAAGTGAAGCTGAAGCCATAGGCGCCGACTACGGGAGGGGGGAGGGGCGCGAGCCCCCTCCACAGTTTTCCGGAGGGGAAGGGAACCCCCTCTCTAATGTGTCATTACCTGAGTTACCCGTCCATGTCCCTTGCTGTCTTTGTGGTTCGTTTGTTCGCGCAGTTAAACAATGTTCGCTAATATCTACCAACTCGCCCAACAACATTCTGAACAACAAGTTCTTCTAAATACCTGAGTTCTGTTATCCACATCATTTGAGGTTTCTACTGAGTTTCCTCTACTTATTCAATTAAAATTGTACTTATGGCTAAAAGCTTACTGCATCATTGTTGGCGCGGACGTGCACGGCTTTTAATTCATACTTTCGCTTCATTTCTGCAAATCCTGACAATAGGAGGACAAACGCATTAGAAGTACCAGTGGCGGCTACCTTATCCGTATTTTTTTTTAATTTCAACACTTCCATTTCTTTTTAATTTCCCCTGTCATGCACAGACACAATATATTTAAATGTATACACAGGATAAAACTTATTTTTAAAGAGAAAGAGATATGGTATGGTATGAAAAACTTTATTCGGGTCCTTCAGTTCGCGCTAGATTGCTAGCCCGAAGCGGGTCGCTCCCACGTCGGGACCGAAAGGCCTCGCCTCTCGGCTGCATCGCGGGCCCGATGGACTGCCCATGTCTGTCCTTCTAGTTCGGGGCTACTGAGAGCCGCATCCCAACCCTCTTTGGTGTTGTCCTTGTCGCTGCGTAACGTGGAGCACCGCTAGAGTATATGTTCTAAATCTGTTACGCTACCTCATCGAGGGCAACTGTTTATGAAGCCAAGGCTTCGGGAAATATTTTGCTTATTAATAGGGGATTGGGATAGGTTACCGTCTGCAAGAGCCTCCGGGTGAGACCTTGTGGTCTGTTTAGCTTTATGTGCGGAGGCGGATATGATCTGCGCGCCACGTAAAAGTGTTTCGTGAGTTCATTGTATGAGAGAAGATGGTCCCTGCAGTACGTAACCTCCAATCCTGGCTGCCCTAGCGCCACGTGGTCTGTAAGCCCTCGCGCAGCGTCGTGAGCCGACTCGTTGAAATTAGTCGGGGCTCCGTCAATTTCTCCCACGTGTGCGGGAAACCAAACGATCTTGTACGGGTTAACGTTCTTGCCGCGGAGGATCGCCAGTGCCTGTCTGGAAACGGTGGTATTGACAAAGGCTCTCACTGCCGCCCTCGAGTCACTGTGTATACTGATTACCTTGCCATCCAGGAGTGCCAGGGCGATGGCTACCTGTTCGGCCGTCTTTGGATCCGTTGTATATAGAAATGCGGAATTCGTGACATTTCCTCTACCATCCAGGCAGATCGCGGTGAAGGCTCGCCTGCTGGGTTGAACGCCACATAGACGAAAGTGCTTTCTTCTTCTCGCTCCCTGGCTTTCTCGAGCAGGGCTCGAGAAAGCCAGGGAGCGCCTTCTGCCCATGTTGTGCACTGGCTGTGCGTTCCTCTGAACGGGCATGACCATGATGCAGTCTCTCAGCTTCCTTTGCATCTCACAGTACTTATCTTCAACTGTAGCAGGCGAGATGCCTACCCTCTTGAAGATTTGTCTTCCGGACTGATTGGTGGAGACTCTGATGCATTGAGCTCTCTCTTGCGCCTCAGCAATCTCTACTAGAGTGTTGTGCATGCCAAACTGCCTGAGCATCCCGGTCTTCGTATATAAGGGTAATCCCAGGGCTCTCTTAATCACCTTTCTCAGGAGCGCGTTGAGTTTGTTCCTCTCCACCCTCTGCCATTCGTGCATTGCAGCGACGTAAGCAAAGTGACAGAGAACAAACGCGTGCACCAACCGGAGGACGTTGTCTCCGCCTAGGCCTTGCTGTCTGTTGGTGACTCTCTTGATGAGTCTAATGGCGTTGTCCGCCTTCTTGGTGAGACGAATGATCGTTTGGTTGCTGGAACCATTGGCTTCGACCATCATCCCGAGTACCCGGCTAGAATCCACCCTCGGCATGATTTTGCCGTCCCTAGTACGCAGGGTGATGTTGGTTTCTTCCAGGTGTTACCAGCCCTTGGGTTTGGGTCTCCTTCTCTTTGGTCTGTACAGTAAGAGTGCCGATTTCTTAGGTGAGCACCTGAACCTCATAGGGACGAGATACTCCTCCGTGACGTCGATCGCCTCCTGCAGCCCCTGCTCTATGTCACCATCGCTGCCGCCTGTGCACCAGATCGTGATAACGTTCGCGTAAATCGTGTGCTCGGCGCCGTCAATCGCGGCAAGCCTCTTGGACAGCCCGATTATCGAGAGGTTGAAGAGGGCCGGCGAGATGACTGCTCCCTGCGGCGTTGTCAGGATTAATCCCATTGCTCGAGATCCGTTGCCAAGATTGGAGTCCGGCATGAATTCGAAGGTAGCTGGCCCATGCCGTCGTCCAACTTATCCACGCTGAGGACGATGATGAAGGGAAGAACTGCTTCTCATCGAGAACGAGGAATATGGGTTTATTTACAGTATTTAAATCAGTCTAACATGACTGCTTGAAAAAAAAAAGAGTGTCAGTCCAACATGACCGCACGAGAGAAGCGTATCAGTCTAATATGACTGCTCAAGAGAAGTGTGTCGAGCATCCGCACAACAGCAGTTTTTATACACTCGGTCCGCCGGCGATACAAGGCGGCGAATGTTCGTTTACTCATCGTTAACTTGCCGCCGCCCCGCAGAACAGTTTACGTACACAAAGGCACACACATTCCGATGCCCGACGCCGGCGTCGGAGGGGTGCCGTTCCGGGAAGTATCGGAGCCAAAGGTGGGTAGCTCCTTGTCTTGCGTCTGGCCGGGGCATGGGAAGCAACAAAAAACGGCTTTCCCGCGGCAGCTTGCTCATGCGTAGCAGATCAGGTCCGCGCTGGAGAGCTCCGGCACCATTGTTCGCCCACCGAACTCGTTCCGTCACAACGGCGATGGGGCTGGTGGATGGAGGCGGTTTTCAGCTCAAAGCCCGCTTCTTTGAACGCGTCCTAGCTGCAGCGACGGAGAGTGGGAGATGTGCGTCTTGACCCCAGTCGTAATTGGGTGGCAATTTCGCCTTGCAGCTCGCCATTCTTAACAGCGCCTCCATGGCCCGAAAAATCTCGACTGTCTAGCGCTGACAACCGCTAGGCAGGAAGAGAACGGCTGGTGGTCAGGGGGGGATTGATGTCTTGGCTCGCAGCGACCACTTGTGTATTGATGTCACCACCCCAAAACATCCAACAAGGACAGGCAACTGCAAAATGAACCCCACAACATGGCTCTGCGCCGAGATGACGTGCATTGGCTCTCACTTTAGACTCGCTAGGCTTCAAAAAAAAAAACAACATAAGTGCAGAAACAAAAAATGCTGCATTTCGCTAAGCCAATTTCTGAAGCAAATTCCTGCTGACAAATTCAGCAATCATGGAGGGAATTCTGCTAAATGAGAGGGGATCTTCTTCGCTTAATAAAGTTAACACTAGTAGCCCTAAAATTTAGGCGGGACCCTCAAACGCAGAATTCAAATTAGCCTGCTCAAACCATCCGCATTGCTATGCAACTTTCCTTTCTTATATCTAACGGAGAAGTTGTACTCTTGGAGAGTGAGGCTCCATCGGAGCAAGCGGCCATTTTTGTGTGACATTTGTTTGAGCCACGTCAGAGGACAGTGGTCGGTCTCGAAGATGAACTTCGCTCCGTGCAAGTAACACGACAACTTCTGGGCGGCCCAAACCAAACAAGCGCATTCCTTCTCTGAAGCGCTGTAGGCTTCCTCCCTTACATTTAGTTTACGGCTGGCATAGAGGATAGGATGCTCCTCGTTATCGTCGCCGACCTGACTAAGTACCACGACCATACCTCTGTCGCTTGCGTCGCATTGAACTATGAATTCCTTTGTGTAGTCTGGCGCACGAAGCACAGGGCGAGAAACCAATAGCGTTTTCAAACTTTGGAAAGCGTTCTCTTTGTCCTTATCCCAGTGTAGGTTACTCGGTGCTCCCTTTCGGAGGGCGTCTGTTAATGAACTTGCCAATTGCGAGTAATTCGGAATGTACCGTTGATAGTACCCCACAAGTCCCAAAAATGAACGAAGGTCCGTTTTCGTGCGCGGCTGAGAAAATTCTCCAATCGTAGCTATTTTCAGCTCAGCCGGCCGTCTCATGCCCTGACCGACAACATGACCCAGATAAGTAACCTGCGAACAACCAAACCTACACTTTTCCGCTTTCATCGTTAAGCCGGCTTCCCTCAACCGTAAGAACACCTGTTTGAGGTGAGACACGTGTTGTTCCCAGCTGTCCGAAACAAATGGCTACATCATCAAGATAGGGCAAGGCGAACTCCTGCAAGTCTTTTAGGACAATATCCATTAACTTAGAGAAGCTAAACGGCGCGTTCTTCAGCGCGAAGCTGAGTGCGAGAGGGCGAAAAGTGCCTACAGGTGAGATGAATGCGGCATAGCGGCTGGCACTTTCTGAAAGGGGAACTTGCCAGTACCCCCGCACGAGATCTATAGTTGAAATGTATTTAGCAGCGCTAACTCTTTCAATTCGTTCCTCAATGTTGGGTATCGGGTACAGCTGATCCCTAGTGATGGCATTTAACTTCCTGTAGTCAACACACGGACGAGGGTCCTTGTTAGGGGTTTCTACGAATATTATGGTGGATCCACACGACGGACGAAATCCGTCTTTTTCGCGACGGAGTGCGCATCACATGACTACGCGTCACGGATTTGTGCCGTCCGCGCGTCGTCCGCTACCCCCACGGACGGAAAATGCCGAGCTATTTTTCGCATCCGGATTTTGGGGGTCGAATGCTGCGGATTTAGCCTAGCATGCTCTACAGTCTGGCAACAAGCGCGGCTTTGGGATCTTTCTGAAACAGCTTCATCGCTGCTAACACCATTCGTGTCCAATTCGGACAAAACAACAGCCATTGCGGCCAACCGTCGTTCCCTTTCGATCTCCATTTTCATTCAGAGTGAAAACACCTATGACAAAGTCTTTGTTACACCGGTGACACCATCTAGAGTGAGTAAAAACAAGCAATTATATTAACTTACGGCCACTGAGATCCGCCCGGGCCGCCGCAAGATCTTCGAGGCCATGTTCAGCCAATACAGCCACTCTAAGCCTACACGCCGAGAATCTGAGTATCGCTTTCGGAAACGGTGTCCACTCATCACGAATACATTGCTGTCGAAGCTTCTGGACACAAATTTAAACCAAATACAATCCTCAGTTTGAAAGTTATAGGCCACACAGGGGACGACGACGACTTGACAGGTTCGAGGCGGACGGCAGTCGCTTCGGGCGTAGCCGCCATCTTTATTTTTCCGGCGCGGTCGTCTACTCATGTTGAATTCCAGTGGTAGATCGCGAGTGCTCGGCCGGATGACGAACGGAGCGCGTCACTCCGACTGAGATCGCTCTCATCTGCTCGCACCATATCTGCGAAGGGAATGCGTGCGCTCCCGCGGGGTCACTTAGTACAAGAAAATCAAGTGAGAGGGCGCTAGAATAGAGAGAGGAACAAGCGCTTGGAAGCGCAACCCACCACCCCATTTCACTGTCCGTGTCAGAAGAATCATCACTCGAATTGGACTGAGTCGGAGCTGTCTAGCAGCGCGAACAAAATCGCACGGCGCGAAGCGGCGTCCACGTTTCTTCATGTCCATAGCTGCCCGCGACCGGAAACAGGCGACCGTGACAGGAAGCAGAGTCGGGTGAAGGAAATACGTCACGAGGACTTCCGGTCAAATCTGCCGATTTCGGCGGAGCAAATATTTTTGCTCCACGACGCAATCCGGGATCAGCGGCTGGTCCCAATCTGCCATTGGAACACACAGCTCACGCTCCCATTCTGCCATTGGAATAGGATTGCTCCATAGAGAGCAGAAAAACTTGATCTGGATCCGCCATTGGAATTCAACATCAGTCCGTCCGTCGTCTGGATGCGCTTCGCAGCCGGACGGGTGGCGGAATAAGCGTCCGCGGCACAGATTTGCGCGGAGCCGTCCGTCGTGGGGATAAGCGGTGACGTGTAGTCACTCTCAGCGTGCTCAATGACTCCCAGCTCTAGCATGCGCTGTATCTCTGCCTCCATAATCTCTCTCTGTCTTGGAGATACCCTGTAAGGCTTTGATCTTACTGGTTCGGTTGATGTCAGCTCAATTTCATGCGTTATCAGTTCGGTTCTACCCGGCCGATCGCTGAATCTGTCAAGATATTCCCTTAACACCTCTTTTAGTTCATCTAGCTGCTCAGGTCTCAAAGCGTGCGAGCTTACCGAGTGTTCTACTACTTCTTCTAGGCCGATTTAAGAGTTGGAGGTCGCCCTATACTCTTTAATCTTGGTACTAGTGCCATCCGGCTCTTTGACGGTATAGTTAACGACTCCGCTCCGCTCTACATACGGCTTCATCAAATTACAGTGATATATCCTCACTTCCTACCTGCGGCCGGACATTCTCAAAGAATAGTTAGTATCTGAAAGTTTGTGCAACCCTTTAACGGGCCCGTCCCAGTGAACTACAAGCTTGTTCTTTCTTGAAGGTTTGAGGATCATTACCTGGTCTCCGGCGTTAAACGTACGAAGCCTCGCATTCTTGTCGTAATAGAATTTGGCTTTCTTTTGAGCTATTGCCATGTTCTTTCCGACTAGTTCTTGGGTTGCGCTTAGCCGTTCCAGTAAATTTAGCACGTATTCAACCACTGTTGGACTCTCCCCTCTTTCCTCCCACATCTCTCTTAACATTCTCAGTGGAGAACGGAGTGTCCTCCCATACACTAGTTCTGCTGGTGAGAACCCTGTCGCTTCATGTGGAACCGTTCGCAAAGCAAAGTTGCCGGCAGACAGTTCTCCCAGTTCTCCTTGTGCTCGTAACAGAGCACACGCAAAACTCGCTTAAGCACCGAATGCCACCTCTCTACACTGTTTGACTGAGGGTGATAGACAGAACTGTGTATTAACTTTACCCCGCACTTCTGCAAGAATGTGGAAGTCAGTGCGCTCGTGAATACTGACCCTTGATCTGCCTGAATTTCGGCTGGAAACCCAACTCGTGCAAACACTGTCAAAAGCGCGTCTACTATATTTCGGTGGAGCTGAGCTCTTTCAAAGGAATTGCTTCTGGAAACTTGGTAGCCGGACACAGCATGGTAAACAAGTACCTGTAGCCCGATTTTGTTGTTGGAAGAGGCCCTACCGTGTCTATTACAAGTCGTCTGAAAGGCTCTGTTATTAAGGGCAGTACCTTCAGTGGAGCTTTCCATGTCTTTCCTGGTTTACCAGAACGCTGGCAGGCGTCGCATGATCTTACAAAGTTTTCTACGTCTTTGAAACAGCCAGGCCAGTAGTATTCCATAAGCAATCTTTCCTTTGATTTGTTTATGCCTAGGTGACCAGACCACCCATTCCCATGGCAAAGACTCAAAAGGTGCTCCCTATAATTAGTAGGTACGACTAACTGATCTAAAATCCTACCCTTTCGATCTCTGTAGTGCCGATACAACAATCCTCCTCTCTCATGTATCGTCACGTTGCGCCTAGCAATGCCTTCTTTAGCTGTGTCATGTAATTTAGCTAAGCTCTCATCATTCTTTTGCTCAGCTGCCAGTGACTCTCTATCCACACGTAAGAGCTGATCAAAGCTCTCTGAGGACGGTGATAATAACGACCCTGTCTTGCTTGTGAGCGCGTCTACTTGCTCTTCCTGCAGGCTAGAACTTTGACACTATAGTGCTACTCTCTCATTGAGCTTGTCAGCTGGCAGGCTCTCCTCAACTGTTCTTTTGTCCCTCGGGCCTAGCTCGGATTCCGGTATTGAAGTTATCCCCTTTTCTGCTTCCGCTGGAGGAGCTTGAGCATTTTCAGCCGAAAGCACCGCGATCTTACGAGCTTGGCCTCGGGTCAATGCTTGTACAATGCCCTCTTCCAGTTTGAGCCCTTTGTGACGCAGTAACTGATTCGAACGACTCGAAAAGATGTAAGGATATTGTAGTGACAAAAATTTGGAAACTGCAGCCTCAGTGTCTAGCTCCCCGAATGGTCCACTGATTTTGACTTTGGCCATGGGAAGACACACGCTGCAACCTGTTTTATCCATGCTACTTCTCCGGTGAAGTCATCTACCGCCACGTAAGACGGATGGACAATGTCCATCCTGGCGGCACTGTCTCTTAGCACTCGGCATGGTTTTCCATTAACTTGCAGGTCGTGGAGATATGGACTTAATAGTTCCATATTCTCATCTATTTCCTCCACGTAGGAGAAAACTACGCTAGACTTCACGCAGTTTACAGCTATATGTCCCAGTTTGTGGCATTTGTAACAGCGAATTGGTCTAAAAGATTCGAATTTTCTTTTCTGTTCTTTTTGTGCGGTTTCTCCGTTAAGTTTCTCCTCGCTCTTTTCTGCGGGCTTTTCCGCCATGTCTACAGGCTCCGATCGTCTAGTCTGCGCACCCTTTTTGAACGGAAATGGTTTCCGCGGTCCATTTCGACCGTCCCAGTTTCCTTCCTCGGCGTTCAACTTTCTACGCGTTGCGTACTCTTCGGCTAATTCAGCCGCCCTTTCCACAGTGTTTACATTCCCTCTGTCTTGCACCCACAGTTTCACAGCTTGGGGGATGGTTTTGTAAAACTGCTCTAGACACATGCATTCAATGATCATGTCTCTGCTGTCGTACGCTTCCGCGCTTTTAAGCCACTCGACGAGGTTGGCCTTTAAGCTATATGCAAACTCCGGATAGCCCTCGCTATCTTTCTTGCCTGTGCTCCTAAACCTTTGCCGAAAAGCTTCGGCTGAAAGGCGGCATTTCTTCAGGAGATTAGCCTTAACTATTGCATAATCATATGCATCCTGTGCACTCAATCTGGCGATTACTTCCGCCGCCTCACACGGCAACATAGACAGCAACCGCTGTGGCCATGTACTCGAGCCGAAGTTAATCTTTTCGCAAGTCCTTTCAAAATTGCTTAGGAACAAGCCTATGTCGGTCCCGACCTCAAATGGCTTTAATAGCCTGTCCATGCGGTACGATTCTGCCTCACTTGATCGTCCCAGAGCGCCTTCACTACCTTGAGACAACTCCAAACGTTTGCTTTCAAGTTCAAGTTGCATTTTTCATAACTGAAACTCGCGATCTTTATCGCGTTCCTCTCTCTCTCGTTTTTCTCTGTCCCGTTCTTCTGTTTCTCTTTCCCGTTTCTCTCTCTTTTTGAGAAGTTCCAATCCCATTTCAATATCTTCCTCACTGGCCTGATTGGAAATTAGCTCCAATAATTCCGATTTTAGCATTTCCTTGCGCACATCTAGGCCAAGTTCCTCACCAACAATCAACAATTCGTCTCTCAGCAGTGTCCTTAACTCCATGATTGCTGCTTTACTGCCTTGATTCTGCTCTCTAAATCTAGCTAGGAAAACACGACCTAGCTAACAGTCAACAATCTAGCTTCCCTACTGTTCTAAACAGAACAACCACAAAATGAAGCCTAGAGAGTCAAAGCAAGAACCAAGCACTCACCGCAGATACAACACCATGTCGCCAAGTCCATCTCACCGCTGTCAGCCAGTTGTCAGGATTGGGGGCTCAATCGCACTGCTCGAGATCCGTTGCCAAGATTGGAGTCCGGCATGAATTCGAAGGTAGCTGGCCCATGCCGTCGTCCAACTTATCCACGCTGAGGACGTTCATGAAGGGAAGAACTGCTTCTCATCGAGGATGAGGAATATGGGTTTATTTACAGTACTTAAATCAGTCTAACATGACTGCTTGAAAAAAAAAGAGTGTCAGTCCAACATGACCGCACGAGAGAAGTGTATCAG
Organism: Dermacentor albipictus; assembly: GCF_038994185.2. Taxonomy (NCBI): domain Eukaryota; kingdom Metazoa; phylum Arthropoda; class Arachnida; order Ixodida; family Ixodidae; genus Dermacentor; species Dermacentor albipictus. Next base: position 4,827,581 of record NW_027225575.1, on the reverse strand, counting down.
TCTAACATGACTGCTCAAGAGAAGTGTATCGAGCATCCGCACAACAGCAGTTTTTATACACTCGGTCCGCCGCCGATACAAGGTGGCGAATGTTCGTTTAGTAGAGACATTTAGCTGGTACGCTATTCCGGTAAACGGGAGCGGTTTGGGTGGATTACCGGATGGTCGGGGCGTAAACGTGAGCGGTGAAGCCGCCTGGTGTTGTAGAGCTCAACCAGACAAACGCATAGCTAAAACTGCAGTAACTCACCATATCCTGCTTCACCACCCATGCAAATTTTTGGCAGCGGCGTAATTGTGAACACGATTACGCCACTGTCGAAAATTTACGCCAGCAGCTAAGCAGAATGTAGTAATTAGCTCTGTGTTTGTGTGGTTCAGCTCTGCACCACCAGCTGGCGCCACCAATCTGGCCGCTCAGGTTGGCGCCCCCGCTAAACCGGAATACCGCCCGCGCTTGCCCGAATACCGGACACGCTAAACGTCTCTATCGTTAACTTGCCGCCACCCCGCAGAACAGTTTACGTACACAAAGGCACACACATTCCGATGCCCGACGCTGGCGTCGGAGGGGTGCCCTTCCGGGATGTATCGGAGCCAAAGGTGGGTAGCTCGTTGCCTTGCGTCTGGCCGGGGCATGGGAAGCAACAAAAAACGGCTTTCCCGCGGCAGCTTGCTCATGCGTAGCAGATCAGGTCCGCGCTGGAGAGCTCCGGCACCATTGTTCGCCCACCGAACTCGTTCCGTCACAACGGCGACGGGGCTGGTGGATGGAGGCGGTTTTCAGCACAAAGCCCGCTTCTTCGAACGCCTTCTAGCTGCAGCGACGGAGAGTGGGGGATGCGCGTCTTGTCCCCCAGTCGTAATTGGGTGGCAATTTCGCCTTGCAGCTCGCCATTCTGAACAGCGTGCCCCTGTTGATGAGTTTCATCGTTTCGGCCGTCACCAGACGGCCGAAAGGGCCTGTTACGTTTCGCCTACGACGTGCGGTATAGCCGGCGCAGATGCAACGGGCGCCGGGGCTTCGTTCAAAGCGGCGGACATTTTGGCCCGTTCGGAGCTGCCGCAAAGCCTCCCCGCCAAGCGCGTCCAGGCATGTTTCAGTGCCATGTGTCTTCGTGTGTGCGTGTGTGTGTGTGTGCCCACGCTTGTCAAAGCGCGGCAGCCGGGGAGAGGAGCTCCCCAAGTGTGAAGCGAGGAGGTCTGACCGGCGCCGGCCCGGCTGATGCGTCACTACACTCGTCTCAACATGTCTCTCAGCTCGTCCTGGCCTCGCTGTCACGTGGCCTCGTCCCGTGACGTTCCCTCTTGCCCTCAACTCCGAGAGTATAAGAGCAGCTGCCCCCGGACGCCAGGAGAGAGGCTCCGATTTCTTCTTTTCAGTAACGTGCTCTCCCGTCTCTCCACTTCGGTCGACCTGACCGGCCGCTCTTTTTCGATGCTAGAATAAACAAGTTGTTCTGTTAGCAGTCGACTCATGCTTTGCCAGGACCTTCGGATGCTTCCAGTTGTTCCCCAGGCCGCCAGGCCAACGCTACCCTTGGGGCTTGCGACCCAGTTGCAATAACGGGCGTCAGCACTGAGGTTCCAACAACTGGTGGCAGCGGTGGGATCGCGACAACGGAGGCCAGCAGCGAAGATATGCGGTTGACTGTATGCTGAGCAGCACAGCGACCATCCGGGAGCAGTGCAACGAGCCCTGTGTGATGACTGGTTGCCTGCAGCGGAACGACTGCACTGAATTCTCGGCTGCGAGGTTTGGTGAGTGCGAGACTTTCTTCTTCTCAGTTTTGCCAGGCTTTTGTTAGTGTCAGAAACAGAGCTGGTAATTGTGGTTGTCGTTGCTGCCGGGTTAGTTTGCGGCAAGACAATAGTAGGCAGTAGAGAAAGCAGCATTCAGAGCAGCCATGGATTTGAAGTCGTTGCGCAAACCGAAATTGCTCGAGCTTGCAAGAGAGTTGGGTCTGGATGTCTCAGACAAACTCAGAAAACCAGAACTGCTAAGGGCTATTCTTGAGTTTGAAGCTGAGGATGACGAGCTGTCGGAATGCCTTGAGACCATTGAGGAGAGGGAGACGGCAAAAAGACAGGAGCGCGAACTTAGAGAACAGAAAGAGAAACAGGAGCGCGAACTTAAAGAACAGAAAGAGAAAGATGAGCGTGAACGAAAAGAACGAGAAGAGCGAGAGCAACAAGAGAAAGAAAGAGCGCGACCGTCAACACGCTTTGGAAATGAAGCGTCTCGAGTTAGAGATGGAACGCGCTCGTAATGGAAGTCAGGCACATGGTGCAGGAGAACGAGTATTGTTCAAAATGACTGACCTGATGCGGCCGTTTAAGCTTGGAGAGGACATTGGTTTGTTCCTGGTTAACTTTGAGCGAACGTGCGAGAAGCAGGGGTTCTCTCGGGAAACGTGGCCACAGCGCTTGCTCACTTTGTTACCCGGTGAGGTGGCCGACATAGTCGCGCGCTTGGAGACAGAGGAGGCAGAGGATTTCGACAAAGTTAAATCGAGTCTGCTAAAAAAGTACAGGCTGTCAGCGGAGGCGTTCCGTCGGAAGTTTCGAGAAAATTAGAAAGGCAAAAGTGAGTCATATACAGAGTTTGCCTATAGGCTAATGTCAAACATGCAGGAGTGACTCAAAGAAGAGAAAGCGTTTGGTGACCACGAGAAAGTTCTGCAGTGTTTCGGGCTGGAACAGTTTTATAGTCGGTTACCTGAGAACGTGCAGTACTGGGTCTTGGATAGGCCAGATGTTAGTACGGTGGCTAGAGCCGCTGAGCTAGCCGAAGAGTTTGTGACGCGTCGGGCTCGCGGAGCTAAGGACGGTCAAAAGGGTGAATTTGGCTCCAAGTTTGAGAGGCCGAAGTTCACGCCCATGAGAGCAAAGGGGGACACACGTAGTGCGGATGCGAGTGAAAGCTGTCCGACCGAACGTAAGGAGACGGCGGCAGCCGAAGCTGAACGCAGAAAGCGGTTCGAGACGAGGCAAGTGCGCGTGTGTTATACGTGCCAGAAGCCGGGTCACTTTTTGGCGCAGTGTCCGGAAACAAAAACAAAAGTCGTGTTTTTGTCATTATGCAGCACTGACGAGAACATGACGCTTCTCGAGCCTTACATGCGAGACCTCCTCGTGAAGGGGAAAGAGTGCCGAGTGCTTCGCGATTCCGCAGCTACAATGGATGTAGTTCACCCCTCTTACGTAGAACCCGATATGTTCACGGGCGAGTGCGCATGGATCAAGCAAGCCGTGGAAGCTCATAGCGTGTGTCTGCCCGTAGCAAAAGTGCTTATTGAAGGACCTTTCGGAGCGCTTGAGACGGAGGCCGCAGTGTCATCTATGCTGCCCCCTCCAGTACCCATACCTATTTTCGAACAGGTCCGATCACCTCCTGCGCGAGAAGGGGCTTTTGTTTGGTGAGGCTAGCGTTCAGGCCTTAACCAGATCGAAGGTTCGGGAGCTCGCTGCAAAGGCGGTAGTTGCGGGGCCGACGTTGTCGAACAATGAGAAAGGGTTAGAGGCGCAGCAAGCTGATATTCAGAGCACGTCCAAACTGAATAAAATTGAGCCTGCAGCGTTGAAGGCACCAGATACTGGAGAGGAAATGCCCGATGCGGCAAAGTTAGAAGAGCTATCTGCAGACTTGCTCATCGCGCCTACGTCAGACGGACTTAATAGGTTGCTAAAAGTCAGCCGGGTGGCTTTGATAGCCGAGCAAAAGAAGGATGGCAGCCTAGAAAACATACGCTGCATTGTCAAGGAAAGTATCGCCAAGAAAAAATGCTCGCTTTGTGGAAAGAGGTGGGGTCCTGTACCGGAAGTATATAGACCGCAGGGGAGTGGAGTTCGATCAGCTGATCGTGCCTCAGTGCTACCGTCAGGATCTCTTGCGCTTGTCGCATGGGGGTTCGTGGTCCGGACAACTAGGAGTTAAGAAAACTAAGGATCGTCTCTTGCAAGAGTACTATTGGCCAGGGTGTTTTCGGGACGCAGACCACTTTGTGAAGACATGCGACACGTGTCAGCGGGTGGGCAAATCAGGGGAGAAATCGAGGGTGCCGTTGAAGTTGGTACCTATCATTACGGAGCCTTTTAGACGGCTCGTTATTGATACAGTGGGACCTCTGCCGGTAACAGCCACGGGGTACAGACACATTTTGACTGTGATCTGCCCAGCGACAAAGTTCCCTGAAGCAGTGCCGCTTAAAGAACTCAGCTCAGTTGAGATAGTCAATGCACTACTATCCATATTTGCGCGAGTTGGTTTTCCTGCGGAAATCCAATCAGATCAGGGCACAATGTTTACTAGCGCATTGACGACAGCCTTTCTCGAAAGGTGCGGGGTAAAGCTGTTACACAGCTCAGTGCGCCACCCCCAGTCGAATTCCGTTGAGAGCTCCACTCCGTCATGAAGCGCGTGTTGAGAGCATTGTGTTTTGAACAACAAACTGACTGGGAGCTGTGTCTCCCTGGGGTGATGTTTGCATTTAGGACCGCGCCGCATACGGCTACAGGGTTTTCGCCAGCTGAGCTGGTGTACGGTCGCTCGCTGCGGTCTCCGCTTCGCATGCTTCGAGAATCGTGGGAAGGCAGGGGCGACGACCCAGTCGTGGTGGCGTACGTGCTTAAGCTCCTCGAACGCTTAACTAAGAAGGGCACAGGAGTTGTCAGGTGAAGCAATGGCAAAGGCCCAGCAGAGGGCCAAGGTTTATTATGATCGGACAGCCAGGGCCCGTCGTTTTGAGGTGGGCGATGAGGTCATGATATTGCGCACATCACTAAAAAACAAACTCGACGTGCAGTGGGAGGGCCCAGCACGGATTGTTCAAAAACTGTTGGACGTTAACTACGTGGTGAGTCTGCCAGGAAAACGGAAAGCACAGCAAGTTTACCACTGTAATCTGCTCAAACCCTATAGACAACGGGAAGCAGTGGTGTGTATGATGGTAAACGTTCCCGAAGAGCTTCCGGTCGAGCTTGCGGGACTAGGCTCAGTGACGAACAGGGAAGACACCGATCAAGTCATCAGTGACTTAATCAGTAAAGCACCGCTGTCGCCTGAGTAGAAAAGCGAACTACACCAGCTCTTACAAGAGTTTCAAGGTCAGTTCTCTGAGAGGCCTGGTAGGACTTCTATCCTTACTCATGAAATAGAACTTACCTCCCCAGAGCCAGTACGATCCAAGGCGTACCGGGTGTGACCCCGCCAGCGCGATATTATGGAGGCTGAGGTAATGAAAATGCTACAGCTCGGTGTTATTGAGGCGGGTGAGAGTGATTATACCTCCCCTTTGATTTTAGTTGAGGTATCGGGCAAGGAACCTCGTCCTTGCGTCGACTACCGCAGGCTTAATTCCATCACTAAGGATGAAATTTATCCGATCCCTAACATCGAGGAGCGCCTTGAGAAAGTTAGTAGCGCTCAGTTTATTTCCACACTAGATCTTGTCAGGGGTTATTGGCAGGTTCCACTTACAGAAGAGGCTAGTAGGTATGCGGCGTTCATTTCACCAATGGGAACATTCCGTCCTAAAGTGTTGAGTTTTGGTTTGAAGAACGCGCCATACTGCTTTTCAAGCCTCATGGATAAAGTGTCATGGATAAAGCAAGACCGTATTTACCGGATAAAGCAAGACAGTATTCGCTTTACCGTATTTAGACGACGTAGCCATATTCTCCGCATCCTGGTCTGAGCATATGGCACACTTGCGGGCAGTGCTAACCCGCCTGCGCGAAGCGGGCTTGACAGTCAAGGCTCCCAAGTGCCAGTTAGCACAGGCCGAGGTTGTCTACCTCGATCACGTGATTGGTCGGGGTCGTCTCCGCCCCTTTGAAATAAAGGTGGCCGCTGTGCGAGACTTCCCGCAACTTCGCACGAAGACCGATATTCGGTCGTTCTTAGGTGTCGCCGGCTACTATCAGAGGTACATCCCCAGGTACTCTGATATCGCGGCTCCCCTGACGGATGCTCTAAGAAAGACAGAGCCGCAAACAGTCGTCTGGGACGAGACAAAGGAAAGAGCTTTTAGCGCCCTAAAGAGCGCCCTAACAAGCCCGCCTGTGCTACGATCGCCCGACTACACAAACGGGTTCGTTGTTCAGTGCGATGCTAGTGAGCGAGGCATGGGCGTTGTACTGTGCCAACGGGAAAATGGAGAAGTAGAACACCCCGTCCTGTATGCTAGTCGTAAGCTGACCAGTCGTGAGCAGGCGTACAGCGCCACCGAGAAAGAGTGTGCGTGTCTCGTGTGGGCCGTTCAGAAATTGTCATGCTACCTAGCCGGCTCGAGGTTTGTCGTTGAGACGGATCACTGCCCTCTCCAATGGCTGCAGACCATCTCTCCCAAAAATGGCCGCCTCCTGCGCTGGAGGCTCGCTTTGCAACAATATTCCTTTGAGGTGCGTTACAAAAAGGGGAGTCCCAACGGTAACGCCGATGGCTTAAGTCGAAGCCCCTAACGTGGGAATAAGCCTCAAAATTGTTTGTTACTGATGTTTTTCTTCCTGAGGCAGGATTTTTAACATATTGCTTTTGCGTAGTGTTTCAAAGTCATGATGTGCTTTCTAGTGCAATTTTCCAATTTGTGGACGCGTTCTGAGTGCTGCTAGACTACTGTAAGGAACTAGGCAGTAGCATAAAAGGGGAAAGAGCCTGGCATGGCTTAGTGAGGGTTGTGCTGTGCTTGCTGACTGAGCGGTTGAGTTTCGGTGTAGTTCTAACGCTTGCTGGGAACGAGAGAAAAATGGCAACTCTCCCGAAGTCACTTTGCAGTGTCCTGTGTGAACCTGAACGTGAGAACGAGGCCTTCTCTGTGCGCTGCGCTCAAGAAAAGCCGAGGGACGACCGACTTCGGTTATGAGCATCATTGAGCGACATCCCTCCGGACAGCGGATGCAGTCCCCTGACCATCGGGATCTCCTTCCCCCGGCGGGGCGGTCTGTTACGTTTCGCCTACGACGCGCGGTATAGCCGGCGCGGATGCAACGGACGCCGGGGCTTCGTTCAAAGCGGCGGACATTTTGGCCCGTTTGGAGCTGCCGCAAAGCCTCCCCGCTAAGCGCGTCCAGGCATGTTTCAGTGCCACGTGTCTTCGTGTGTGCGTGTGTGTGTGTGTGCCCACGCTTGTCAAAGCGCGGCAGCCGGGGAGAGGAGCTCCCCAAGTGTGAAGCGAGGAGGTCTGACCGGCGCCGGCCCGGCTGATGCGTCACTACACTCGTCTCAACATGTCTCTCAGCTCGTCCGTGCCTCGCTTTCACGTGGCCTCCTCCCGTGACGTTCCCTCTTGCCCTCAACTCCGAGAGTATAAGAGCAGCTGCCCCCGGACGCCAGGAGAGAGGCTCCGATTTCTTCTTTTGAGTAACGTGCTCTCCCGTCTCTCCACTTCGGTCGACCTGACCGGCCGCTCTTTTGCGATGCTAGAATAAACAAGTTGTTCTGTTAGCAGTCGACTCATGCTTTGCCAGGACCTTCGGATGCTTCCAGTTGTTCCCCAGGCCGCCAGGCCAACGCTACCCTTGGGGCTTGCGACCCAGTTGCAATAACGGGCGTCAGCACTGAGGTTCCAACAGGCCCCTCACCAGACCCCGTAGCAAATTTTGGTTATACGATGGAAGTTGTTACGTGTACTCTAGAGAGCGTGCTACCGCAAAAATGTTTCATATCGGCTCATTAATAGCCGAGATAGAAATATTTCAGTGGCGCGAACCTATGAGTTCAACAAATGGGCTCTACTGCCAAGCAAGACGCTCTTTCCACTCGCCCCGTCTAGCCTACGCAAGCGAAATTCCTTCCCTGCGTTCTCTCATACCGGACCTACCATACGTCACAGGCCCTGTCTTTCTTTTTTTTTGCTCATGCCTTTTTTTTCGGTGCTACGCACTTCCGCCGACGGCGTCTAGCGCGAGCTGTTGTCTCGTTCGCGCCGCGCACGATTTTGCAGCTGTGCACATGGAAACATGACTAGCGGTATAATTCAGTGCTACACGAATACTGAGGCAGAACAAGCGGATCGCAGAGCATGATCACGCGCTGGAACACGGTAGAAAATGGCATAGTTTGAATACCTGCGCATGTGACCGCACGACCGTGGGAACAAGCAGACGAAGTGGAAGTACATCTCTCTTGCTTCGGTGCGAAGTAAAACAAAAAATACGCAGACATTCCGTTTGTGTGTTTTATTATTTCTCTAAACTTTAATTCGACAATTCAAGCAACAGCTAGATCGCACAGATAACAGATGTTGTCTTGAATAATTCTCCAAGTCACGTGTCACCACGAGCGACGTCACACTGCGGACACGACTACGTAGGCAGACGGGCACGACTGTGTCTCCGTCCGGCTTGGAGCGCGGCGACGGCGAGGAGAAGAAAAAACGGCGTTCGGTTTGAAATTTCAGATCTTTCCGCGGCGCGTAGTGATGTAATACTTTGCAGACACGAACTTATCGCGCAATGTATGCTCTGCGCTTGTCAGCTCAAGAAGGCCAGAACTGATAAGGGGCTCTTTAAAAGTGGCCGTTCTGCGGGTCAGGAAAGATTTGACGTAGCAGTAGAAGTGCTTTTCAAGATTGGGAGGCCCGATATCGTTTTCAGCACGAAAGAGTGGAGGATGTCCATGTCCAGGCCCAAGACGGCCCTCGTGCCTCTCGTCGTGCACTCGATTAGGAGCACGACGAGGAGCATAATGACGTCTTGTGAGATAAGCCCGGCCTAAATCCGATCGTCGCATACGGGCAGATTTCGTCCTCTTCCAGGTAGCGGGAAAGGCGATTCAATATTGCATGCTCTGCGACCTTTGGGCGTAGGTTCTCAAAACCGGTTGTCTTGCCCGGTTTTTGGATGAGTATGGTGTTGGCCGTCTTCCATACGTCTGAGACGTTGCCCCTTCTCGACGTGTCGTTTAAAATTTGGGTCAAGTACTCAATCGAGCCGTCGTCCAGGTTTCGGAGTGTTCTATTAGCAATCCTGTCTGGCCCAGGGACCGATATGTTGGGTAGTGTGTAAAGTTTTCTCCAGCGTGCTACGCTGGTTTGGCTTTGTGTTTGTTGGCCCAGGGACCGATATTTTGGGTAGTGTGTAAAGTTTTCTCCAGCGTGCTACGCTGGTTTGACTTTGTGTTTGTTTCATCTAACAGGTGCTTGAGGAGGTTCCAGGTGGCCCCTCTTCGCATTTGGCCATCTATCGAGCTGCAGACCTCGTCTCACTGTTTGGCGAGTGTCGTGCTGTGCACCTCGATGGCATGGTTGACTTCCGCGTTCTTACTTCTCAGTTGGCCAGTTCAATCTTTGACCCTACCACCTCTCTAGGAGGAATTGTTTTCGCGGGCGCAGGCAGGTTAGCAAAATCCAACACCCTTTTTTATAGCAGGGGAATTTAACGCGAGGGACCCCAGCTGGGGGTACAAGAAAGGAGACAAGAAGGGGCAACTAGTTAACATGGATGCGGAGGACACAAACTGCACCCTCATAACGGACGAAAATCAGCCAACGCGTCTAGGCAACAGCGTTAGCCCAGATACCTGCCCGGACCTAACGTACGTCAGAGGAGCAAAACAGGTCGAATGGGAAAACTTGCTGGAGAACCTAGGCAGCGATCATTACGTATTGAAGATAACTATAGAAGCCGAGAACATCAAGAGGAAGATTGGCACAGCCCACATAACGAACTGGGACGCCTTTCGGAAGAACAGTAAACACATGAAGGGGGAGATTACTTCAATAGAAGAATGGTGCCAACAGCTACAGCAACTACAAAAACAATACACGCAAGAAATAGACAGAACGGAACAAACACCGGAAGTGGACCCGCGGCTAGTAAGCTATGGGAGGCGAGACACGGGCTCACGAAGAGATGGAAAAAACAGAGGCTAGTTAAGAAGCTAAAGAACGAGATTGCTGAAGTCACCCAGAAGGCAGAGGAATACGCAGCGCAATTGGCAAGACAAGGCTGGCAGCAGTTTAGCAGCTCACTCAACGGCACGCTCGGCACAGCCAAAACGTGGCGAATACTCAAGGCACTCATGGACCCAACCAAAACCAAATCTGCAAGCAACAAGGCACTTCAAAAGCTCGTCCACCAATATGAGGGACAAGACGAGGAATTATTAGGGGAAGTCCGGATCAAATGTTATGGTCGGGACAAGCCGCAAGAATACGAAGGGGACTACCAGGGAATGGAGAACCCGGAACTCAACAAGCCAATTACAAGAGAAGGGGTGTATGCCACCATCAGAGCAGTCACCAAAAATACGGCAGCAGGAGCCGATAAAATTAAGAACTCCTTGATCCGCAACCTACCGATGAAGCGGTGGCCCAACTCACGGACTGCCTCAATACGCAGTGGGTAGCGGGCACGGTACCAAAAGAATGGAAGCACGCGGAAGTGGTCATGATAACCAAACCCGGCAAGAAGCTACAGATAGAAAACTTGCGGCCCATTTCGCTAACCTCGTGTTTCGGCAAGCTTTACGAAAGGGTGGTCACCAGAAGAATACAGCGACACCTAGAAGACAACGAACTGTACCCCCACATCATGTTTGGCTTCCGGGCGAACCTGTCTTGCTACACAGGATGTCTTGCTACAAATAAAGGAACAGATCCCTAACAAGATTCCCAAAGCAAGCGAAAACATCATCATGGCCCTAGACCTCAAAGGGGCTTTTGACAATGTCAGCCACGGGGCCATCATGGAAGGGCTAAACAAGACCAACTGCGGCAAGAGAGTCCACGATTACGTGCGGGCATTCTTGTCAAAGGGCGCGGTGACAGTAGGACTCGGAGACCTGCGGAGTGATACCTTTGACAAGCCTAACAAGGGTACCCCGCAGGGCTCGGTCATTTCGCCAATTCTTTTTAACATCGCGATGATCGGGCTAGCCCAGAAACTGAACGAGATCGAGGGCATCCAGCACGCCATGTATGCGGGTGACATCACGGTCTGGGTAAATCAGGGATCATTGGGCCAAAAAGAAGAAAAGCTTCAGAAGGCTGCAACATGCGTCGAACAATTCGTCAAGGAGAGAGGCCTCGCGTGCTCAACCAAGAAATAAGAAATTTTGAGGGTTGGAAGGAACACAACCAAGGAAAAGATAGAAGTGTATCTGGAAGGTCAAGTCATACCAGAGAAGGACATAATACGCATCCTCGGCATGTGGATCCAGAGCAGCAAACGGTGCGGACACATGGTAAGCCCGCTCAAGCAATCGATGGAGCAGGTCAGCAGGATGATCACGAGAGTGTCGCAAAGACGGAGTGGCATGAAGGAGGGGGATACGATCAAGCTGGTCAGGAGCCTGGTGGTCAGCAGGGTCACGTACTTACTCCCGTACCACAGCATGACGCAACAAGAGAGAGAACAAGCCGAGACTCTCATCAGGAAAACATTCAAGACGGCGTTGCATCTGCCCAGAAACACGTCTAAGGACAAGCTACGCAAGCTAGGTATCCACAACACATTTGAAGAGCTCAAGGAGGCACAACTGGGTGCGCAGCTGCACAGGCTCCAGCAGTCAACCACCGGCAGGGCGCTCCTTAAAAGATTAGGCTATAAAAACATAGAAGCAACGAAGGATAGGATGGCTGACATACCAGACTCTTTTCGCCAGACACTGCAAGCTAGCCCCCTACCAAGGAATATGGACCCCAATCTGCATGTGGCCAGAAGACAGGCGCGTGCAGAATACGTAAAAAAACACCTGGCCACTAAAAACAATGTGGTATACACGGATGCAGCCCCATACCCGTGGGACCACAACACCAAAGATCATAGAGTTGCGGCAGTGACCGCGGATCACGTGGGAGAGCTCATAAGCAGCGCAACCCTAAGGAGCTGCACGGTAACAGCGGGGGAAGAAGCAGCTGTGGCTTTAGCAGCGGCGGAGGGTTACCGTAGAAACAGATCCTTGATAATACTAACAGACTCCAAAGAAGCATGAAGAAATTACACGGCCAGTAGAATCAACAAAGGGGCGCTGCGAATCCTGCTCGAGGCAGGGCTTCCGAACGAAAAGATACTGCATACGATTTTCTGGGTGCCGGGTGACACCGGAATAGAGAGTAACCAGAGGGCCGACAGTCTAGCTCGCGAGCTCACATACCGAATGGGACAGTCAATGGACCCGGTTACCGCTATGACGATGGAACCAACGTATGCGGAAATACTAAACCATCACGGAGGCAAAAGGATAATATATCCACCACCCCACTCATCTTTATCACAACACGAAACAGTCGGCTGGTGTAGGCTGCAGACAGGAACATTCTCCAATCTACTCATCCTACATAAAATGTTTCCCAGTCAAAACAGAGACACATGCCCATGGTGTGGGGTCATCCCAACACTATATCACATCACATGGGAGTGCAGAAATAACTTCTCTTTCCACAAAGAAAAAAAAACCCAGTGCGGAACAGTGGGAAGGCCTGCTCACCAGCGACGTGCTCACAGTCCAAAAAGGATTGGTGCAGCACGCTCTCAAAGTGGCCAGGCCCAGCGGTGCTCTGGAATAGGGGCGCCGACCACTCAAGACGACGGCTACTTCAGTAAAACATGAAGACTTCTGTTAGCCGCTGAAAGCTGTAAATAGAGCATTAAAGTTTTTCCTTCCTTCCTTCGTTTTTATGAGATGCGCCAGGCGGCTGTCTATCTTCTTTACGGGAAAGTCCGTTAGCACCTCTTTGGTAACGGCGCCGACGTCCTCCCTCAACTGCGCAGTCCATTGTTCCAGACTCGGTTTATTCTCTTCGTTCACCCTTTCATTTCTGATCTTTCGAAAAGCGTCCCAGTCGACAAACTGGAACTTGTGCAGCTTTTTCTGCCTGATCCGCAGGCTCGTGGATAATATGCAGTGACCACTTCCCATGTCTTCGTAGGTTGGACCAACGTGGTTCTCCGCGTACCGCACGAAGGTCGGGTCCAAGGTCGTGTCTCGACTCGTCGACGTGCCGCACCTAGTGGGGAACGCCGGGTCACTGATCAGCACCAGGTCCATGTTAGCCGCCTCGCTCCAGACACTTTCCCCTTTGTGTCGTAGGGATAGCCCCAGACGTGGTAGGGGGCATTAAAGTGATCGCCAGGGGCGAGCCGCGGGCCAGTCGTACTGCCTTGGTCAGCAGCAGCTTGAATATCTGCATGTTTCAGGTCCTGTAGACGTTTAGGACGAAAAGGCCCTCGATTGTCTATCGCCGCGTTTGGGATGACTCCTAACGTGACGTAGTCTAGCTTCCTTCCCGTCATCTTCAGCTCGTGGTTGACGTGCGTGGTCCTGTTGCTGATGGGGACCGCGACTCCTTTTCCTCCGTCTTCATGTTTGACTTCCGACCCGTAATCAGGCAGTGCGACGTTGCAGGTTAACATTTCTTGTAATAAAATATCGTGTGGTTTCTCCGTGTGGGAGCGAATGAACTGCTGTAGGGGTGTCTTTTTGCGTTGGAAACTCCTGCAGTTCCACTGCCATATTCTAAACTGACTAGTTCGCGTAGCCATCCCCTTTTTGTTTTGTTGAGGGACGCTGTGTAGTTTAGGCAGGCTGTTAACCTTCGCGCACTGTGTAAGAGGTTTGGCGACTTTGGGCCCTAGAGCCGGGACCACCACGTCTTCTAGGTATGTTTCGATCTTAAGTAATCTCTCGTTGGTGCGCTCCTCCATTTCTGCCATGCCACTCTGGAATTGCGTCAGCCTCTCCTTAATATGTTTGATGCTCTCGCCTGGTACGCTAAGCATCTCCCGATTCTCGGACTTGACCCTGGCCGGGGCCTGCTCGTTTATAGCGATGACTCGCTTTTTTGTGGCAGGTTTCTCCTACTCACCGTCCTCGGCCGTGAGGACTTCCATCGGTTGAGGGACGTCTGTCGATTTGTTGCTATTGCTAGCGGGGAGTGGCAGCTTTTTAGCTGTTGCTGAGCCCCCTTTTTTGAACTCCGCCATTTCTGCCAAGAAATTGTCTATCGTTAGCTTTAACTTTTCATTTTCCCACTCTAGCTGAGCTAGCCACTCCTTGTTTACCTCGTTTCGCATTTGCCCTGGTGGTTGCTCGCGTGTTATCTTTTCCTCCGGAGCTCCTCCACGGACTTGATCGGCCCAGGATGTTGAGGGCCTCGTATAGGTGTCGAAGCGCACCTGCGCCCCTCTTAGATCAGCTCACTCCACGTGAGCGAAATGTCGGCGCGCGTACCATATTCGCGGCGCGCGTTTTGTTTCGCTTGTGAATGCGCGGAATGCAACGATGAGCGAGCCTCTCTCCCATGGCTACCTGAAATCAGACGATGAGCTTTTTGAGAGGTCCTTGGCTGCCGTCAATGAGAGGTACGTATGCCGTGCGGACATCAGGAGACCTGAACAAGCCGTCTAAATGTAAGGATGTATCGACTGCTTCCTAATGTTTCGCTCTGCATGTAGATTTATCATTGTAAAACGCAGTAGTAATTCTAACCAGGGACTCAACCTGGCAGGACGACTTGTTTTCAGTTGCGGTTAGTGCTCAACACTAGACAACTGATTCATCTTGATTCGCTTTTCTGAAGATCGGGTTATATATTGTTCTAGTTACCGGTTCAGAGTTCCCCTAGCACCGACTTAATTCGGTTTGAGTGGAGTATTGTGCTGGAGAGGTATTCTGTAGGAGTCCACCTAGTGGACTGTCCATTTCGGCCACCTCTGACTGGCTGAGGCCACTTGTCTCCTCCTCGTTCGTACAGCTGCATCCAATCAGCAATGGCCGAAGTGGACAGTCCACTAGGTGGACTCTTACAGAATAGCCCCCCAGGTTACTGCGACATCACCCGACCTTCAGAAATTATGATAAATGTAAAAATAACTGAACTGTTATTTTTCGGTTTCAGTCATGATTACAACCGCGCATGCAAGGTAACCATGACTACAAAAAAAATGAAAAAATCTGCCCCTGTGCTTTTTACATATTTGCTTTGAATTCAAGACAGAGCTGCGCTTGGACGTTTGTTTTGTATGCATCTGCGTTTTTTTTAATACCGAGAAAGCAATCGTGCGCAACACGAGACACGAATTTCGGTGGGGCTGTACTATGGTGGATAGAACGGCCACCATAGCTATACTCCATGTCGTGACACGGCCGTGTGTGCCATCCGTGGTCCTGCTACAAGGCATGGGCCTGATATTGAACTCTGTATATAAGAAGCTGAATCGTCAGCGTCGAGCTTTTTTGTCATGTTATATTAAAATTCCAAGGCTTAACCAAACTGCAACATGTTGGTTTTTTGGCGCTGCTTGCAAGTTGTTATTTAAAACCACACAAAAAAGTCTGGGTAATTATTAATACTAATTATTATTATTATGGCTGAGGAGAGCCAGAATTTCTAGCCAGAGGCATGCAGACCTTAAAGTTTATTTGCTGCCCATAAACAAAAACTAAAGTAAGATTCGATATTGCTTCTGCCATGCATAAAACTAGGCGCCGTCATTAAATCGTCTTTATTGTTTATTTTCAGCCAATGTCGTCTTCTCCACAGGCCACTGCGGATGTCAAATCTCTCTGGGGAATGTGCCATTTCGATTTGTGAAGGAAACAGTCAGTCTGCAAGTTCGGAATGGAATACTACAAGAAGATTGAGGGAGAAAAAGACCAGGTATGTTACATGGATGCACTTGCAAACATTTCAATCTCATGCAGATATCCAGCAGCCTTCCAACTCAAAGATTGTGTGCAAGCAGTGTAAAGAGGATACTTCGCGACAGCTGTTTTTAACTTATTTTCCCTTATACAATGCCCCTTTCAGGGCCCTCAGGCAGTGGCGTAGCCAGACATTTCGTTCGGGGGGGGGGGGGGGGGGCTCAAGTTGCAGCTCGGCCTCCTCCTTATGAGGACGTATTAGCTCGAGTGCTCCTATCTAAATACATGTATAAGGAAAATTCGTTTTTCTCGACAACCACAGCACCAAATTCGACGAGGTTTGTTGCATTTAAAAGAAAAACTTAAAATCTGGTGTCTGTTGGTTTCGAATTTTCGAGTTAGGTCGGCAATTTTTTATTAAACTTGGCAAGAATTGAAAATTTTCAAAAAACGAAACTATCAAGTTTACAACTCTCTAACTCAAGAACGAAAAAGGGTAATTCAATTCTGTAAATTGCCTCTGATAGTACATCTAAAGCGAACAAAATTGATATGTTACACATGAATATAAAAAAATTTAATAATATGGCAATACAGCTTTTTCACAACCCTTGTACCCAACGTAACAAATTCACGTAAGATGCAAAATGACATATCGAATTTGTCCGCTTTGAATGATCTTGTGGATGCCATTTACAGAACCGCAATATCTGTTCTTGACGCAGAGCTATGGCTTTGTAAACTTCGCGCTTTTATTTTTTTCAAACGGTCGTATATTTGAAAATCTTTTTAACAAAATTCAGGACATAACTCAACATTCCGCTTCCAACAGTCGCTGAATTATCGAGTCAAATACCTGAAAACCGATCACCATCGGATAGAGCAAATCGACCCGAACCCAGGGACACCGAGACCCGGGTTGAGCGACTATTTTTGAAGATTTTTCGAAGTGAGAAGCCCAGCTAAGCTTAACGCCGACTAGGCCTATAGCGGAAGCCTACCGGCCCCCGGTAGGGCGGAGAACGGTGTCGCAGTGTAAGCCAGAGGTTCGGAAGCACTTCCGAAATGGAGGTAGACGAGGCAGAAGTGGGGGAAACCCTGAATACCAAGTCGAGAGAAGAAAGAAATGATCCCGCGACCCGAGCCGAGGACGGCGACGCGGATGGATGGATCGAGGTTACGCACAAAAGAAAGGGCCGCGCGAACGCTACCCAAGAGGCGGACAAGCAAGGCACCCGCTGGAGGAGCCCGACGCGCAAAGGCGGGAAGAGCATAGTGAACAAGATTCTACGAGCAAGCAAGATGCCCAGGCTACCTAGAGACGACATCAAGATAATCTTAAGACCGAGAGACGGGCTGAACATCAGAAACACGTGCAGCGCCAGCCTAGACGAGGCGATACGCAATGAAGCAGGAGTGAGCAGCGACGAAATCATCACGATCTGCCCCAACCACACGCAAAACATCTTGGTGGTAAGCACATCTGACGAGACGACGGCGACTAAAGTCGCCAAAATCAAGGAATTAACAATCAACGGGAGGAAACACACGACCAACGCGTACGTCTCGGCACCAGAAGAGATGGCCAAGGGGATAATCCGCAACATTCCCCTCAATTACACACAAGACCAGCTCGTGCACGCACTGGTGAACGTGAGGAACCCTTCCCTGGCATACGCCAAGAGACTGGGTAGCACGACAACCGTGATACTACTGTACGAGGGCAACAGGGTCCCCGCGTGGGCGCACTTCAACAGCATCATGATGAGAGTATCCCTCTATCGGAAACAAATAGACTTTTGCAAAGAGTGCGGCAGGCTCGGACACAGACCCGATGTGTGCCCCAGACCGGACGACAAGCTGTGCCCGGCGTGCGGTAGCAAAAACCCGGCCAAAGACCACGAATGCACACCTAAATGCAAGCTCTGCGGAGAAGCTCACCCCACGGCGGACCGGACTTGCAGGGCTAAATACAAGACGCCGTACATGGTAAAACTAAGATGGACAGCGCGAAGAAACGAGGAAGAACTCTTGCGAGTAGCCGGCTCACAAGACCCTGATGGCGGGGAAAGCAACCACACACAACCATCTCCCGCACCCAGATCCAAGTCCAGCTCCAGGTCCAGATCCAGATCCATGTCCAGGCCGGGAGCGCGGGGACGACCGATCTCGAGGTCCGGGGACAGATCCAGGTCTAGGCCGGGAGCGCGGGGACGACCGACCTCGAGGTCCAGGTCCAGGAACAGGGACAGGACCGGGAGTGGGTCCATATCCACCTCGAGGGGGACGAAGCCCGAAACGAAGGGGAAGATGCAAGAACAGACGACACCAGCAAAGGTGAGCTGGTCAGACGTAGTGGCCAATCGTGAATCGGGAAGGTCCGGCAATACCAGTAACGATAGGGGCAGGTATGATCACATAGAGGAACGCTTGAAGGAATATCGAACGGAAAACCAGCTACTCAGACAGGAGCTAGAAAAGGCAAAAAAACAAAACAGCGAATCAGCCAAAAAATTGACGACCTACAGAAAACACTTAATGAAATACTTACCAAAATGCAGACACAATCGTCGCCCCCGTCAGCCGCCTTCGCCTCCGTCTCCACCCCATCCACCGAAGCCATGGAGGAGGAAGTGGATATGTTAGCAGATGTAGCACATCCACTGGGCGCCAAGCGTAAAATCCCGGAGACCAAGACCAACGAACAGGTCGCTTCGGTACAGGAGGTCAAGAGACCCCGACCTAGCGCAAAAAAAACTGACGTCTTTGAGGACATGCTAAACAAACTCTCTGACAAAATGGATAAAATGTTCGAGATGCTGGCGGCGCGCATTAGTGACAGCGAGGCAGAGAGGAAGGCGCAGGTCCTAAAGTACGACAGGCGGCTCGCAGAGCTGGAGAAGAAGCTCTCGTAAAGATGGCGGGCACCAAAAAGGGAAGACTCGTCATCTGGCAGTGGAACTGCCGCAGCTTCTCGAACAAAAAAGCAACAATGACACAACACATTAAATTGACCGCAAAAAGACAAAAGCCCGACGTAATCATTCTTCAGGAAACATTCGACCACGCCAAAATTGCCGGGTACGCCACCCACAAACAACGCACACAAGGGACGGGGAGGGACATAGTCGTGACCACATTAGTCAAAAAAGGACTGGTCGCGATACCGAGAATTATGAGAAAAATTACGGACATTAGCCACCTCCTCATAGAAGTCGTGCCACGCAGCAAGAAGGAGAGCAGCACTTTCGTTCTGAACGTCTACAGCAGCCCATCCAAAAAGGGCCTAACACACAATTTCGAAGATTTAATAAACGAAACGGTGACCATCGCCGGCGACAACAGGCTCGTCATCGGAGGGGACTTCAACGCTCCACACACGCAGTGGGGATATGGACACTCGTCCAAGAAGGGAAAAAATCTGGCCGACCTCATAGAAAAGGCCGGCCTAACCCTTCTCAACGAGCCGGCCTCACACACCAGAGTGGGTGCGGGCCCCCATAGGGACACCACACCAGACCTAACGCTATGCAGGAGAGCCGGGAGAATCACCTGGGAGAACACCTTCGAGGACCTGGGGAGCGATCACAGGATACTCAGCATTGCCCTAGGAGAGTCCCGCGTCACGAAGGGAATAAAACATAAGTTCCGGCTAGTAGACTGGGACAAATTCCGCAAAATCAGAGACGAAAAAGAACAGGGATCCATAAGAAACATAGAGGAATGGAACGGAGAGCTGCTACGAGACGTAGAAAAGGCCACGAGCGAGATGGAGTGGGGCGACTGGGAGGCTCAACGCGAACATGAAGACGACGACAATGGTGGTGGTCACTCTTCGCGGATGGACAGCAGGCTCGCGCACCTCGTACAAGCCAAAAAATCCATCCAGAAACGGCTGCAAGGGCAAAAACACAATAGAAATCTAAGGCGCAAAATCGCGGAACTAAACAAGACCATCGAAGCATACTGCGCCCAGTTATGCAATCAGGATTGGGATGAGGTATGCGACGCCATGGATGGCAACATCAACACGGGCAAGACGTGGAAGATCCTCAAGCACCTGCTCGACCCGTCGGGAACGAAGACAGCGGCGAAAGCGGAAATGACCAAGCTCAGACACAAGTACAAAGGAAACATCCGTGAAATGGGTGATGAAATCGTCAAGCTCTACCTTGAGAGACCTCCAGCCGTTGAACACCGGAACAACTCGGGCTCTCCCAACGAAGACCTCGACAGAGATTTCTCCCAGCAAGAAATCAAGGCGGTCCTGCAGACCATCAAGACCAAGTCGGCTCCGGGCCCCGACAAAGTGACCAACAAGATGCTCCGGAACCTGGACGACCAGGCAACGAGCCGCTTGACAGACTACATCAACGAGTGCTGGCGGAACGGCGGGATACCTGACGAATGGAAGAGGTCCGACGTGATCCTCATCCCGAAGCCGGGTAAACCCTTAGAAATACAGAACATGCGGCCGATCTCTCTCACTTCCTGCGTTGGTAAAGTGATGGAGCACGCTTGCCTGAGTAGAGTTAACGGCTACCTGGAGTCAAACGACCTGTACCACAGCAGCACGATTGGCTTCAGAAGAGGGCTCTCTACACTAGACGCAATGATACAACTAAAGGAGCAAGTCATAGATACCACGGGGCGGGGCTTGAGAGCAATACTTGGACTTGATCTAAAGAAGGCCTTCGACAGGGTCAAGCACACGGCCATACTCGACAGAATCGTGCAACTCGGCCTGGGCGAACGAACGTATAATTTTATCCGAAATTCCCTTACGGGAAGAACAGCCAGAATCAGACTGGACGAGGAGGAGAGTATCCAGGTGGACATGGGCAGCGCTGGCACGCCGCAAGGGTCCGTCGTGTCACCGACGCTCTTCAACCTCGTCATGATCGGACTATCGGAAAAACTGGACCGAATAGAAGGCATTAATCACACCGTTTATGCAGACGACATTACGATTTGGACCACGAAAGACGCAAGCGAGGGTGATATGGAGAACAGACTTCAAGGGGCGGTGGAGGCAATCGAAAATCATCTAGAGGGCACCGGACTTGAATGCTCACCGGAAAAATCGTAACTGCTGCTCTACCGCCCCAGGAGGTCCGGCAAACCGTCCAGAGACGTAGCGGAACTACACAAAAGGGGAATCAGATTAACCACGAGGAAAGGCACGGAGATACCCATGGTCCAAAAGATTAGAGTCCTGGGTCTCTGGATCGAAGCCAGGGGAACAAACACGGAAACTATAACACGCCTGGAAAAGAAAGTCATGGCGGCCATTCGGCTAATACAGAGAGTGTCCAACAACAGGAGGGGCATTAAGGAACGAAACGTCGTACGGCTCGTTCAGGCCTTCGCGATCAGCCACGTCGCGTACGTGGCGGCATTCGTCCACTGGAACAAGGCCGAGAAAGACAGGATCGACGCGCTCATTAGAAAAGCGTACAGAGCAGCACTGGGTCTCCCCCAATACACAAGAAACGAAAGGTTACTACAACTCGGGGTGCATAACACGCTGGAGGAGATCGCAGAAGCACAGAGAATAGCGCAACTCGAAAGACTCTCCGGAACCAAGGCGGGCAGAGAAATCATGGAAAAGATCGGCATAAACTACCACGGAATGAACGGCCCCAAGATGCAGATTCACCCAGACGTCCGAGCCGCAATTAACACGGAAAATATCCCGAAGAACATGCACCCCGTGCACAATGTCGAGAGAAGAAATTGCCGCACGAAAACGATTCTCAGAAATCACGGCGCGCGGGAGGGGGTGCTCTTCGTAGACGCCGCGCGGTACCCCCGAAACAGGGACGACAATGGTGGTGTCGGCGCAGACAAAGGTAACTCCCTCTTTGCAATGGCGGTCGTATGCACGAAAGGAAAGACCGTGGCTGCGGGCTCCGTAAGGACTAGATCGTCGGAGGCAGCGGAAGAAACGGCAATCGCATTGGCTATAATCAGCGGTCGGCAACAATACAGAACAATAATCAGCGACTCGAAGACGGCTATTAGGAATTTCACAAAGGGCTGGGTCTCCACCGAGGCTGCCAAAATCCTGAACCACAGAGCAGAAGACTTTAAGAACGGCACAATTACACCCAAATACCTCAAATGGATCCCGGCACATATGGGAGAAGTTACCATGAATGCCCCTCCCAACCTCAACGAGAAGGCCCACCGAGTCGCGCGAACACTAACCCACCGCGGCACGGACAGTGACGGCCCAACACCCCGCAACCCCCGGGGAAGGGGGAAGGACTGCGGCGGAGGCGACGGAGAAGACGGAGGAGGCGACGACGACGAAGAGGCGATAAAAGACGACAGGGACAGACTGGTCACGTACCACGACATACTGACACACTACACGAAACAAAGAGAAGCATACCCACAACCCCACAAACAACTCGACAGGTCTCAAGAAACAGATTGGAGAAGATTGCAAACCAGAACGTTCCGAAACCCAGTACACTTAAACAAAATAAATTCAACACAATATCCAGACGCAAGCTGCAAGCTTTGCAAACACGAACACGCAGACATGGCACACATCTTGTGGAAGTGCACACAGATCGGTTCAGTATACGTAGAGGACAAGATAGACCCGGACCTTCTCGAGGAGCGATGGCTAAGCGCTCTGACTAGCTCAGAACTACACGACCAATTATGGGCTATCCAGCGGGCCCGGGCAGCGGTGGAAAGGCTATGCCTCACCGCACACAATGCCCGGGTGGCCTGAGCCCGGGCTGGCAACCTCGCAGGTCCTTCTTCCATTAAAGTTTTTTCCGTCCGTCCGTTCTTGCGTTTTTCATGTATTTGAATAGGCCGCGTCAGAGTTGGGCTCGAGCTAAAGCTTCCGCTTAACAGGAAGCGTTAGCTCCCTTAAATTCCGCTAAAAGGGGAATTCCTTTTTCTCGGCAACCAAAGCACCAAATATGACGAAGTTTGGTGCATTTAAAAGAAAAAATTCGGCTCTAGTGACGGCTGGTTTAGAATTTTTCATTTAGCTAGTCAATTTTTTATTGAAAATCGACCAATATCGCACATTTTTCGCAAACGAAACTACCAAGTTTAATACTCTAACTCAACAATGAAGAATGATATCACAATTCTGTGAATAGCACCTAATAGTACGTCTACAGCGGACAAAATTTATTTGTTACACTTCAATCTCAAAAAAAGATAAGTAATATGGAAATGCGGCTTTTGCAGAACACTTGTACACAACGTAACCAATTCATGTAAGATACAAATTTACGCGCCATGTTTATCCGCTTTGATTGTTATAATATATGCCGTTTACAGAGCCGCGATATCTGTTCTTGATGCAGAGCTGCTAGTTCGTAAACATCGTGCTTCTATTTTTTTCGAACTTTCGATTTTTTCAACATACATTAAACAAGATTTGGCCGCTAAATCGAAATTCCGCTTCCAAGAAACACTAGAATTTAACTTTCTCAAATGCAACAAATTTAATTAAAAGCGATCCAGGTGTTATCTCAGAAAAGCGTTTCTGCGTTTTTCATTTATTTGAATAGGCCGCGTAGGAGTTGGGCCCGAGCTAAAGCTTCCTCTTAAACAATTTGTCAAGGGATCAAATACATGAATAACTGCGCTTCCATTGCCAAAGATGCAGCAAACGAATTCTTGAACGCTACGCAATGTCAAAAGAAGTAAAATATTTGTTTTTTCATAAACGAATGTACTCGTATGTGCCAAAAATTGCGCCCAAAATAACTTATATCAATGCTTTCATGTTTTTTGTCTATTTAATAAGTAAAGAAAATATCACACGAACTTTAGAACTATATCATTTAGAAACCAGCAAAGGAGCGCATGTAGCTGATATGAAATATGCAAAGGCCATGAAATGAACAAGTTGAGGACAAATATGTTAATGAAACTGTCGTTCAAGAACCGCGTGTTTACATTCTTGTACATATGCAACGACCAGTGAAAAATATCAATGACGTTGTCATTTTTCCAATGTATTACGTAGGATTAGCTGTCACCGGTCGAGTATCGTGAGTAAATGCACCGAAATTATAGTCGCGACAGAGAGCACGTATAAAAAGCAGGAGTTTTGCAAAATAAACGAGGGCGAGTCAAATGAAAGTGAGCCAATGCGAATATATGACAAGCGGGGTACTTCATTTAAACGTAGTCTCCATGATCATTTAGACAATTGTCCCATTGACTAACGAGTCGCGTGATTCCCGTCTCACAAAATGTCTTGGGTTGCTGCTTCAAAAAGTCTGCAACCGACTCTTTCACGTCATCGTCTGACACGAATCTGGTTCCCTTTAGCTGTTTTTTCGGTTGGGCCATTATGTGGAAGTCGCAAGGTGATAGGTCTGAGCTGTATGGCGGATGCTGCAGCGTTTCCCACTTGAACTTTGCCAGTTTTGTATTAACCCTATCAGCGACGTGGGGACGGCCATTGTCGAGGAGCAATTTTCCACGTCGTTTGTTCTTGATTGCCACACGCAGCCGTTACGGCATTTCACAATGTGGGAAACAATTGATAGCCTCTCAAGATTTAGCAAATTCTATCAGTAATGGTCCCTGACGATCGAAAAAAAGTCAACAACACCTTCCCGGCGGAAATGACGGCCTTTGCTTTCCTTGGGCACGGTGAATTCGAATGTTTCCACTGTAAGTTTTGCCATCGTGTTTCAGGCTCGTAGTAGAGGCACCATAATTCGTCCCCAATCACAATTGCAGAAAAGAAGTCGTCACCCTCATTGCGTTACGGGATCAGAATTGTCAAGGCAGCGCCGAACTGCTCCGCTTCTGGTGGTGGTTCAAAATCTTGGGCATCCATTGCGCACACAAGAGCCGATAACCGCGATGTTCAT
Source organism: Dermacentor albipictus (assembly GCF_038994185.2). Lineage (NCBI taxonomy): Eukaryota > Metazoa > Arthropoda > Arachnida > Ixodida > Ixodidae > Dermacentor > Dermacentor albipictus. Next base: position 4,803,128 of record NW_027225575.1, on the reverse strand, counting down.
TAATTATGTGACTTCCGGTACATGGGCCTTGGCGCGAAATCCAGCCTGAATTCGCAATGTTCGCGGTGAAATGTCTTTTCGAGCGTGAAAAAAACATTCTATACAAAATCCAGAATGATTTTCAGCGCCGGGGGTTGCTTTGGTCGGCGGTGCATAGACAGCACAAAAAAATTGCAGGGGGGGGGGGGGCTGACGCCCCATAAGCCCCCCCCCCCCCCCCTGGCTACGCCCCTGCCCTCAGGTTGTTCCTAGTAAATGAATAGATTTAGGAAAACACCATTATGGCTGTGTACCAGGCACATAGCCGGTGGTTGGAGTGGCCCAGTCCCCCAAGAAATCTTCAGTGTTGCTGGGACGTCCTTTACCACCTCTCCCACCTGTGGCGTTTTCCCCTCACCTCCCCCCCCGCTCATTCAGTAGTTGCGAGCCAAACGAAATCCTGGCTACATGCCTGGTGTGAACTATGGAAGCATGTCACTGTTGTTTGTACTTACCAAAGCCGCATGATGTTACAGTTGACCTGTATGTTTTTTAGCATGCATGTTAAAACACCAGAAATAAATATACTTTATTTCATTTACAGGATTCAAGCACCACTGACCACTGACTGGCCGAAGGAGGTGTACGAGAAAAAGTGAATGAACCTCCAAGGCACAAAGAAGAGGGTTCATGAGACTTTTGCCCTTTTCGTGGAACGGCTATATAGTACGCACCATACTAATGACTGATGCACCATACATAAGGTCGCATATTTTGGTTACATGATGGGCAAAAACTAGACAGCTCAACATTGACTGTTTCGAGTTCCACGATACTAAAGTACATGTTGAGACTAATTTAAATATACTAGCTGACAAATGCTAAGTTTAGACGATTGCCTATTTTCTTGTGCATTCCTGTTCCTTATGCAACCCCTTTTTATATCCCCATTCCCATAGGGTGCCATTGAAAAAAGTTTTAAGTCTGGATAGTTAAACAGCTTCCTCAAGTCATTAGTATCAGTATGTATACCTAAAACATTTCGCTGAAAGGGTAGTTCTCATAATTGCCCTCGAAAATGGCCAGTTTGCCCAGCCTCTAATACCAGTCACAACTGTTGAAGTACTCTTGGCGAAATTGCCCTACTGTGTACGTAACCATACTTCACATTTTCAAAATAAACTCTTGGTGCACATTAGACATTCTCTCAAATGTGCTTTATTTACAGTCGATGCATATTACAAGCACGCTACTGAATATTTCTTGAAATAACCACCAGACAAAAATGTAATAACATGTTTTTATATACAATAGCTGCTATAGTAAAATGTTAAAAGGAAAGTATACAAGCAAGCACTTTCATGGAAGTACAGAGAAATGCAACTTTACAAACAGTTTTATACACATACATTGAAAGCACAAGCCTAAAAACATATTTTTATAGAATCAATGAATTGAGTCACCGACACGAAACATTAAGGCAGTATTTCTGCACATACACAGCCGTTGCCAATGTTGTAATTAAATGACTATAATGGAGTCTAGCATAAAACATAGCATATTAATCTTAAAAGCTCTAAACATTCTAAAAAACATTTACACATATTTACAGATGTCCAAACACTCTGCTTAAGCCCAAGTTATGCATGGTAAAAATTGAGTTTTGTAAAGTTCGCAATTCCTTTAAAAAATGAAAAAAAAGCACTGAGTGGCAATCTCTAAAGTTTTCCACTGATCCTTTCCTAGCAGCTCGAGCCAAAGCTCCTGTGAAGAATCAACGAATCAATGGCAGAGTGACAGCACACTATAGGCGCCTTCTCTTTGGAAGAGGCTTCAGAGACGAGCATCCCTTTGTCGGTGAGCCCCGAATGTTAAGGTCAGAACTCGGTGGCACAGATTCAGCCAACTTACGGAAGGTGACTTACAATAAGCCCCTAGCCTCCAACAGTGCTTGAACGTCGTGGCAGCAGTAAAGGAGGGAACTGCACTTTTCAAGTTCCTCGGTTATACATTTGCGCAACTCCGAGACTGAGGAGGCTGCTGTCCCAGGAACCATAGCAGCCACAGGCTGTAAAGGCACTTGACAAAAGCTTGGCTCATTGGCAAAGGGAATGTCCGACTCTGATACTGCTGTACCAAGAGCCTGTGAAGACACTTCAGAAGGGCTGGGCTCATTGACAAGGGGAATCTCAGAACCTGTTTCTGATTCTAGACAGCTTCCAAGTGTAATTTGCGGTCGACTGAGGTCTCTGCGGAAGAGAAGAAAAGCGCCACCTGTCGCTGTACTTAAAAACAACACAAAAGTGTTTGCATGGGTACTTGTACTTTCTAAAGACGGGGCAGGTACACGATGGCTTGGTGAAGTCGACTGTGTACACATGATCATCACTTCTTTCAGAATGAACCGAGAACATGCCTTCAGTGGGCAGCCCTTTCATGTCTGTGTGGCTGTATTCCTCTGCGTTAACGAGCCATCTCAGCATATGTTTAACAAACCCGTGAGGCCGGTTGTACAGGTATGCAGGAATATTTTCGCTGTACTGTCTGTACACTGATGACTGCCTCCTTGCTGCCTCATGGAATTTCACTTCTTTGTCGGGAAGGCAGCCATGGACGACAGCTGTGATTAGGGATGTTAACGACCGTTTCCCACTGGCACTTTTCACATACTCTGCCTTTAACACCCTGTTTTGGGCCTCAATACCGTTATTTGTGGTCAAGACAACATCAAACTCCAGCCTGTAAGACATGACCCACAGCTCCTTTACAGAGAGCCACACTGCTTCAAAGTAACTGCGGAATTTTTCATTTTTCCAATACTCTGAGGCGACAAGGACTTCAAATGCCTTGTCAAACTCATCCTGATTTGAAGCACTGGCTAAGCGCTTCATGAGTCTCAGGGCCTCATCCGGATCGGATATGCTGTTTTCCTTTCTGCGCAGCCACCTTTGCCACGTTTGTAGTCTATGGAAGCCACAGATGGAGATTTGACTCTCTGAGAACACTTGCTTGATGGTGCTTATTTCTGCCTTGCCGTAATCTACCATCCAGTAGTGTGGGGACCAGTTATCACACCACTGCTTGAAAACGTCTAAAGCATCAGCGATACAGTGGGTCGTCTCAAACTGTACGATAAACACACCAGCTGGTGTGTATCCCGACGGTGTATTCACAACAAGCAAGAAAAGTGGTAAGGCATAGTTACTAGTCTTGTGTGTTGCGTCCAGGGAAACTACTGAGCCTCCATACTTTTTAAGCATGTTTCTCATGAATTTTGTCTGGAAGCAGAACAGCAACGTGTCTTCACACTCGCTGGCAATGCTCTCTTCCACGTTGTTCGAGTCGTTACTACCCACGCAGCTGCGTGCTGCATACGGCCGATAGAAAATGGAGGATTCGGGTTGCTCACCCCTGATCTTTTCAGTAAGGATGCTAGCATTCTCTTGATCAACTGTGCTGAAGCGGTCTTTCTTAAGAACAGCTTGGATCTGGTTGCTGATATCACGATGTGTTGGGAAAAAGGACCTGCAACTGCTATCAGGCTCTTCCTTGTTTGCAAAAAGTACGTCATGCACGTATTAGTGCAGGCACTTTTTCACATCTGATAGAGATGCAATTCCTTCCCTTGCCAACATTTGAATTCGCTCAGCAATGTTCCTGTCCATGTTTTGGCTAAAAGCTTCCATGTCCTCGAAACCATGGTTACGATGGGAACCGCAGTTGGCAATTTTAATGTATATCTGCGTCTCTTTGGCCGCAGTCTGCTGCTCTGCGTCAAGCGCCTCCTGCAGCTGCTTGGCCTTGTCTGCTTTCAGCTGACCCTCTTTTGTCTGTCCGCATGGCTGGGGAAGGTCCACATAGAAAGTAGGCATTGTTACGTATATTGAGCATACTTTATGGTTTAAAACAGTGCGACAAGATGAGAAGAAAGTAAAGACGAGACAGAAGACAGCGCTGAACTAACAACTGGATTTATTTCCACTTGTCTATTATATATACACGTGGGAAATACCAAAATAAGCAGAGTGCGAAAGATAAAAAGAGTACAACACACACAGTCTCGGCTTGGATGCCGACAGTGTATGTGTTGTACTCTTTTTATCTTTCGCACTGTTTTTTTTGTTATTTCCCATGTGTACTCGTATATATACGGGAAATAGTGAAAATAAACTTTATCTTGTTAGTTCAGTGCTGTATTCTGTCTCATCTTCCCTTTGTCTTCATATTGGCACGCTGTTTTAAACCATAATGATCATTGCTGTTTGAGCTAGTTGGTTAACTAGCTCAAACAAACCTTTCATTGAGCATACGTCAACCAAGTCTAATGTGCCCCATCTTATGCCATGACAAATTTGTCTGCACTGCGTACCAAGGGCAACAGGAAAAGCCGATATTAGGGAGTTTTACCAGACCGTTCTTTATCCCCGATAACGATACCATAACGATGCACAACATGTGTTCAAGGCTGTCAGAGGGGAGAGGAGGCATCCTTATCGGATCCCTCTACTAAAACTCCCTACTATCACCAGAAGTAGAAGCAATGATAGTGGACATCAGCTACAAATTTCTCACGAGCCACTGCAAGGGCAATGTAATAATTTTTTAAAACTGCTTGTTTAGTGTGTGCTTGCAGACCTAAATGCCATGATAAAGGTGCCAAGAAAATAACCCGCAAACATTTTTTACTTGTGGTTGCATATTACGTACCTGGAAATCTGGGTACAATTCAATCCACTTCAAATTCATCGTTGCTGCACACCCTTTCTTCTTTGTGCCTTGGAGGTTCATTCGCTTCTTCTCGTACACCTCCTTCAGCCAGTCAGTGGTGCTTGAACCCTGTAAATGAAATCAAGAATATTTATTTCTCGTGTAAACCTAAAGTAACCTAACCTAAGGTAACATAAAGTAAATCCTCTTTACACTGCCTGTACACAATCTTTAAATTTGGAACGCTGCTGGATATCCGCATGAGGCTGAAACGTTCGCAAGTGCATCACCATGTAACATACCTGGTCTATGTTTTTCTCTCGAGTCTTTTTGTAGTATTCCGTTCCAAATATGCAGACTTTGACGGTTTCTTTGACAACCACAAACGGTACATTGTTTAGAGAGATTCTGCACCCGGAGTGGATCATGGAGAAGATGACATTGGCTGAAAATAAGCAATAATGACGATTTAATGAAGGTGCCCAGATTCATGCATGGCACGGGGCAATATCAAATCTAGTTTTAGTTTGTGTAATGTAATGGCAACAAAGAAACTAAGATGCGCTGCCTCTAGCAAGAAAATCTGGCTCTCCTCAACGATAATAATAATTCTCACTATTAATATTAATTACCCATACTTTTTGTATGGTTTTAAAAAGTGACAACTTAAAAGCAGCACCAACATGCTACAGTTTGGTTGGGCCTTGGGATTTTAGTATAATACGACAAAAAGCTCGACGCTGCAGCTTCAGCTCATATACAGAGTTCAACATCAGGCCTATGCCTTACTCTAGACGTCCAATTCACACTTCTAGCAGGACCACGGATGGCACACACGGCCGGGTCACGGCATGGAGTACAGCCCCAGCGCAAATAGTGTCTCGTGTTGCGCGCGATTGCTTTTTCAATGTTGAAAAAAAAAGTGCAGATGCATACAAAACAAACGCCCAAGCGCAGCTCTGTCTTGAATTCAAAGCAAATGTGTAAAGAGCACAGGGGCAGACCTTACATTTTTTGTATTCGTGGTTACCTTGCGTGCGCGGTTGTAATCATGACTTAAAACCGAAAAATTACAGTTGTTATTTTTTACGTTTATCAGAATTTCTGAAGAGTCATGTCGCGGTAACCAGAACAATACTGCACTCAAACCGAATTAAATAGGTGCTAGGGGTACTCTGAACCGGTAACCAGAACAATATATAACCCCATCTTCAAAAAGGCGAATCATGATGAATCAATTGTCTAGTGTTGCGCACTAACCGCAACAGAAAACAAGTCGTTCTGCCAGGTTGAGTCCCTGGTTAAAATTACTACTGCGTTTGACAATGATAAATCTACGCGCAGAGCGAAACATTAAGAAGCAGTCGACACTACTTACATTTAGACGGCTTGCTCAGGTCTCTTGATGTCCGCACAGCCTACCTCTCGTTGACGGCAGCCAAGGACCTCTCAAGAAGCTTAAGCTCATCGTCTGACTTCAGGTAGCCATAGGAGTAGCCGTCTTCATGGTGATGTAACCCTTGGGGGTGCTTGTCGGTCACCTTCTGTCGGACAGGAGGCTCGTTCATAGTTGCATTCCGTGAGAAACAAAGCAATGCACGCCGCAAATATGATACGCGCGCCAACTTTTCGGTCACCTGGAGTGAGCTGATCTAGGGTGCTTCGATGCTCGCGCTCCCCTCCGCCGCCGTGGAGGGTGAAGACAACCGCGTCGTCTGCTACGGCGTCCGCCATTATGATGCCCGCTCCGTAGGTAGTCAATGGTCGTCGCGCAGCTGCATGTACAGTTTGCTTTGATAGCGTGTGCTCCTTTAAAGATATGTCGAGAGCACGAAATTTTCGCATCAGCAGTGTGAAGGTATCAATTTAATATTCTGTCATTTTTATTTTTAAAGCGGAATTTCCGACTGGACTTGCTGGCAGCAGAAAACTGCCGCCCATGCCAGCCGCGCCGACCTTAAAAGAACGTCTTGTTGGGCTAGCTGGTGACTGTTAACCTTGGTTAAAGGCACGAAACATACGCAGGCACGAGTCCCGCCGTCTTTCGCTTTGTCTGTGTGTGAGTTTCGTGCCTTTAACCAAAGCGTAAAGACCGTTTGGCTGCCAGCTGAAACCCGAATTTGTTTAACAAACCGCTTGCCGCCATGGGACAAAAGAATAATTGTCATAGCACACCATACTTCCAAATCTTGTTTTCGAATCAGTCATCAGTTAGCCCATTTATGGAGGAACGCTCCAACGCTGAGTAGAAAGCAATGATCCTAACAGTCAAATAACCACTCTGTGGTTGAAACGAGGCCGTGTGTAAGTGATGTTCTACCAATGTTGAATGGTTGTTTCGGGGTCACAGAAACTGCAGTGAATGTGGCAGCTTTTAATTTGTGTTTGTGTTACCTGTGCTGACATTTGCGAATTTTTTAACGTCGCATATTTCAACCAATATCACATCCACGGCCTTTCTTTGTGATTTCGTAGCATCAGGTGTGATGAATCCGTGGTAGAGTGCATCAGAAATTTCGACCACCTGAAGTTTTAATAACATGCACCGATACCGAACTAGTACGTAGCACCATGCGTTTAATCTCTATAGAAACTCGGCCGCCGCGGCTGGGTGGCTCCCACGTCGATGAGCAGTCGAGCGCGATAACTACGGAGCCTATACATCCGGGCCACTTTTATTGCTTCATTGTAGTTCGAAACGTAATTTATATTTGTTCTGTGGGATATTACACACTAATACAACGAAATGAATCATTTTCTGGCGCGTTTTTCTGTTTAGCTTGAGTATATAGCATGCGCTTTCATTGAACGTTTTATTTTGTGGCCGTATTCTGTTTAGCAGTGCTTCCATAGTTATTCTCAATTTTGTTTTGAATTCTTTTACCTTACCTTAAATATGCAAATAAGGGTAAACAAAATATTGAATGCGAACCAGATCATTTGGTGCCTTACATGTGGCTTATATAGCACTAAATCATGACTCTCACGTAGTAATTGACCATAAAGCCCTGTTTAGCATATTTTCTGCACGAATATATTGTCAACTGGTAATTGCTATAAACCGGTCATCGATGCTGCTAAAATAAAGTGGCCATACGGCTTCTCAACACTGAGAAAAAGTGCATTCGATAGATAGCAATTTTTGATGTGATAGCTTGTTTATTTTGTCGGGAACTTTAAGGATTTCAAAAACAACAAGCGCTACAACTCACTGCAAATTAACTGCAGCGGATGTCTTGCTTCCATGCCCCCTAATTCTCGCAGCTTTTAGATGGCGCAGGTGAATGCGTAGCCTTACTCTTGCATAACTTGATACCAGCATGCGTTCCAGAGAATCCTTGTGTCGCTGGCATGCCTCCAGACTGCACTGAGCCCTCTCGATTAAATATTCTGTCGCAGCCTTTAGAGCAGACTTTAGGATTACATTATGGGGTTTTACGTGCCAAAACCACTTTGATTATGAGGCACGCCGTAGTGGGGGACTCCGGGAATTTTGACCACCTGGGGTTCTTTAACGTGCACCGAAATCTAAGTACACGGGTGTTTTCGCATTTTGCCCCCATCGAAATGCGGCCGCCGTGGCCGGGATTCGATCCCGCAACCTCATGCTCAGCAGCCCAACACCATAGCCACTGAGCAACCACGGCTGGTAGACTTCAGGGTGAACAGGTTGTCAGTCCAGGATGTGATCCCTTTAAAGTGCTCTTCGCAGGATGTGAGCAAGCTCATAACTTCACCGCTCGGATAACATTAATTCTTACCATTATGAACATACACTTTTAGTGCAGTTAAATATGCATGCTCATGGCTCGTCGAGCCCAGCATTGCAGCCCTGCACTGCTTGCATTTTTTCTTTCAAAATCCCTTTCACAAGAAAGCCACCAATATGGTGCAAAATGCTGCACTCAACTGTAGTCAGTGCTTATTCAAGTCATTCCCGTGAGTGGTTCGTGCACTGGGGCACGCAACACCCGGGCATTTCGGACCAGAAAACAACGAGCACGTGTCTCTCTCGATAGGCCGTAACGAAATGTGGAGAACGCAATGGCGACCGGCGGTCGAAAGGTGGCACTGACCCATAGAGTTTCTCACTATAACGCCTAGAGGGTAATCTGGCGCCACCGTCTATGGGAGTTTCTTAAAGGGACACTAAAGGTTACCAGAAACTCAAGTTGAAGTGGTAGAGCAATGTTCTAGAACGTCTAAGGCGTCAATTTAATCGCGAACAGAGCTTTAGTAACCGAGAAATTGAGGTAAATGCATGACACGATTTGAGACCCCCCAGCGACATTCCGGTACTAGCCCGATGACGAAAGGACTCCTCATAATTTGTGTTACTAATACTCAACTACTCGTATTAAAAATATCATTTCATTCGATTATAAGAGGGAAAAAAAATGCTACTTGTCTACGTCTATTCGATTCTAAGAAAAAATAACATTTTGACGTTACCCTTCAGTAATATGGGTGTTCGAAAGGTTTCGTTTTCGCTCGACTCTGCGCGCTCGACTCTGCGCCGCGCACGCTTTGGAGTTTCAGTACTTTTGTTATCGCGTCGTGCTGTGAGGGTTCTGCTGGCTCGCGAAACATTCATTTGGAACAAGCAGCGAGAATGCCACGTCCATGTGATGTCGTGGGAAGCCCTCGTTGCTTTCCCGCTCCGGAGAGCCGGTGTCGAGGCCGCCGTCGTAGTACGCAACGACGCCGGCAGTGCGAGCCCTCAGCAGCAGGTCGCGCTCGTCGGTGCTCAAATGGCTGAAGTTGAGCCCACCATCGCGTGCCAATCTGTCGGTGTCAGGGTCCATTGCGACCAGCGTCGAAGTTTGCGTCATAGAATGAAGTACCAGCTTATGGGCGTCTTGTGCTGGAGTTTGAGGTATAGTAGCGGCGCCTGGTGGCGGTGCGGGAAACGACATCTGGGTCATGCCAGCTTGGGTCGTATTGAGCCCTGGCTGTGGCGAAGGACGTTTCTAGGCCGAGTTTTGCGTCGATTCGCACTTTTTTATGCCCTGTTGCGAGTGCGAAAAGGCTCACAGACCACGCCGACCACGCTGCGAGCTCGCCGCAGCCTATAGTTTAACGAAAACGGACTCTCCGTGTGCCGTGGGACGTAATTCGTTTCTCCTTCCGCTAGCCACCATACTCCCGCTTTCGCTCTGCTGTCGGCTCTGTCTTGACTCTGTTTCTGGCCGCGCGTTTGCGTTTTGCGCAGAAAAGCCGTAGCGCCGTCTGCGGACGCCGTTCTACTCACCGATGGCGCAACGTCACTATGAGACCATGATGTCAGTACTCCTCGATCGGAGGGCGGGCGATTTGAACTGCGCTAGAGGTACGCGGACGCTTCAGAATGCATTTTCTCTTAAAATAAGTCTCTCCTTGGCACGAAACAAGCGTTTCGAGGTTTCTGTGATGGTATTTCAACAGTCCACGTTGACCTAATAGTAACCTTTAGTGTGCCTTTAAGGGGGCACCGTGCCGTCATGGGAATGACGGTATATGTGTCTGCAAGGCTCGTGTTGGCTGGTGTTGTAAGAGGCTTCGTCTAAAACGTGGATATGGCTACGCGAATAACGCGTTCTCAAAGTAAAATCTTCATAAAATGTTTCCATTCACGCATATTACATCTTTACTCACCCACGATGCATGACCAAGGGAAGAAAAGCAAGAACAGACGACCAACTGGTTCAAAGCGAGTGCGAACCTTATCGTCTGTCCTCCAACTTTAGCGACCCGCTGATACTTTTTCCGTAACATGTAGTCGTACACACAATAACAAGTTCTTATAGTTAAACAAAACATGTTTTCGCGTGATAATAAAGCTAAAACAGCTTTTCGCGTGCTGTTCTAGTAGAAAATGAATTATTGTGACAGACGGAACGGTACTTGCCAAGCGCGTCTTCAAGGTGTCCTGTCTCTACGAGAACGATGCCAATCCGAATCCACAATATACCGGCATTCCTATGCATACCCATAGAGTTACTATACTGACTCTAGAGGACAAGCTACCCATAGGGCCCATGCATTAAAATCGGGAACCGCAAGAGCGCCGCCATGTTGCTACGCGCCGAGGTTGCCAGCTCCTGAGACGCTTGCTAGACTTGGTGACAGTAGTCAGTTTTAATCCGGCAACAGTAGCAGCGTAGCAGCATGGCGTCTCGCTTGTAGTGTTGTGATGTGTGCGTGCAGCCGTGTGTTTGGGCTTTATGAGTCGGTTCTTTATTCTATGTTGCGGGATGGTGTGGGTGTGGTCCATGTTGGCCATACAGCTGGCAGTTATGCAACCGAGGGATGATCCTATTCAAGTTTCCGGCGGTATGCGGTTTTCAGCGGTCACGCCTGTTGCAGAAGTGTCACTCGACGATGTTACGAGCTCGAAGCTGTGGTCAGATTCCTCGTTGGCGTTCCGTAATTCTCTTCGCACGGGCGCGGTATGTTGCAAAGGCCGCTTTCGCGATCTATCGTCGTGACGATAGATCGGGTTTTTTATTATTATAAGTAATGATCCAGCTGTAGGGCACATGTAACCGACAAATGGAAGTCTCAGGAGAGCACCTGAGATGATAGTAGAGCAGGCGGCGCAGGAACTCCAGGGCACCCGAGGGACAGTGGGGGGATCAAAGCTCGAAGCAGAACGGTACGTAGGTTGGGGCCACCGAGGCAGGTGTGTGCCAGGGAGTGTTCGCACGCACAGCTCCCCTGGCACGCGCAGCGGTGCCTCGCAAGGTCGAGATACTTTAAAGGCACCTGCGCCCATGATCTTTCTTTTGCCTCGGCGCAGTGAGCACGATTAACGAGAATAATGTGGAGGGCATCCGGTGCAGTCGCGAATACATCATGACAAATGTAGCTCGCGTCGCCTAGCGTCTGTAGTAATATCAGAGTTGGTTGTATGAACTTTATGCATTATACGCTTTGTTACGGTACCTTAACGCAATGGGTCTAGGGGACGGTGTTGGTACATTTTTTCGTACCGTCCTAATCCTATACCCCCACTACAAACACACACATACCCCCTTTTTTATGTATACATACAATTCCTTGCCATGACGGATCATAGCCTCCTTTATTTTTGAAAAATAGAGGAGGCTATGGACCGATTGACCAGTTCCAGTTGTCAACTTGTCAGTAACTGTCGTAGAAATCACTGTAATAAACACAATTCCACGATCGGATTGTTTACTTTCATTTTTGTTGTAACACTGAGGAATACATAGCACTTTATTTTGTATATGTGAGAGAAGTATGTGGATATCTTTAGCTTAAGCCAATGTGCGATACACAGACAAAGCAGCTGCTACAACATGAACTGCATTGAGGGCCACACAACACATACGTAATTAAAGGTGCAAAATATAGGGGGAAGCTTCAAAATACGCTCTGTAGCACTGCAAAGTATAACATATATTGTATGTGTACAATAAATGTTCAAAAATACAATGCATCACAGTCCCATTTGCCTTCAAATTTATTATGAAGTTCAAGTTTACTGAAGTTTATTATGAGCATATGTACAACAGGAATCTACTAACACACCTACAGTCAAGGTGGCTGTTCGAGGTGTGCTGGCTGCCTCAGTGTAAGAAAAAGAAATTGGGTAAATGTCGACACCAGTGCCACTGCTTCTTGCCTCTGACCTGCAGGTGCCTCTGCGGCATCTTTGTGCACAAATGTGCTGGCGTGGCGAGGCGTAGGAGTCATCCGAGAGAAAGAGTATTGTTTACATGGAGAAGTCGCTGTTCACATTGCCTGTCACTTTCCCTCAAATGTTTCCTTGGCGACTAGGGTGACACACCCGCAGTCAAGGTGGATGTTCGAGGTGTGCTGGCTGCCTAAACGAAATAAAAAGAAATTAGATGAATGTTGATACCAGTGCTATTGCTTATTGCCTCTTACCTGCATTTGCCTCCACGGCCTTTTGGCTTGCGGAGTCTGTATGAGGGAGCTGCTGTGGGTAGGCGTAGGCATTGTCTAAGCAAAAAGAAAAGGCCATTTAAATGGGGAATTATGGAAATAAATGCAGTTGTTATGTCGGCTTCTTGCACTCTTCTTGCCTAAAAGTTTTCAAACATAGTGTCCAGAACACACCAGCACTTTGACTGCTTCTGCTTTTTACCTGCAGGTGTTGCGGCGAGATCCTTAGTATGGCTGCGTGCAGCATTGTAACACTTGGTGGAGGCATTTGAAGTGGTAGCCAAAAAAATAAAGAATCATCCTTGTCTGCAAAAATGCTTTCAATTTCTAAATGCAGTGGTAACTATCACTATTGGTGCAAGCCCCCCCCCCCCCCCCCCACACACACATCTATGCGGCAAGTGCCATAGCTCGAAACTGAATTGTTCCTTTAGTGTTTCAAAAGGCATCTGATATGTCCACATTAGATGTGATGTGTTTGTTGTTATTTATCCCAGTGTAGAGAGAGCATCATTAAATGGCTGAAGTACTATAGCGCCAAACAGACGACACAAGAAGAAGAGACACGGACGAGCGCTTATGTCCGTGTCTCTTCTTCTTGTGTCGTCTGTTTGGCGCTATAGTACTTCAGTAATATGCACCAACTAGCCCAACAAAACGTTCTGCTGGAATATCATAATGGTTTTTTTATTGTTGCGTGTCTTGTTTTTTGGTTTATTTCTGAATTTATCAAGACGCTAAAGTGACTTATGTAATGACAATCAGCTTTTGTTTTGCAGAAAAACGTGCATTTCCTGACCCATTGTTTGACATCCCCTCACTCGCATAATTTTGCAGGGTATTCTACCTAAATTGACTTGCTTGACCTCCACTAAAGGGTCTAGCATTTTCAAATACGACTCTTTCCTTAAAATCATTCGACACTTCTCATAATTTCTGCACCTTGGGCTTCTGATACTCTGCAGTCACCATTTTTGCTTGTTTCTGACTAGAAATATCTTCTTTAATTTAGAGCTTAAATTTTACTTTTGGAACACATGGAAGGGCTTGCCATTGCATATCTGCATAAAAGGGAAACATGTTTCATTAAACATTTGCAAAATCCAATTGAAGATTGATGAATACAGCTTGCAGCGTGATATGACTGAATGAGCCATAAAAGTAACTCATCTCACTTGGTAAATGAAAGCACATATTAGTGTGATACACAAGATACGTTACACTAACGTGGTGGGTTCTCTTGCTTATACAGCAAAATAATCGGTGCGCGAGAAAAAAATTATTTTTGTATAACCCTTGTACACATTGACTTAAGGAAAATGAGCTGGAGCTGTCCACATGATGTACTTATTTTACCTGCGAGTATGGTCAACAAATATGTGTCCCAGCTGCTTAGTGGTATTCGGGATTATGTCAGTATTGCACATGTGCCTGCTGTCGAAAATAACTGAATTTTGAAAATGCTCGCAGGGATCTGATGTGCATATCTGCAGTTTATGGATAGATGTAAAAGACTCAGCATCAAGTGCAAGTGAACTGTCCCACAGGCCCGGAGTCGATCATGCTAATAGATTCGCTGCACAAATTTGTGACCAGAAAAGATATTCCACATGAAATGGCATGCAAGGAAGTGTTGAAAATATTGTACAGTTAATAAAACGCCAAAGCTATTAATATGTGGGTTGATGCACTCGTTATGCAAAACGGAGGTGAGGCGTGCAGACAGGACACACGAGTAGAGTATTTACCAGCAAACAACACGAGCGCCGCCCACTTCTCTACTCTTGTATCCTGTCTGCACCCCTCACCTCTGTTTTGCATAATGAATCCTTACCAACTAGCTCAGCTTTCTGTCGTTCTAAGTCTCGATGCACTCGATTTCGTCCGCATTATGCACTCGCCTCTTGATTACTTCGTGACACAGAAATACTCGGCATCAGGCTGTTTTTCGGCTGTGGCCTTTGTAGAAGCATGATTGTTCAAAGTGCAACAATTAAACAGATTCTTTGAGTTGCTTGTGGTTTCGCCCGTACAATTCCGGTGCGCTGGTCTGCCTGTCCAGCAATTTCCTACTGAAGGGAAACCTGCAAATAAAAACACCGCTCCGCATGCAGAAAAATGCTCTACTGTGACGCTTCTCAAACGATTGTGATGTACCACAAGAGCTGCCTACTCGCGTGATATTCTCAACAAGGAGATACATTCGTTTACTTACATGTGAAGGTATATGCCAGACCACTTCGGGGCTTCGGTGGCACATAAGGCACGAGTGTGCCATAGCGTCCGATGTCGACGCGCGATGGCATGTCAAACCTAAACGGAACTACTACGCTTCCAAAAAACAGATTCGAAACCGAAATTCGCATCATCCTTTATTGCATGAATGCGTACATCGTGATTTACATAAGTCACGGACTTAGCGATCGCTTTCTGTAAACTTAATATTAACGTACCACCTTCATAAAGCCATCAGGTATGCGTTTTTAGATGACAAAGCATAAGGTGACCTGTACTTGTTCTCAGCTCTTTCAATAGTAATTGCGCTGGCCACATTGACCAGTAGCAACAGGGCGGCGCCCTAGAGGTTCCCACTTTTCCGGCCCAGCTTTTCCTCTAGAGTTGTTCTACTAACTCTATGTGCATACCACAGCGCAGCAGCGCCAGATTTCCCTCTAGGTAATGTAGTGAGGAACTCTATGCACTGACCCCTTCACAGAATGACTCCACCCTCCGAGAGGGGGCGCGCATCGAGGCACCCTAAGCTGATCTAAAGTCCCTCAATAATTCCAAAGTACAGACAGGCTTTGATCCAGCCGACGACTTCAGCGATAGGCTGATCGGGGACATGTGACCTTGCTCCGCCCCTTTGCGGCCATGAAAGTTCCTGCGTGCCGGGCGAAGTGCGCGCGTTTCGCCTGTTGTGCTATGCACATTGCTGCGATAATTTCGTTCCGGGAGGGCCGAATTGCCATGTATAATGTTGCATTCGCGTGTTGCACTGAAAGTGTTGAATTACTGACTGAAATCATATGCACAAGTAAATATTGCCTGCAAGCTAGAAAGGAAAAAATATTCTTGCATTGCTGTTGGTGGAATGCGGCATGACCACCAATTCATCTAACAGGCTAGCACATTCATAGTGTGTTCGTCCTTAGCAACTGAAGCAGAAAAAAGTAATTGACACACTAAATACGCAGTGGATATAGAATTTAGAAACATCTGTGATTTTTCCTTTGCAATCACTGTGTAGAGCTAGCAAAATGAAGTAACGTACACAAGTGTGTACGCCATATCTGAAGGGGATGTTATCGTACATACATTGTTTTGCTTTTTAGCGACAACCAAATTTGACTGCCTTAGTTGCGTTTCTTTTTCTTTGTGCATGTGGTTGAAATGATGGCCAGCAACTCCAATGATGGGTCAGTTAAAAAGCTATTCGAGGCCATTGACAACCTCTGCAAGAAGCTCCGACACGTGCCTTCCGCACCCGCGTCTCCTGACATCCACAAGCTTCTTCGTTGGAGAGCTTTTACCCCCATTCCTTAATTGAACATGTAAATAAAGCTTGCATTTGACCTTGTGGTCTTTAAAGTGCACTGCGTCAGTATGCTTGACGACAGCATGGTGTGAAAAAAAGTTTTGCTGCTAAAATTACTAGAGACGCGTGGAAATTCGGCCTTGTTAGTAAGATGTGCTCCAAGTAAAGCATAAAAACAGCGATCGACACATGTGTTGTATCATCCGTCCGTCCCTCTTTTTCACGCTCCATTTGCAGTACTACACAGAACTCTGGTGCTTCCTAAGGGAATGATGGGTAGCACAGTAGCCTTCCATTAGAATGAATCCTGTCAATTAAATGTTTCTGTTAGTTTGATCCCGGCGTGCCCGTGCACAACCTAGAAAAATGCTTT
The DNA here is from genome assembly GCF_038994185.2 of Dermacentor albipictus. Lineage (NCBI taxonomy): Eukaryota > Metazoa > Arthropoda > Arachnida > Ixodida > Ixodidae > Dermacentor > Dermacentor albipictus. The sequence goes on along the minus strand of NW_027225575.1, from coordinate 4,786,620 downwards.
TTAGAAGCATCTAATCGTTAAAGTTATCGGACTTCTTGCTTTAGCGCTGCCCTCCTTGCTTTCCCTTTGGTTGAGGAAACGTTGGAGCGCGGATGCACGCATGCGCGAGTTTTTCCTGATGGTATGGGTTTTTAAATGCAGTAAGCTTTTAGTCGAGAGTCAACGCTCGTGTTTCGTGTCTATTCCTCGTCCTTGTTTTTAGTGAGCGCTGGGTGTAATAATTATGCAAAGAAAACGACCATCCTGTTCGCAAACATTACCGCCGTACAATTTGAAGCGATAAACGGCACGTACTGCACTCGGTACCAGTGGGCTGTTGCTTATAACATGCCGATGAGATCTTTAAACCGTTATTAAAGTAATAATGCACAGGCCTCAATATCATCGGTCCAATAAAAATAATTTTCACCTATTGTTGTGTCGTCATGGCACCGCACGTACCTATGAAGCTGGGCGCACCTGCTATAATCACTTTCTTCCCTCACTCTCTATTTGTCCCTTCCCCTCTTTCTTGCTGTGTGCTACATATTGCACGCGATACCCGTAATAAACGTTCTTTGCTCGCTTGATCTTCTTGGGAGTACGTGGTTACTTCACTGAACTGTAACAAAATGACATGTTAATCATATTTGCCTGTTATTGTATGCATACTTATACATCATATATTTAGCGGGGATGAGCGCTCTTAGAAGACAAAAATACAAATTATAGTATGTAATAAAATTACAAGCTCAACTTGCGCGCTTCCTGCTGGAAGGCGCTGTGGTTGATTGCGGGCCCTCTGTGGCGATCGCTGATCTTGAGAGTGCGCGGGGCCTGCAATATCACGGATAGAGGGTACTAGACTGTGGTCGAGTGGGACGAACCAACGTTTTTAGATTCCTTTCAGTGCCGCTCGGTGGCGCTTGTTGCGCTATTTGCCCTCTCATACAAACAGGCGGGTACAGTAATAGAGCAGCAGCTTCTAGGTTTATTTTATGCGGACTACAATGAGGTTGCTAGCTAGCAAGCAAAGTGATTTCCAACGTCTGGGTAATTCAGGTGTTATGGTATTCAAAGAAAACAGTGAACAGACAGTGGAATTACAGGGCCAGTAAACACTTCAGGTCAGAGAATATAAATACGTTGGTATATGGATAAACGAAGGCAATAGATATAGGGAAACACAGGAAAGAACAAAAACAGTGAAGGGGAAGAGGAATGCAGCCATAATGAAGCACAGAGCGCTATGGGGATGCAGTGCGTATGCGAGGTGCTCCGGGGTATGTGGAAAGGTGTAATCATTCCAGGACTTACTTTTGCAAATGGGATTGCCTGCTTTATATCAGCGGTACAGTCAGGACTCCATAGGAACCAAAGGTCAGTGGGACGCCTCGCATTGGGCGCTGTGCATGGTCATATGGACTAGTACTAATTTTAAAGTCAGGGAAGCTCACAGTAAAATTGATTGGGAAGATTGACTGAGGAATATGGAAGAAAGTAAATGGGCTGGAAGAGTGTTGAGGTATTTGGACAGAAAAAACATTGATTCACAGTAGAGAAAAAGAGAACTAGGAAGCTTACCAGCAAGTGTGCAGCCTGTAGGGTGGGTATCACAGCAACAAAGAACGTCAAGCGGAAGGTCAGAGAGACTGAAATAATCTCATGGGTAGCGGCAATGGAAAAGAAACCTACCATGAGTAACTACTATAGAGGAAAAAACGAAATCAGGAAAGAAACCATTTATGATAACTCAAAGGGAAGCTCACTACTTTTCGAAGCGCGATCGGGATGCCTTAGACCACGTACTTATAAAGCGAGATATCAGACGGAAGAAGAAGCATGTGCTTGCTGCGGTAATGCTAGCGAAACGACGGAGCATGTTTTATTAGAATGCGACGATGTCTGCCCAGCAGTCTATTTAGGCACCACTGGCCTCCTTGAAGCCCTTGGGTTCAGAGGGAGCAGTGGAAAAGTAAACATGTCCGCAATAGAGATTAGCAAGAGGCGATTGGAAGATTGGTGGAAGAAAAGTAGGGGAACGGCAATAAAACCGAAACGTACAAAAGCAATGTTCGCCATAGGGGGTCGTAAAATTTGGTTGCGGGAGTTCGCAATGGTTTTTCTTTCTTTCTTTTTTTTAACCTGGTTAGAATATCAGGTAGTATAATAGCAAGAGCTTGTTGGCGCAACCCAGCGCCCCGTTCCAAAGGGGACGCTCATAACCTCCGACCATCCTTCCAGCCCGATCGGCGCGGTCCCTTCCCACTGTCGCCGACACCTGATCGAAGTAGCGAGCTGTCTACACGGCTCTAAAGAAAGGTCTGCGTGGAAGTGTAGGGTGCACTGAGTGCTGTGCTTGTGGGTGCTAAAGACACACTGAAGAGATCGAGAGAAGCAGACCGTTCGAAGCAAGCTTGCCTGCATAAACTGATCGAGCCCAGAATGTTAACTTCTGAAGCTGATTCGCCCAAAGACAGTGACAGTGAGCACATTTACTCTAAGGGAGAAGTGTATCATAGCATCTCACACTACTTTCCAGGCTATGCGGGGCACAACCTGAAAAATAGTGTGAGATGATATCATACCCTTCTCCCTTGGAGACAGTGACGGTGGTCACTGTCACTGTCTTTGCGCGAGTCAGCTTCAGAAGGTAACTTGAGCATTCTGGACTGGATAAGTTCAAGCAGGCGAACTTGCTTCCGACGCTGTGCTTCCAAATTTAGTCATTATATCCCCAGTACATCCACATATATACAGGCGGTTCGTGTCATGAAAATTTCCGACTTCAGTATTCGTAATTCCACATTTGGCGCTAGAGCAAACTTTTAAATTATCCCGAGAGATATCTTCGACTGAGGCAGAACTGTTTGACAATTATATGTGCTTTGCGTTTCATAACCTCAGGAAACAATTCACAAAAATGGGTTATTTCTATCGATTCGCAAGCCGCTCTCAGATTACTACAAAGCAATGAGAAAAATTACTTGAACACATTGCTATTGTATGAGACCCTAAAAGAACATACAAAAGCAATCGCAACGAATCTCGTAATGGCATTTCAGTGGATACCCGGGCACCGCAACATCCTTCGTAATACTCCAGCGGACGCAACTGCGAATCGGCGCACAATAACGTAGAGACAATCAATCTTCCCCTTTTGCTTAGTAAAGTCCGTCTTCTCCTGAGACAGATTTGCTGTCGTCTTTGCAAAACTTCCTGGTTTGATCAGCAAGCTAAGAACTCGGAGTTATATTTTATAGACCGATGTATAAACGTATCGATTCCGTGAAACCCAAGTGAAAATAGAAAATTCGAAACATTGGTGCACCGTCTACGACTTGGAACTGCACTTATGAGACACTTCTTATACAGGATAAAACTTGCCTCTAGTCCACAGTGTTCTTGTGGCCATCCAGACGAAGATGTGTATCATCTCCTCCTCGAGTGAACTAAGTACGATCCATAACGAAGGGTATGGCAAGCAAATTTGTTGCTTTTAGACAAAAAACCATTCACTCTAAAAAAGATATTTGATCCATGGCCAACTTCGGGCCTTCAGGAAAGAGCACTTCTTGGTTTGAAGAAGTTTTTCGAGGACACCAACATTTTAGGAAAATATTAGGTTTTAGTTGATCCTAATTCCTTAAATGGGTGATATGAGTGTTGTTCTGGGTTATCGATGATTTATGGGGTAATCGTGATTTCTACGCAGTGTCTGATTGTATTCTGTTCATGAAGTGTATTTACCTGTGTTGTGTGTTTGGCTATTCAAAATATATTTCTCTCTATATACATATATGTACTGAACTCACGCTCAAAACTTTGTGATTCATGAACTGTTTGACTTTTTTATTCATCTGGTGTTCTACTAAGTACCATATATTGTGTCATTATTCTCTCTTTTTTGCGCATATTTCTTTCCTTTACGAACTGACAAGGAGTAGCCGGTGCCGCCATAAAGGTGGAAACCTCTCCTAATATTCATTTCAATAGAAAAAAAATGTGTGGTGCACAAATTCTCCATGAGCACAACTTTGCATTCCTGTATGGAAGATATCAGCTCTCCAGTGCCAGTTGCTGGCAGTGACTCATAACTTACAATCTACAAGAGCTTCAGGCAAGGGTGCCTAAAGCATCCCGCCGAAAACATGCTACAGTTTACAAATGCTGCAAAGAAAGCAGTTTCTATTTCCTTAAGAGAAGGTACCTTTTGGGGGGATATCTTTAAGACTTGCTAGACAAGCTGGAATTGCTAAACCTTGCTTGACTTGGATGTGCAGAGCACATGGCCACTTTTACATGCAAGGTGCGGCATTTCATTATTGTGACTCGCATGCATTTTTATGCGAGAGACGTGAATAGCCGGCTGGAAAAGCGAGAAAAGGCCGCCGTTGCAAATAAAAAGCTCTTCTTCTGTAGCTAAGTTCGCTTCGACTAAGTTCGCCTTCATTTAATGCTTGTTTGTGTTGACTAAAATTACCATTCTAAAAATTAACATGCAAAACGCTGCTCTAGTCTGTGCGGTGCTCCACGCGTCGGCAACAGAGCGCGGGATTTCGTGACTGTTGTTTATAAACGGAACGGAACATAGCTAATTGTAGCTTTTCCTTAATGTTTTGTGCATTCTCCGAAACAAGCGTTACTCCAACCAACACTAAAATGTTCCGGGTAAAGGTCGGAAGTGCGAACGATAAACAAAGCGCGAAGAAATTAAACGATCAGTTCTTCGCGACCATGCATTCGGCTGCTCTTTATTTCACCCTTACCACTCAGGCCAAACAGTTCCTAAACCATGAGACTGAAGTGCCAACGTGACAGCTCAGAAAAGGTCGTCGCAGATGGCTCTCGCAACAGCTGCCGGGCACGAGTGCTTCGGCCCGACATAAAACCCCTGAATCTCCCAAAGTAGCGCAAATGGTGGAGTAGCGCCATTCACTTCCCTCCTCCTCCGCTCGGCGCGGCCTCGATGGTGGCGCCGCCGGTGGTGGGCCTGCCGTAGCAGACGACGGCTAACACGCTACGAAAGGAAATCCGCAGAAAAGTTCGTTCGAGCCCTGCGGAGCAGTTTTATGCGAAGCATATTACTAGAGCTCAACCCAGCTCCTCAGGCGCGGTGGTGTCGCCTTCAATACCACGTGACACCGTGACGTCCCGACAGAGGAGAAACGGGGCTCTAACTCGCGCCGTCGCTCGCGCCGTCGCCCCCCGCATCGGACGCGGTGAGCGTCGAGCAACGCAGCGTTCGGCGCGACAACAAAATGTGCGCCTGAGCAAGCGCCGCACGCCTGAGCCGACGCCGACGACACCGGCTTTTCTGCGACACGAGCTCCTTAACGCTGTCGCGTTAAAATAAAGGCTAGTATGCTTCGCATCCTGGGCTTAACCTTAGCTAAGCCACAGCCATTTTTTTCAATCGAGATCTTTCTTCGTCAGTCGGTAACTGGCCTTTAGAATTTCGTGTTGGAATTGTGGAAGAAATAGAGAAAATGACCATTATTCAAGGCGTATTTAAGGCATAAAGCGCGCGACGTTCAGAGTTCGTGTTACTGAAACACGACGCATGCACGCGGTGTACTCAAACACGCGCGTAATTACCAAAGTTTCAGGTGTTGACAGCGTGAAAGTATGTGTACGCGGTTTCGTAGGTTCATTTACGTACCTGCAGGATACTTTTGTTCGGCCGGCGCGTGAGAGATTGCTGACCGCACACAGGCGGAATGGCTGTGTGCGGTCAGCAATGCCTGGCAACAGGGCCGTTTTTTCTATTGCGGGGTTCTTTGGTAATCGTGACGATGTATTGTTTTTTTTTTTACAAGTACTGCTCCAGGAGGGCACATGTAATGGCTAACGGAGGCCTCTGAAGAGCACGTGCCATTACAATAATGTAGGCGTCGCAGGGAGTGTTCGCATACAAAATTGACTGTCCGCAATCTTACACCCCCTTGGCATGCACAGGCTTCGGCGGGCCCCATCCAGCCCTGGTTCTAGCTTTGGTGTTGCCGTTGCCGCTTTGGTGCCCTGGAGGCGGCGTCAATAATACGAAATAATGACAAGGTATTACAACTAGTCAATAAAATTTATTGAAGCAATGTAATCGCGCCGAGGCGCCAACTTCTAAAGCAGCCCTAGCGCGCCCGCGCTAGTATTATGAAACGCCAACAAGGAATTTACCGGCCCACGTACGACTCTACGATCAAAGTGCACGTTAAACATCCCCAGGCGAGCTAGATAAAGTTATCCGGAGCCATCCACTACGACCTGCATCCTAGCTTTAGTCGCTTCGGAATGTTAAAAACGTTAATCACCACAAACCAAATCAATACATGCGGGCCTACATTCGAAGCTAAAAGACTGCATCGTATGTCATATTGAGCCTTGCAAAAGCATCGAGAATGTGTTAACTTCTGGTGGAGCTCAAAACACACCCTGAATAAAGTCGCTTTTATGTCACAGGCCAGCTGCAGATGCGTGCCACCGCAAGACGAAACTACATGAAACAAAGAGAGCACACTAAAAAAAAAAGTCAGACAACGCGCTCAAAACCACGCAGAGCATGAGCACACACTTTTTCGAAGCGTAAGGCGTGAACTAGGCTCGAAATAAGAGGTTGTGAGTAGCCGTGCGTTCTTTGCCACTTCCTCGAAGTCATCCCGCCCGATCTTTCACACTTCTTTTTGCGTTGTGCCCGCCAGATGGCAAAGCAAAAAGCTTTTTGCCCTCGCTGTGTCTGTTGCGGCAAGCGAAGGCGCAGCAGCATGGCATCGTAATTAAGTTCTCGGCCCTACACATTCTATTACGCTTACGCACTCCGTCAGTCTGCCTGCCGTACTTTCGTCGCGCAAGCCCAACAATGGAGGTCGGCGCGCGCTGGAAAGAAAAAAAATATACAAAAGCACAGCGCCTGCTCCGCGCTGGAAAGAAAAAATATAGAAAAGCGCGACGCCTGCTTCCACGTGACACAGATTGGCCAATGGGAGAGCGGAGGAGGCTGGCGCGACAGGGGGCGTGGAGGAGGATGTGCCAGGGTGAGCGGGGTGTCGGAAAGATCTAAGAATGGCGCTACTTTTGAAAAATTGAGGGGTTTTAGCCCGACAGCGACAGCAGCGCCACGTGGTGAGTGGAAACGGAAGGGGGTCGCCTTCTCGTGCGCGGGTGAGCTTGCAATCTGAAAGGAAGCTAAAAACATTGGGATACGGTGTAAGAACCAAGTCTTACACCGGGCGTTGGGACAAACGGCGATCTCCAGTGTGGTAAAATTTTGCGAGGGCGCTGCGAGCGAACTGGATTGAGATAAAGACACGCTTCGCGGCATATTCAACGTAATTTCGATGCGAGCGCTGAGAACGATTGCACGCGTACGCTCTAAAATCGTGCTTTATTTCAACTGCAATGACCTCTCCTTGCTAGGTATAAATATTAGATGCATGGGTTATACAACATGACGTCTTCAGTTTTGATGTCGTTGTCAAGTGCGTCATCTGCTAGCGAGCGCGCGTCCGCTGCCTGGACGCTATAGCGGATCGCCCGTTCTTATCGCAGAAAGTCTGTGCAGTAATATTTTTTACGGTTTTACTTGCTTTGGTGCGCCCGCGAATCTTGCAAGCCGGTACCAAATGTAGTTTTAGCAAGGCGAACAGCCATTTTTAGCACTGTTTTCTAAAAGTAACACGTAACTTTCGCCACAGAAGCCGCCTGTCTTCAACACGAAGCTACGAAAGAAACGTTTATTGATATTATATCCTTTTACGCGTTGTTCTTCTTGGTGGAATATAGATCACGGACCATGATCGAAGAAAACAATATTTTAGTGGAACAAACCAGGTCTAATGACGGCGTGGCGCGAAGAGTTCCAGATGAACAAAGCACTTCTAGGTAACTTAAGGGTAAATATACATGTATAGCAAAGACATGCATGTAAGAGAAACGTTATCAAATATTCAAAATGCACTGATTGAAAAAACTCCCGACCGGTGTAGGCGTGTTTCTTTTAAAAGGTGCTTCAACTCCAGGTGAACCGATTGACTTTCTAAAAAAACGAAATGGAGGCAGCTATTGGACGTTAATATGAACAACAGTGTTAGGGTAAATGTATTGCATATTACTCAGACTCAATCGGGGACATGGAAAAGTCTTTAATAATGTAATCTCCATGGCTTGTCTGGCGATCTCCTTCAACGTACCAGCAGGGTGAGTGAAGTAGAAAGATATATAGTCTAAACGGATTGTATTGGCTATTCAGACTCTATTCGACTTCGGACATCACTATTAAAAGTTATCGAATAGCCGTTTCCGCTCGAATGTAACGCATACCAGCACCTTGAAGTCTCGAAGCTTGTACGAGTCTGATGCAAGTGAGTGCTCTTATTCCGAATGATTGTGCGGCTGGAGAATAACGGGTGTTGCACAGAGTGTATCAATTACTGCGACAAGTAACACACGGGTGCTAACTAGTTCTGCTGAACAAGGTCGCAGCTGTCCTTCAACATAAGCGCCCCGTTTAGGGGCAGCCTGTATATCTGCTAACTTGATTCAGGCAAGGAAAACCAAATTTTTTGGTAGTATTACCATGCATCCTCATCATCATCATCATCATCATGTATTTTGTCCACTGCAGGACGAAGGCCTCTCCCTGCGATATTCAATTACCCCGGTCCTGCGCCAACCCATTCCAATGAGCGCCCACGAATTTCCTAATTTCATCGCTCCACCTAGCCTTCTGTCGTCCTCAATTGCGTTTTCCTTCTCTTCGTACCCATTCTGTAACCCTAATAGTCCAACGGTTATCTAACCGGCGCATTACGTGACCTGCCCAGCTCTATTTTTTTCTCTTGATGCCAATTAGAATATCGTGTATACCCGTTTGCTCTCTGATCCAAACCGCTCTCTTTCAGTCTCTTAACGTTATGCCCTGCAATGCACTGATTGTACACCTTCCTTTTCAATGAAAATGGTAAGCTTCAAATCAGTAGCTGGCAATGTGTGCCGCATGCGATCCAACCCATTTTTATTCTTTTGTGAATTTCCTTCTCATTGTCAGGGTTCCCTGTGATTAATTGGCCCAGGTAAACGCACTCCTTCAGAGACTCTAGAGGCCGTCTGGCGATCCTGAAATCTTGTTCCTTTGCCCGGCTATTTATTATTATCTTTGTCTTCCGCATATTAATCTTCAACGCCACACTTACACCCTCTCTGTTCAGGTCCTCAATCAATTTTGTAACTCGTTTGCATAGTGGCTGAATAGAAAAATATCATCTTCAAAGTGGAGGTTGCTGATATATTCGCCGTCGGTCTTTACTCCTAAGCCTTCCCCTGTTTAATAGCTTCAATACTTCTTCTAAGAAAGCAGTGAATAGCACTGGAGAGATTGTTTCTCCCGGTCTGACCCCTTTATTTACGGGTATCTTCCTGTTTTTCTAGTGTAAAAATAAGGTACAAGTAGAACCTCTGTAGATATTTTCCAAGGTATTTACGTAAGCGTTCTGTACTCGTTGATTACGTAATGCAGCTACGACTGTTGCTATCTCTACTGAATCAAATGCCTTTTCGTAATCTATCAAAGCGATGTAGAGAGGCTTATTATACTTTGCGTTTTCTCGATAACCTGATTAATGACATGGATGTGATCTATCGTAGAGTATCCCTTCCTGAAGCCCGCCTGTTCCCTTGGTTGACTAAAGTCCAGTGTTTCTGTTATTCTATTGGAGATTATATTGGTAAATATTTAATATAATACTGGGAGTAGGCTAATGGGCCTATAATTTTTTAATTCTTTAACGTCTCCCTTTTTGCGGATTAGTATATTGTTTGCATTCTTTCAATTTTCTGGGACCCTCTCAGTCGATACGCACTTCGTCTAAAGAGCCGTCAGTTTTCCAAGCATTATGTCTCCTCAACCGTTGATTAAATTGTCTGTTATTCCATCTTCTCCTGCCGCTCTTCCTCGTTTCATGTGTTGGAAGGTCCTTCTGACCTTATCGCTAGTTATAGGAGGAGTCCCTGTATCCTATTCATTACTGTTTCTAATTGAGGTATCCTGACCCCTCTGGGTACTGTACAGGTTAGTACAAAATTCTTTCGCTGCTTTTACTATATCTTCGATATATCGGATGATATTACCCTGCTTATCTTTCAGTGCATACATCTTCGTTTGTCCTGTGCCAAGCTTTTTTCTCTGTGATTTCTGGCTACGCCGATTTTTTACGGTTTCTTCATTCTTTCTCACGTTATAGTTTCGAATACCTCTTATTTTCACCTTGTTGATAGGCTTTGAGAGTTCCACAAATTCTATCCTATCTCTTGAGTTGGACACTCATTCTTAGTCGTTTCTTTATTAGGTCGTTTGTTACTAGGCAGAGCTTGCCTACTGGTTGCCTTGGTGCCTTGCCTCCCACACCTACTTACGTTTTTATTCATTAGCCTATGTGTGATCATCATCTCTCTGTTCTAAGGCTGCATATTTATTTGCAAGTACCAGCCTGAGTTTTTCTGCTTTTTACCCTTAGTGCCGCTAGGTTGACCTGTTTCTTCTTGAACAATTGTGCTCTTTCTCTCTTCAAGTTGAAGTGAATCCTAGCACTCACTAACCTAGGATCACTGCACTTTACCCTACCTATCACTTCAAAATCATGCATTATGGTGGGATCAGCAGAAAGTATGAAGGGAATTCCATTTCTTGTTTCACCACTACGGTTTTTCCTGGTCCACTTTGTCTTGCTATGTTTCCTGAAAAGGGTGTTCATTATTCGAAGCTTATTCCTTTCTGCGAATTCTACGAGCATCTCTCCTCTAGCGTTCCTAGAATCGACGCTGTAGTTGCCAATTGCCTGTTCTTCAGCCTGCTTTTCCCCCACTTTTGCATTGAAGTCGCTCATTACTACAGTATTCGGAGTTTGCACTCTTCTCATCGCTCATTCGACATCTTCATAAAGCTGATATACTTCCTCATCATCGTGACTGAATGTGCGTAACTTAAAGTACCTTTAATCTATACCTCTTATTAAGTTTGATTGCAACTACAGCTACCCTCTCATTAATGCTGTAGAATTCGTCAATGTAGCCCGCTATGTCGTAATGAATTAGGAATTCTACCCGTATTGCTTCTTATGTAGGAGACCTCTATAGCAGAGAACATGTCCGTTATTGAACAATATTTAAGCCTCACCAGTTATTCTGATCTCACTAAGGCCGATGATATCCCAAACAATGTGAGATAATTCCTCAAAGAGTCCTGTTAAGAGGAAGCTTTAGCTCGGGTGCTCCGATCTAAATACATGTAAAAGAAGAATTCGTTTTTCTCGGCAACCACTGCACCAAATTTGACTGGGTTTGCTGCATTTAAAAGAAAAACTTAGTATCTGGTGACTGTTGGTTTCGAATTTTCAAGTTAGGTCGTCAATGCTTTATAAAAAATTGACAAAAATTGCAAATTTTCAGAAAACAAAACTATCAAGTTTACAACTCTGTAACTCAAGAAGAAAAAATGATATCATAATTATGTGAATTGTATCTGATAGCACATCTAAAGCGGACAAAATTGATATGTTACACATGAACCTCAAAAAATTTATTAATATGTAATTGCAACTTTTGCAGAACCCTGGTAAACAACGTAACAAATTCATGTAAGATGTAAAATGACATATCAAATTTGTCCGCTTTGAATGATCTAATGGATGCCGTTTAGAGAATCGCGTTAACTGTTTTTGATGCAGAGATATTAGTTTGTAAACTTCGTGCTTCTATTTTTTTCAAACTTCTGAATTTTTGAAAATTTTTTTAACAAAGTTCAAGCTCTAAATCAAAGTTCTGCTTCCAACAGTCACTAGAATTTAACTTTATCTCTCAAATGCAACTGATTTCATCAAAATCGGTCCAGGGGTTATCTCAGAAAAACGTTTTTGCGTTTTTACATGTATTTGAATAGGCCGCGTCAGAGTTGGGCCCGAGCTAAAGCTTCCTCTTGAGCTAGCCTCACAAGAGAGGGTTCGGGTGTTAAACGTTGCAAAGCTCAGTTTCCGTTGGCGGTCTTTCCGGACCCAGAGATTCTTAGCACACTCTGCTGCTTTACCGGTCTTACCGCCGCCTTGGTCAGGTGCTGGCGACTGATGGCCATTGGGTAATTGAGTGAGCCATTTGGGAGGGGGTGGCTGAATACTACACCAGGAAGGCGAATTCCTTATCTGGTGAGGGAGTCTCTAGTTGAAGCGTTGTGTGCCTTCCTGATTTGGTTGTACCTGGAATAGTAAAGCCCCACTCGCGCTCGGCATCTTTTGCCGGTGACAAGCGTCACTCCAAGCCTGCAGATGTTGTGCACTGGAGGAGGTGAATTTCCACCTCATCATCATTTAAAGAAAACACCACTCATAACGGAATTTGAACTCCCGACTAAGGGAACCGAGTATTCGACATAGCTCAGTCAGATAATCCCACAGGCGGGGAGGCTACCTTATCGCCGACAAGTGCAGCCCAGAGGGCCCTACACGCCTAAAAACTTTTTTGATTTTTAAATGGTTCTGGCCTCGTAGTTACGGAATCCCACGGGCGCAGGTGACGCGGCGTAGTATTTCTCAATGGTTCTAACATCGTTGTTTTGGAGTCACCCATACGCATGCGGCCATGAACGCGGCTAGATATACTATACATATTCGGAAAACTTCAACGATACTTAAATGTAGTGTGGAAAAAAACTTTCAGCGCTTAGCTATAATTTACTAGTAGCGTGTTCAAGGCGCTACACCAAACAACTCACGGTCTCGGCTGCCTGTCTCACACTTCGGAGAAGTCATTCCTAACGAGGTGGAACTGATAGTGAATCGCCGCCCAAGACTGAGGCGCCAAATGAGAGACGGATGCCTAGGCAGAGACCTTCGCTCAAAGAGCAAATCCTCAGAGTGAGGAGTCGGGCAGCTAACAATGGTGCTGATTGGCGAGTAAAAAAAGCTTCCTTGGAAGGCAGCTTTTTTCTATTTACCATTTACCATTTAACTAGGTGCCCAATGTGGTACCACACTTACCTTCTTCAACTAACTCAGCAGATCTACAAATATCTCTCATCATCATCATCATCATCATCATCATCATCATCATCATCATCATCACCATCATCAGCAGCAGCAGCAGCAGCAGCAGCAGCAGCAGCAGCCTGGTTACGCCCACTGCAGGGCAAAGGCCTCTCCCATACTTCTCCAACAACCCCGGTCATGTACTAATTGTGGCCATGCCGTCCCTGCAAACTTCTTAATCTCATCCGCCCACCTAACTTTCTGCCGCCCCCTGCTACGCTTCCCTTCCCTTGGGATCAAGTCCGTAACCCTTAATGACCATCGGTTATCCTCCCTCCTCATTACATGCCCTGCCCATGCCTATTTCTTTTTCTTGATTTCAACTAAGATGTCATTAACTCGCGTTTGTTCCCTCACCCAATCTGCTCTTTTCTTATCCCTTAACGTTACACCTATCATTCTTCTTTCCATAGCTCGTTGCGTCGTACCTATCTCTACGTACGTGTATCTGAGGCATGCGGTTTCCTTATTTGCTTCATAATTGTTCTTATAGTAATGCACAGGATAACTGAGAGCCGCCTTTGAAATACACAAGCTGCTTAGTAGAGCGGACGTACAGTTGGGAACGGCATTACATTTAGTAACGAAATATAAGATAAGCTTGACGTGTTTATCTCAGAAATCAGACTCGACCATACTTTCTTTCGTTTACAAACCTGAAAAAAGCCGAAGGACGCACCTACCTCAATTTTTCAGTATTAAAAAAAAGGAATTCTTGCGTTTTACGTCGGGCGATATGATAATGAAGCACCCTGCTCAGTTCTCACCACGTGGGGTTTTGAACGTGCACGTAAACAGAAGTACACGAGTGTTTTTCCATATTCTTCCCATCGAATTCCGCGACCTGGTTTGAATCCGTAAGCTCAAGTTTAGCAGCGCTACGCCATATCCTCCATGTAGCTACTAATTAGGCTTACGAGCCTGCTTATGGGCCCACAGACTAGTATTATAAAGGCTACCTACAACTGTTTTCGGCGCCCGAGGTCCGACCGCAACAAGAAGCCCGTACCAATGATGATGATGATGAAGCCTCAATCAATGGCACAAACCCACTATGGGGGGTAGGCCACAAATCAGGTGGTAATATTATTGAATAAGTAAAGGAAATTGGTTAATAAATAACTAACACAAAAAGTAAAATAAATATGTAATCCAAGGTGAAAAATAAACTGTGGATACATCAGTAAGAGTAGTGATCAATACTATAGTAAGCCTTGCGTTGAGAGAAATACCGAAAAAGAACGAGAATAATAATAAAAAACATGCTTAAACTTGAGTAACGTAAATTTTTTGAATAATAATACTAGTAGTATTTAAACTGTGCATTTGCGCTTTTACTTTTTGAATTTTCTAGACTGAACTAGAAGTAAATCACTTGTGGAAACTAAGAATATTAAAAGGCATTCTTTTTGTGCCACATAGAAAATTATAAATGGCTAGGCAAGCGTTCCTGTGGCCGTATCCCAATAATGTTGCGGCAAGGGAGAGAATAGCAGTGCTGTTTTAAGGCAATCCTAAATTTTGAAGTGGGATTTCTAGACATAGTTTTCGATCAGGAGAAAATCGCCGACAGGATAATAAAATATGATCTATAGATTTCGGTTTATTGCAGAGGTAGCATAGAGGGGATACCACCAGACCACACCTGTGCAAGTAAAAATTAGGTGTTGAAATACGGCAACGCCACCTAGTAAATGAAACTTCGAATTTCCGGTTAGGATACCATTTCCGATTCTAAGAATAATTTAGGTGCAAAAAATCTGTACATTTTGCTAATGACAGGGCTTTTTTGTCTTCGCTTCAAGAAAATTGTCTTTATCTGACTGCAGTGACGTACGCGGTTGCCGGCAGCACAGATAGCACAGGACCTGTTAGACAAGCTCAGGCCAAGGAATCGGCTATTTCATTAATATGAATGTCTCGGTGGCCTGGGACCCATACCATATGAATTAAACTTAAGTGAGGCGGAGCTCATGAATAAAACGTGCTCAATGTTGTCGACTTTGTAGACGCACTAAGTGCGCTGCATACAGATAGAGAATCTGTGACGATAATAGCTTTTGTAGTATGAACGGGTAATTTCCTCAAGACAAGAACTATTGCCAGAAGTTTGGCATGAAAAACTGATGTGTAATCTGGTAGGCGAAGCGAAACAGACCAATCGAGGGATGGTGAGTAGATATACAGGCCTGCCTTCTCTTCACAGGAAGAAGCATCAGTCGCTATTACATTTATTTTGAAACGGGCCAAATATTCTTGTAAACAGTTATTTAAATATGTCGTGGACAGAAATTTTGCATTGTTAGGAAAAATGTCTGCAAATTAAATTTTGAGTGACCCTGTAGATCCATAAAGCGGAATTATTTCTGGAAGGCTAACATTTAAAGGTGTTAATTGTGTTTGCACAAATACAACTTGTAGGGTATGCAACCGTGACCACGTGTTCTCAAAAAATGTAATTGGTTCACTAATAAATGCATATTGTCCACGTCGTAGCGAAGATTCATAAGCTCTTAAGTAGGTTTGAACCGCAAGCGGAATCGCGTATGAAGAGTAGGTAGGCACGCTTTCTGGTATTATACATTATTAGCAACGAAATTTCGGAGACCTAAACATAGTCGAAGAGCTTTTTTTGTAACAGAACAAGGGGTCTTTATTTATATTTTGCACTTCCGAAGGATAAAACACAGCCAAATTCTAGAATCAGTCGTACATACATACGATAAATCATAATTAGTGTGTCACTTCGCATTCCAGAACGTCGGTTACTGATTTTACGCAGTAAACCTACGGCTCGTGTCCCCTTCGTTCCAATATTCTCTATGTGAGAACGCCAGTAAAGTTTTCCGTCATATATGATACCGAAATATTTAAGTGTCTCTACCTGAGGAATGGTTCTCTGTTCATATACTAATGATAACTGTAACGGTCCACAAAGCGGAAAAACAAGGACTACACTTTTGTTTACATTTAGTGATAGATGCAGATCATGAAGCCACGTCTGTAGAGTACAGAGGTACGTTTGCAAAGACAGGTGAAGATAATGGATGCCTCTAGCTGTCGCGAAACATGCAATGTCATCTGTATAGACATACAGATTCACATCCTGGTGCAGCGGTACTGAACTCATCAATAGGTTTAATAGTACAGGAGACAGAACAGCCCCCAGCGGCACACCTCTTGTCTGATCGAACTGTCTTGAAGAAAAGCCGTTTTGAAAACAATGAAATTTCCTGTTTCGTAGAAATTCAAAAATCCATGCCGTTAAATATCTAGGAAAATTGAAGGCCTGTAATCTGTCCAGCAGTAGAGAATACTCAACGCTGTCATAAGCTTTTGCGATGTCAAGAGTCACTAAAGCACTAACTTCTTTTCTATGTTGAGCAAGTTGGATGCGGCTTTCTACATGCGCACACCAAATGGAAAGACCGGGCCGGAAACCTATTCGACATGGGCTCATTAACGAATTTTGAGATAAATGATCCATCATACGGTCATATAAAACTCTTTCAATTAGTTTTACCATATTTGACGTAAGAGAGTTAGGCCTAATGTTATCAAAATTGTAGCCCGCTGCTTGTTTTTTAAGCAACGGAATAATTTTGGCTGCCCTCCATTCTTGTGGAATCCAAGAATTTTGTAGAGAATGATTTACTGTGTTCAGAATGTCATCAGGAGACATTTCAAACAATAATTTTAGCATGGCATTGGAAATGCCGTCAGGACCTGGAGCTGAGGCCGGCAGAGACCTAAAAACATTAGGAAGTTCTGACGCTGTGACTTCCACAAAGTCATCGGCGATGGGAGGCCTTAGTGGCCCATTCGGCAAACGTGATGTTAAGCGTTGCGCTAAGCCCTTTCCTGTGAATTCTAATGAAGCCGATATCTCACATGGTGAAAGAATTATCGATTAAGTATTCGCTGGTGTCGGTATGAATTTTTTATATCGAAGGAATCTGAACAGAGCTTTTTTGTTGCTGGGCTTAGAGAGGAAGTCATGATGTTTTTCGTCATATTCGCATTTGGCATTCGATACTGTTCTCTTGAACGCAGCTGTTGCGAATTTATAATTACTCCAGTTACTCGGACACTGATTGTAAAGTAATTTTTTCCACCCGGTTTCTCGTCTTCTATAATCCCTCGTGCAATCCGAATTCGACCAAGAAGAGGTGGTAGTACTTTTTGCTTATGTTAACACTAAATTGGGATTTTTTAAAGGAACTTTTTAATACAGCGCAAAGTCTCATGGTTTTGATGTCATTGGGGACCGTTATCTGGGAGTTGGGGACCTTTTTCAAGACACTCTGAAATTTCTGGTAGTTGACAATAGTCCGCGTCGGCGACTCCAGGGGAATAACAGGGCAGACAATAATAAACCTAATAGGTAGATATTAACTACTTAAGGCTGAGTCGACAGTAGACCAGAAAGTTACGGAAATTCCTGAACTGGCAAATGTAAGAACCAATGCTGATTCAGAAAGGCCCTGAATAAAGGTAGCTGAATTCGGATTTAAGCAACAAAAATTTTCACTAATTGCCCAGTCCGACAATCGCTTTCCACATGAGTCCGTTTAGAAAGCCCAAGACACATGATGCGAATTAAAGTCTCCGGCTACCACAATTTCTTTCCTACAAGATTTGACAACGGTATCGAGGAAACGAGTATCATGCACGCCTGTGGAAAAATGTGTATTAACTAAGGAAAATGCGGAAAAACCAGGAATAGTTACATCTATTGCTAGTATCTCACACTCCATAGACATATATTGATAGAAAATTTTTACTTTGTGGCATAGTTTAATTGTTATCAAGAAACCAAGTCCTCCGCCTCTCGATTGATGGTCCAGTCGAAATAAACGATAATTTTTATATGAAAATCTTGGCCATTGGAAAGCCAAGTTTCCTGCAAAAGAATAATGTCGGGAGAAAGTTGTGAACAAAAATATATTGAATCGGTAGCTGCTGAAATAATAGAACGGCAGTTCCACTGTAATACCTTTAAATAACCTGTGATGAAATAATGCCTACTTTAGAGACCGCTGGCTCTAAAACACTATCTTTTAGAATATCTTTCTTCGAAATACTGTCTTTGCCGTACTTTGTGGGTTTTGATTCAGGGACAGAGCTGGAAGAGTTAGAATTATAATCTGACTTCGGAAGACTATCTTTCACAAACTTTTGGTTTTTTGAATGCGGCACAGAGGCCGACCAATTATCGTTAGGTAATCTTGTGCGTTTGAGCGTCGGGAGGTCCATTTCTACATCCGGGTTGTTTTCCGACACTGACCCAGACAAGCAGCCGTTGTCGGTCTGCTGAGTTGAAGTTGATGGCCTCGCATTGTTTGCGTCTTCTACAATAACTGATAAGAGATCCATTAGCTGTTGAGCATTGAATGTAAGGGTCTGTGTAAGAATCTGCGAGCTGGCATTAGAATTCGCTGAAGGACTGAGCAGCTGAATCATTTGTGACGTCAACACTCGAGCCAGCATCTCCGAGAGGTTTGATGTTAATTGTTCCATAGCTTTTGACAACTCCTTTCCGACCGCTGTCTTAATATAATCGGAAAGGGTTGAGTTTGCAACCATTTGGTGACGGGCTGTCAATCCTGCATATCCCCTAGGTCTCCCCTGAACCTCAACAACAGCATCACGGCGTGAGCAACGCCTCCTTTCAATTACATCAATAATTTGCATTTCCTGTGATCTTGCAGGGCATTTCGAGTAGTTGGCAGGGTGACCACCACCACAAAGAAAACATTTCCCTTCTTTTGATGAACAATCATTAAAATTGTGGTTGTCTCCACAAGTACGGCAGCGGTGTGCAGATCTGCAGCGCCTGACGCTGTGACCATATCGCCAACATTTGTTGCATTGTAAAATTCGTGGAGCCAGAGCTTCTACTTTGTAAATTAGGGGCCAGACCTTAATTTCTGTTGGCCGCATTGTCCCAACATATGTAATCATAACCGACTCTGTTGGTAGTTTTTTATTGTCAACTACTCGACTACACCGGTAAACGGATATGACTCCAGCCACCAAAAATATGCCTAAAATCTCGTCAGGGGTTAAAGTGACGTCTACCCCTCGCACAATGCCTCTAGAGCATGCGAGATGTGGCGGTACAAAACAGCTCCCCGGATGTGAAGTGAAGGTGGTACAACTGAGTAGTTCTTTCACACAGGTCTGGTTTGGTGAGCAGCATAGTATACCCTTTCGCCGAGTTGGCGGACCTCTGTGATCTGGCAGAAGCGAGGTGAGGCCTTCTGCAATTCGCCCTGAATCGTCTTCGGATTTTTCATATTGATCGTTCCACCGTCGGTGGGCACCATGGCCACAGGGACATTGCCGGCTCCACTGCGAAGAAAAAACTCAAGCGGCAGCTCCTGACGAGCTACCAGGCTGACCACGGGGAAGCCCCGTAGCCCGGTGATGATACAGACATGAAGCGAGGCTAACACAAAAACACGTAAAGAAAAGGAGTAACGGAAAATTACAAGCTGAGCAAAGAAAATACCACCTGATACTTGACCTAAGCCCCCAAAGCAGGAGAAGCCAGAGTCGAGGAACTCGTTTATGTTTATTTCGTTTATGTTTTACTGCAGTTTTCTTTTTTTTCTACAAGAACACTGCCCATAATTCTGAGTACAGGGTGCCGGATGGGGCAGATGTGTTTTGTTTGAAGCGACGAGCAGGAAGTTTGCATATGATTTTCCATCTGCGTTTCACAAGAATTACTGATGGAACTGCATGCACAAAATACACACGAGAGACACATACTGTCTGAAGAAGAAAATAAATATTTGTTCTCCGTCGCGTACCTCAGGACCTTCATTAAAGTTTTGCATCCATCCATCCATCCATCCATCCATCCATCCATCCATCCATCCATCCATCCATCCATCCATCCATCCATACATCCATCCATCCATCCATCCATCCATCCATCCATCCATCCATCCATCCATCCATCCATCCATCCATCCATCCATCCATCCATCCATCCATCCAAAGAGAACCGTACAACACCATAGCACAGAACACCTATACAAACTTAGAGAAGGGAAACTGTACCTTCCACAGTGCTACGGAAATAAGCGTAGCGGTGGCGTCGTGAACTAAAGTATGTGACCACAGGTGGCGCTGTACAACAGGAAACGGAAACGGTCTTGGATTTTGTGGCGGATGGACGTGCGTTTCGGGGCTCCGTGGCGACGACGAAATCATAAGTTTTTGTGCATGCTTTGAGCTTGCTTCTGTTTTTATTTGCTGTTTTTTTGTATTTAAATAGTAATTGGGCGTGCGGATGCTCCTGTGTCGAGGCTTCAGCGACTTCGTTCGTGGCTAGGTGGTCTTTTTTTCTTCTTGTTGGCTGATGTTTTTGAAGAGTTTTGTTTTGCATGGAGCGGGGGCGCAAATTTTGAATTCGTGGTAAGCGTGGTAAACGTGCCGGCTTTGTCTGGGTCTGGCGGTTTCCCTCATTGGGCCTGGGTACTAGGCGGGACCTGTTTGATAGGCCTATGTAACTATCTCAGCTAGCTCTTCGAAGTGATTTGGCGGACGTGCTCGTTGAGCCTGAGGAAGTAGGCCTAGCGATGAAACCAAACAAAGGGAAGGCCGCGGGGGATGCGGAGCAAGTGCAGTGCGACGAGTGCCTGCGCTGGTGCTCCCTCGACGAGACCAGTTTCCAGAGCTTAGCAGACGCGGAGGAGTCTAGCTTTACGTGCAGGCTGTGCGAAAAGGTCAGGGAAGCAGTCCAAAAACTGGAAGGAAATTGGACAGCCAAGTTCGAGGAGCTGAAAGCAGACCTGAAGGAGGAGCGGGAGAGGCGGTTAGCTTTGCAGGCGAAAGTCGCCGATTTGGTCAAGGTGGAAGCGGTGCAGGCCGCGCAATTAGTAAGAACCGTGGCCGAGCTTGGAGAAGAGAAGGAAAGGAGAGCAGAACTGCATAGGCGTCTCGATGCGCTTGAGACGCGCGCAGCGGAGAATGATGGGTCGGGACACCAAGCCGGGGGCAAAAGCACAGAAAGTAGGGTAGACCCTACATGCGAAGTCGGGGGCAGGGGGGCAGAGCAAGCGGTAGTCAGCTCGCCGCCGGTGAATCGGCGTAGTTATAGCGAAGCAGCGCAACACGCCCCGCGGGAGGCGACGCTGCAGCCACAGAGGCGCCAGCGAGCGCGAGGAGAGGAGGGGAACAAGCTAACCCCAAGAAATGAGCTCATAGCCAATGATAAGCACAACCTGGAAGTTAGGAGGGAGGGAAAGAATGCCCTAGTACTTATCGGTGGTGATTCAAATATGAGGAGGTGCAAAAGAGCTATAATGGAGCGTGCAAAGGGTGATAAGCGGGTAGCAGTCGGGACGTTCCCAGGCAGGACAATGGACGCAGTACTGAGAGAAACAAAAAGCGAGCTTTCTGAGAATGTTGCAGAGCGCAATTTGGTAGTGGTAGTCGCGGGGCTAAATGATGTGTTGAATGGTGAAGCTGCAAAAGTTGTGGAAAGATTAGCGGAGGGAGTTGACGATTTAAGGGCGATAGCACCGCAAGTCCAGATCGTGGTATGCACAGTGCCGGAGGTGCAAGGAAGGAACGGAGCAATTGCCAAGGACGTTGTGGCTGTAAATTGTGAAATAAGAAAGCTAAGCCAGGAGAAAGGATTTGAAGTGGCAGACATAAACAGAGAAGTGCATAGAGCAGGCTTTGGCGGAGGCTTTACATGAGATGGCATCCACTTTAATGGAAGGCTAGGAGCCGAGATCGGCTGGCGCCTGGCAGGTCGGGCAGTAGCTTTTTTAGGGGGTCCACTGCGCCTCAGGGCGTAGGGGTAGGTAGAAACAGTGTAGAAAGTTCAACAATAGAGGCTGACGCCAATAAAATGGCCACTAGGAGGTCCAGGAAGAAAACTACAAATAAATTTAGCACCAGGATCAGGTACATAAACATGCAAGGCGGTAGAAAGAGAGCGAGGTGGTTAGAAATAGAACAGCAGTTAAAGGACGAAGAAGTAGGTGTATACGCGCTATGCGAAACACACCTCAGGGATCTAGAAGACCCACCGCTGATTGAAGGCTACATCTGGGAAGGGAGCAATAGAACAACAACGGAGAGGAAGGAAGGAGGAGTAAGTATGCTCATACACCAAGGAACAAATTGGCAAAGAATAAAGTTAACTTGCAAAGAACATGTATGGGTATCAGGTACAATTGCCAGTAAAAAGGCATGGCTAGGAGTAGTTTATTTAGGGACAGGGGACAAATACAGGCAAGAGAACAAAGATCTAGTGAAGTGCCTCGATGACGATATAAAGCAGTTTGGAGAAGGTGCCGATATTTGTCTGCTGGGTGACATGAATGGCCACATCAAGGATCTGGATGGATACACAGATTGTAATGGGAAGTTGATGATAGACTTCTGTGAACGAAACAACCTAGTTATAGCAAATAGAGAAACTAAGTGTGAGGGACAAATCACGTGGGAGTCCCGTAACAGACAAACGACCATTGACTACTGCTTAATGTCGCAGGGATTGTATAGCAAGCTAGCAATAATGGAAATAGACGAAGAGGGGAAGTACAGCCTCGGAAGTGATCATAAACGTATTAGTCTACAGTTGGGAGCCCTACTCAAAAGAGAAATACGGGGAAGCCAAAAAGAGTACGCAAAATTAAATGACGCGCAAATAGCGCAAATAGCGGATGGCATAGAGGAAGCAATAAAGAAAAATCCCATGGAGAGGTGGGATTATAATCAGTTAGAACTACTCATTAGTACAAAAATAAAAGAGGTAAAAGGAGTAAACCGCTGGAGAGGGAAGGGGAAGCCACGAAGTTGGTGGAATAAGGAAATTAGAGAGGCCATCGAACAACGACGGTGGGCATCTCGGGAACACAGAGAAGCAAAGAGGGCGCAGTTATCTGAAGAGGAAATAGGCCAAAAATGGGAATATTATCGACAAAAGAAACAACAAGTGCAGGTCCTCGTCCAGGCAAAAATAAAGCAGTCCTCTGATCGCTGGCTGGCTGAAGTTCGCGATGCAACTAAAGGGGGGTCAAGAAAATTCTGGAACCATATAAGCTGGCTGGGTAAAGCTAATCACAGAAAAGAGGAACAGATTCACGATACCGAATAAAATTGAGTATGAAGAACGGCTGAGGAATATGGAAGAAAGTAAATGGGCTGGGAGAGTGTTCAGGTATCTGTAGAGGAAAAACAATGATTCACAGTGGAGGAAAAGAACTAGGAAGCTTACCAGCAAGTATGCGGCCTGTAGGGTGGACAACACAACAATGGTCAAGCGGAAAGTCAGAGAAGCTGAATTAATCTCATGGGTGGCGGCAATGCAAAATAAACCTTCCATGAGTAACTACTTAAGAGGAAAAAACGAAATCAGGGAAGAAACCATTTATGATAACTCAAACGGAAGCTCATTACTTTTCGAAGCGAGATCAGGATGCCTTAGAACACGCATCTATAAAGCGAGATATAAGAAGGAAGAAGAAGCATGTGCTTGCTGTGGTAAAGCTAGAGAAACTATGGAGCATGTTTTATTAGAATGTGAAGACGTCTACCCAGCGGTCGATTTAGGCACCACTGGCCTCCTTGAAGCCCTTGGGTTCAGAGGGAGCAGTGGTAAAGCAAACATGTCCGCAATAGACATTAGTAAGAGGCGACTGGAGGATTGGTGGAAGAGAAGTAAGGAAACGACAAAAGACGGAGACGTACAAAAGCACAGTTCGCAATAGAGGATCAGAAAATTTGGGCGTGGTAGTTCATAGTGTTTTTTTTGTCTTTTTTCATTGTTTAACCTAGGTAGAATATTAGGCAGTATAGTAGCAAGAGCTTGTTGGCGCAACCTACCGCCCCGTTTCAAAGGGGACGCTCATAACATCCATCCATCCAGCCCTCTCATACAAGCAGGTGGGTACAGTAGTCGAGTAGCACCTTACAGATCTATTTTATGCGGACGACATTGTGTTGCACGCTAACAAGCAAAGGGATTTCCGACGTCTGGGTCATATCTGTGTGCAGGAAGGTAACAAATTAGGTTTGAAATTAGTGATAGAAAATCAGGTATTATGGTATTCAATGAAAACAGTGAACAGACAGTAGAAATACAGGGCCAAGAAACGCTTCGGGTAATAGAATATAAATACCTTGGTATACCGATAAACGAAGGTAATAGATTTAGGGAAACACCGGAAAGAACAATAATAGTGAAAGGGAAGAGAAATGCAGCCATAATGAAGCACACACCGCTATGGGGATGCAGTAGGTATAAGAGGTGCTCCGGAGTATGTGGAAATTGTAATGGTTCCAGGACTTACTTTTGGAAATGTGATTGTCCGCTTTAAATACGGGGTACAATCACGACTCGACGAGAACCAAAGGTGAGTGGGACGCCTCGAATTGGGCGCTGTGCAGTTTCACATGGGCTGGACTAATTTTGAAGTCATCGAAGCTCACACTAAAATTGCTTGTGAATATTGACTGAGGAATATGGAAGAAAGGAAATGGGCTGGGAGAGTGTTGAGGTATCTGTACAGGATAAACATTGATTCACAGTGGCGGAAAAGAAGTAGGAAGCTTGGCAGCAAATATGCGCCCTGTAGAGTGGGCAACACAGCAACAAAGGACGGCAAGCGGAAAGTCAGAGAGGCTTAAATAATCTCATGGGTGGCGATAATAGAAACGAAACCCGCCATGAGTAACTCAAAGGGAAACTCATTACTTTTCGAAGCGAGATCGGGATGCCTTAGAACACGCACCTATAAATCGAGATATAAGAAGGAAGAAAAAGCATGTGCTTGCTACGGTAATGCTGGGGAAGCGATGTAGCATGTTTTATTAGAATGTGAAGTGAATGAATGAATGTGAATTTCATGAATGTGAATGCCCAGCAGTCTATTTAGGCACCACTGGCATCCTCAAAGCCGTTGGGTTCAGTGAGAGCAGTGGGAAAGTAAACATGTCCGCAATAGAGATTAACAAGAGGCGATTGGAAGATTGGTGAAAGAAAAGTAGGGAAACGACAAAAAAGGGAGTCGTACAAAAGCAATGTTCGCAATAGGGCGTCAGAAAATTTGGTTGAGGGAGTTTATAATGGTCTTTTTTTCTTTCTTTATTCTTTTTTATCTAGGTAGGATATGAGGCTGTATAATAGCAAGAGATTGGTGGCGCAACCCATCACCGCGTTCCAAAGGGGACGCTCATAACATACATGTATCCTTCCAGCCCTACCGGCGCGGTCCCTTCCCACTGTCGCCGCCACCTGATCGAAGTAGCGAGCTGTCTACACGGCTCTAAGGAAAGGTCTGCGTGGAAGTGCAGGGTGCACTGAGTGCTGTGCTTGTGGGTGCTAAAGACACACTGAAGAGATCGAGAGAAGCAGACCGTTCGAAGCAAGCTTGCCTGCATAAACTGATTGAGTCCAGAATGTTAACTTCTGAAGCTGACTCGCCCAAAGACTGTGACAGTGACCACATTTACTCTAAGGGAGAAGTGTATCATAGCATCTCAGACTAATTTTCAGGCTCTGAGGTGCACAGCCTGAACAGTAGTGTGAGATGCTAGCATACGCTTCTCCCTTGGAGTAAATGTGGTCACTGTCACTGTCATTGCGCGAGTCAGCTTCAGAAGGCAACTTGAGCATTCTGGACTCGATAAGTTCATGCAGGCGAGCTTGCTTCCGATGCCGTGCTGACAAATTTAGTCATTATATCCACAGTGCATCCACATATATACCGGCGGTTCGTGTCATAAAAATTCCTCGACTTCAGTACTCATTCATTCCGCATTTGGCGCTAGAGCAAGCATTTAAATTATCCCCAGAGATATCTTCGACCGTGGCAGTATTGTTTGCAAATAATGTTTGCTTTGCGTTTGATAACATCGGAAAAGAAATCGCCAAAGTGGGTTATTTCTAGCGATTCGCAGGCCACTCTCACATTACTGCAAACGAATAAGAAAAATTATTTGAACACTTTGATATTGTATGAGACCCTAAAAGAACATACAAAAGTAATCGCAAAGAATCACGTAATGGCGTTTCAGTGGATACCCGGGCACCGCATCATCTTTCGTAATACTCCAGCGGATACAACTACGAATCGGCGCACAATAACGCGGAGACAATCAATCTTCCCCTTTTGCTTAGTGAAGTCCGTCTTCTCCTGAGACAGATTTGCTGTCGTCTTTGCAAAAGTACCTGGTTAGATCAGCAAGCTAAGAACTCGGAGTTATATTTTATAGACCGATGTGTAAACCTACCTATTCCAGAAAATTAAATGGAAAAGAGAACATTCGAAACATTGGCGCACCACGTGCGGCCTGGAAATGAATTTGCGAGGCACTTCTTATACAGGATAAAACTTGCCTCTAGTCCACAGTGTTCTTGTGGCCATCCAGACGAAGATGTGTATCATCTCCTCCTCGAGTGCACTATGTACGATCCACAACGAAGTGTATTGCAAGCAAATTTGTTGCTTTTACACAGAAGGCCTCTCCCTCTAAAAAAAAAAAAAATATTTGGTCCATGGCCAACTTCGGGCCTTCAGGAAAGAGCACTTCTTGCTTTTAAAAAGTTTTTCGAGGACACCAACATTTTGGGGAAATATTAAGTTTCATTTGATCCTAATACGCTAAATGAGTGATGTGAGTTTTGTTATGGGTTAAAGATTGAGTTATGTGGGGTTCGTGATTTCTACACAGTTTCTGATTGTGTTCTGTTCTTGCAGTGTATTTACCTGTGTTGTGTGTTTGTCTATTCCAAATATCAATCAGTGAAACGCGAGAGGTCTAAGATCTCGCATCGCCGATTTTCATCAATTTGTTCTCACTAACAGATTTCGAATCATTGCCATCTGTAAACCAAGATTATCTCCGGCTACGAGACAATATTCTCATCAAGCGACATCAAAAGTTGCAAGGTTGTCGCGTTTATTCGTTGTGAACTCACTTATGTCATCCAACCGGTGCACCCTCATGACGACAATGAGTACGCGTACATGACTGTTAAAAATATGACAGTCACCTTTGCACCCTTGGGGGTGTATCTGTCTCCATCAAGTCGATTTGACACCAAAAGACTAGAAGACATCTTAAAAACACAACCTGGTCCATGGATTATCACCGGGGACTTCAACGCACACCATAACATTTGGGGAAGCTCAAAGGTTAACGCGACAGGACGACGACTAGCTTCAGTAGTTTCCAACAATGGTCTCTACCTGCTGAATTACGCGAGTCCAACATTTCTACGGGGAATAACGTACATCAGCTGCCTCGAGTTGACTTTCGTCTCCCACCGCCTGGCGACACATGTTAAGTGGTTTTTGGACATTGAAACGCACGGAAGTGACCACATCCCGGCTTACCTCAAGATCAAGAGAATGTCTAACACGTATACGTCCACCACGATACGAAGGATAGACTGGACTCTCTTTAAATCCCAGATTGAGGACTGCTTGGACTCTCTTTAAATCCCAGATTGAGGACTGCTTGTCACAAAGGCCGTTCTTGTGGACTTCGACAAGCTATCAAGAAAACGGCACAGACAGCCACGCGCACACTCACGTGTTCTCCAAGGTATTCTGTACTCGACCTGGAATTGGAGCGGCTTCGTGTGATTCGCCGTCGTGTTGAAAGAAGATGTCGACGCACTAAGTCAATTCAGGATCTAAGAACAGTCCGGCGAATGCAAAAGGAGATACAACGCCGCATGGATAAACTAGAGGCTTTGTGCGTCGCTAGATCCCCGCAAACCGCTATCTCAAATATGGAGAACAGTGCGAGGTCTACGTTCTGTTCCGGAACAGCTTTTCCCGTTTAAGGTCCTAGCACTATTCCAGCGCCGACAAGACATTGATGTGGCGTAAGACTTCTGTGCTATGATTACGGGCGAGCCAACTCGCACTGGTTCGCTTACATTTAACCGTATTCCAGATGCACGAGATTCACGCATGGATCTGCCTTTCACGACGCAAGAGCTTGACGCGGCGCTCGCCCTATGTAATCGGTTGTCGTCGCCTGGTCCGGATGACATATCTTACCGTATGTTATGTCACCTTGGTGAACGCGCATGAAGTGCGCTCCTTATTATCTATAGCGAGTCGTGGCAGGAGGGCAAAGTTCCTCAAGATAGGAAGATCAGCCGCCTGGTACCGCTTCCTAAGCCTGGCAAGTCTCCCTTAGCGATTACTTCATACCGACCAATTGCGCTGGCAAGTTGCGTTGGGAAGGTAATGGAGCGAATGATCCTCGCCAGACTTGAGTGGTACCTTGCACATTACAAAATCTACTCGCACGCCATAGCTGGTTTTCGACGTCACCGATGTTATATCGACAACGCTATCGATCCGGTAACCAATGTTCAACACCAAGAGACGTGTAAGAGGTTATCTGTCGCAATGTTCTTAGATATAAAGGAAGGCTACGACAACGTTCTTCATGGCACCATACTTGAAGCATTGGGATCGGTGGGCCTAGGCAGTTTATTGTATCGTTGGACAGGCAATTATTTACATAGGCGGTCTCTATTTCTGAACACTGAAGCTTGCCCAACCTCCCAATATTATACGCACTATGGAGTTCCACAAGGCGGTGTCTTGAGTCCCACGCTTTTCAACCTTGTACTCATTGGTCTCATGGAACGACTTCCGAACACAGTTAAAATATCAGTGTATGCCGACGACATCTGCATCTGGGCATCTGGTGTGACTCGGCCGCAAGTACGCGCCAGGCTTCAAAAAGCTCCCACGTAAACATCGGCGTACTTAAATGAACAAGGCCTCAAGATCTCGTCAGAAAAATGCGCATTGGTCGCGTTTAGCCGAAAGCCAATAAGATCATACGATGTCTCTATCGACGGTCAAAGCATACCTTATGTCAGGACGCACCGATTCTTAGGCGTAATAATTGATCGTGACCTCTGCTGGAGTCCTCATGTGGCCTACCTAAAGAAGCGCCTGACAGATATCTCTAATGTGTTTAAGTTTCTTGGAGGAAATGTCTGGGGTACTTCAGTACATGCAATGATGCAACTATACAGGACGCTCTTTCTTGGGTACTTGCGATACAGCTTGCCTGTACTGACCAACACCTGCAGAAGTAATATCCGTACACTCGAAAGCGTCCAGGCCCAGGCACTTAAGGGCCGTTTATAGTCCGACGTAACGCGCGCGCGCGCGCGCGCTCGCGCGCGCGCTCGCGCACGCTACGTTAGGTTGGCGAAAACAACTCCTTCTATAAAGGCCAAGATATAGTCCGGCGTTCTCGGCGCGCCAGGCCGCGGCAGGCGAAGTCGGATACGCTGCGCTAGCGACGCCAGGGGTGCAAGAAATTTGCTTCCTCTAGAGTTCGGCGTGCGCGCGCAGCTCGAGGCTGGCGCCATCTGTGCGTCCGGGAGCGCAACTTCGCCGCGGCAAACAGCTGTTTACATGGCGCATGCGCGTCGTTCGGGTAGCGCGCGCGCTTCTCGTTCCGCGCGCTGTTTGTGCGCTAAAATGAAAACTTTTGCGGGATGGCGTTAACTTGTCCTGACAGCCAGAAAAAAAAAAAACATAAGGTTTTACGTGCGAAAACCACTTTCTTTCGGCATACACTGATATTTTAACTGTGTTCGGAAGTCGTTCCATGAGACCAATGAGTACAAGGTTTAAAAGCGTGGGACTCAAGACACCGCCTTGTGGAACTCCATAGTGCGTATAATATTGGGAGGTTGGGCAAGCTTCAGTGTTCAGAAATAGAGACCGCCTATGTAAATAATTGCCTGTCCAACGATACAATAAACTGCCTAGGCCCACCGATCCCAATGCTTCAAGTATGGTGCCATGAAGAACGTTGTCGTAGCCTTCCTTTATATCTAAGAACATTGCGACAGATAACCTCTTACACGTCTCTTGGTGTTGAACATTGGTTACCGGATCGATAGCGTTGTCGATATAACATCGGTGACGTCGAAAACCAGCTATGGCGTGCGAGTAGATTTTGTAATGTGTAAGGTACCACTCAAGTCTGGCGAGGATCATTCGCTCCATTACCTTCCCAACGCAACTTGCCAGCGCAATTGGTCGGTATGAAGTAATCGCTAAGGGAGACTTGCCAGGCTTAGGAAGCGGTACCAGGCGGCTGATCTTCCTATCTTGAGGAACTTTGCCCTCCTGCCACGACTCGCTATAGATAATAAGGAGCGCACTTCATGCGCGTTCACCAAGGTGACATAACATACGGTAAGATATGTCATCCGGACCAGGCGACGACAACCGATTACATAGGGCGAGCGCCGCGTCAAGCTCTTGCGTCGTGAAAGGCAGATCCATGCGTGAATCTCGTGCATCTGGAATACGGTTAAATGTAAGCGAACCAGTGCGAGTTGGCTCGCCCGTAATCATAGCACAGAAGTCTTACGCCACATCAATGTCTTGTCGGCGCTGGAATAGTGCTAGGACCTTAAACGGGAAAAGCTGTTCCGGAACAGAACGTAGACCTCGCACTGTTCTCCATATTTGAGATAGCGGTTTGCGGGGATCTAGCGACGCACAAAGCCTCTAGTTTATCCATGCGGCGTTGTATCTCCTTTTGCATTCGCCGGACTGTTCTTAGATCCTGAATTGACTTAGTGCGTCGACATCTTCTTTCAACACGACGGCGAATCACACGAAGCCGCTCCAATTCCAGGTCGAATACAGAATACCTTGGAGAACACGTGAGTGTGCGCGTGGCTGTCTGTGCCGTTTTCTTGATAGCTTGTTGAAGTCCACAAGAACGGCCTTTGTGACAAGCAGTCCTCAATCTGGGATTTAAAGAGAGTCCAAGCAGTCCTCAATCTGGGATTTAAAGAGAGTCCAGTCTATCCTTCGTATCGTGGTGGACGTATACGTGTTAGACATTCCCTTGATCTTGAGGTAAGTCGGGATGTGGTCACTTCCGTGCGTTTCAATGTCCAAAAACCACTTAACATGTGTCGCCAGGCGGTGGGAGACGAAAGTCAACTCGAGGCAGCTGATGTACGTTATTCCCCGTAGAAATGTTGGACTCGCGTAATTCAGCAGGTAGAGACCATTGTTGGAAACTACTGAAGCTAGTCGTCGTCCTGTCGCGTTAACCTTTGAGCTTCCCCAAATGTTATGGTGTGCGTTGAAGTCCCCGGTGATAATCCATGGACCAGGTTGTGTTTTTAAGATGTCTTCTAGTCTTTCGGTGTCAAATCGACTTGATGGAGACAGATACACCCCCAAGGGTGCAAAGGTGACTGTCATATTTTTAACAGTCATGTACGCGTACTCATTGTCGTCATGAGGATGCACCGGTTGGATGACATAAGTGAGTTCACAACGAATAAACGCGACAACCTTGCAACTTTTGATGTCGCTTGATGAGAATATTGTCTCGTAGCCGGAGATAATCTTGGTTTACAGATGGCAATGATTCGAAATCTGTTAGTGAGAACAAATTGATGAAAATCGGCGATGCGAGATCTTAGACCTCTCGCGTTTCACTGATTGATATTTGGAA
The DNA here is from genome assembly GCF_038994185.2 of Dermacentor albipictus. Classification (NCBI taxonomy): domain Eukaryota; kingdom Metazoa; phylum Arthropoda; class Arachnida; order Ixodida; family Ixodidae; genus Dermacentor; species Dermacentor albipictus. The sequence continues at coordinate 4,755,070 of NW_027225575.1, read as the reverse complement.
TAGACAAACACACAACACAGGTAAATACACTGCAAGAACAGAACACAATCAGAAACTGTGTAGAAATCACGAACCCCACATAACTCAATCTTTAACCCATAACAAAACTCACATCACTCATTTAGCGTATTAGGATCAAATGAAACTTAATATTTCCCCAAAATGTTGGTGTCCTCGAAAAACTTTTTAAAAGCAAGAAGTGCTCTTTCCTGAAGGCCCGAAGTTGGCCATGGACCAAATATTTTTTTTTTTAGAGGGAAAGGCCTTCTGTGTAAAAGCAACAAATTTGCTTGCAATACACTTCGTTGTGGATCGTACATAGTGCACTCGAGGAGGAGATGATACACATCTTCGTCTGGATGGCCACAAGAACACTGTGGACTAGAGGCAAGTTTTATCCTGTATAAGAAGTGCCTCGCAAATTCATTTCCAGGCCGCACGTGGTGCGCCAATGTTTCGAATGTTCTCTTTTCCATTTAATTTTCTGGAATAGGTAGGTTTACACATCGGTCTATAAAATATAACTCCGAGTTCTTAGCTTGCTGATCTAACCAGGTACTTTTGCAAAGACGACAGCAAATCTGTCTCAGGAGAAGACGGACTTCACTAAGCAAAAGGGGAAGATTGATTGTCTCCGCGTTATTGTGCGCCGATTCGTAGTTGTATCCGCTGGAGTATTACGAAAGATGATGCGGTGCCCGGGTATCCACTGAAACGCCATTACGTGATTCTTTGCGATTACTTTTGTATGTTCTTTTAGGGTCTCATACAATATCAAAGTGTTCAAATAATTTTTCTTATTCGTTTGCAGTAATGTGAGAGTGGCCTGCGAATCGCTAGAAATAACCCACTTTGGCGATTTCTTTTCCGATGTTATCAAACGCAAAGCAAACATTATTTGCAAACAATACTGCCACGGTCGAAGATATCTCTGGGGATAATTTAAATGCTTGCTCTAGCGCCAAATGCGGAATGAATGAGTACTGAAGTCGAGGAATTTTTATGACACGAACCGCCGGTATATATGTGGATGCACTGTGGATATAATGACTAAATTTGTCAGCACGGCATCGGAAGCAAGCTCGCCTGCATGAACTTATCGAGTCCAGAATGCTCAAGTTGCCTTCTGAAGCTGACTCGCGCAATGACAGTGACAGTGACCACATTTACTCCAAGGGAGAAGCGTATGCTAGCATCTCACACTACTGTTCAGGCTGTGCACCTCAGAGCCTGAAAATTAGTCTGAGATGCTATGATACACTTCTCCCTTAGAGTAAATGTGGTCACTGTCACAGTCTTTGGGCGAGTCAGCTTCAGAAGTTAACATTCTGGACTCAATCAGTTTATGCAGGCAAGCTTGCTTCGAACGGTCTGCTTCTCTCGATCTCTTCAGTGTGTCTTTAGCACCCACAAGCACAGCACTCAGTGCACCCTGCACTTCCACGCAGACCTTTCCTTAGAGCCGTGTAGACAGCTCGCTACTTCGATCAGGTGGCGGCGACAGTGGGAAGGGACCGCGCCGGTAGGGCTGGAAGGATACATGTATGTTATGAGCGTCCCCTTTGGAACGCGGTGATGGGTTGCGCCACCAAGCTCTTGCTATTATACAGCCTCATATCCTACCTAGATAAAAAAGAATAAAGAAAGAAAAAAAGACCATTATAAACTCCCTCAACCAAATTTTCTGACGCCCTATTGCGAACATTGCTTTTGTACGACTCCCTTTTTTGTCGTTTCCCTACTTTTCTTTCACCAATCTTCCAATCGCCTCTTGTTAATCTCTATTGCGGACATGTTTACTTTCCCACTGCTCTCACTGAACCCAACGGCTTTGAGGATGCCAGTGGTGCCTAAATAGACTGCTGGGCATTCACATTCATGAAATTCACATTCATTCATTCACTTCACATTCTAATAAAACATGCTACATCGCTTCCCCAGCATTACCGTAGCAAGCACATGCTTTTTCTTCCTTCTTATATCTCGATTTATAGGTGCGTGTTCTAAGGCATCCCGATCTCGCTTCGAAAAGTAATGAGTTTCCCTTTGAGTTACTCATGGCGGGTTTCGTTTCTATTATCGCCACCCATGAGATTATTTAAGCCTCTCTGACTTTCCGCTTGCCGTCCTTTGTTGCTGTGTTGCCCACTCTACAGGGCGCATATTTGCTGCCAAGCTTCCTACTTCTTTTCCGCCACTGTGAATCAATGTTTATCCTGTACAGATACCTCAACACTCTCCCAGCCCATTTCCTTTCTTCCATATTCCTCAGTCAATATTCACAAGCAATTTTAGTGTGAGCTTCGATGACTTCAAAATTAGTCCAGCCCATGTGAAACTGCACAGCGCCCAATGCGAGGCGTCCCACTCACCTTTGGTTCTCGTCGAGTCGTGATTGTACCCCGTATTTAAAGCAGACAATCACATTTCCAAAAGTAAGTCCTGGAACCATTACAATTTCCACATACTCCGGAGCACCTCGTATACCTACTGCATCCCCATAGCGGTGTGTGCTTCATTATGGCTGCATTTCTCTTCCCTTTCACTATTATTGTTCTTTCCGGTGTTTCCCTAAATCTATTACCTTCGTTTATCGGTATACCAAGGTATTTATATTCTATTACCCGAAGCGTTTCTTGGCCCTGTATTTCTACTGTCTGTTCACTGTTTTCATTGAATACCATAATACCTGATTTTCTATCACTAATTTCAAACCTAATTTGTTACCTTCCTGCACACAGATATGACCCAGACGTCGGAAATCCCTTTGCTTGTTAGCGTGCAACACAATGTCGTCCGCATAAAATAGATCTGTAAGGTGCTGCTCGACTACTGTACCCACCTGCTTGTATGAGAGGGCTGGATGGATGGATGTTATGAGCGTCCCCTTTGAAACGGGGCGGTAGGTTGCGCCAACAAGCTCTTGCTACTATACTGCCTAATATTCTACCTAGGTTAAACAATGAAAAAAGACAAAAAAAAACACTATGAACTACCACGCCCAAATTTTCTGATCCTCTATTGCGAACTGTGCTTTTGTACGTCTCCGTCTTTTGTCGTTTCCTTACTTCTCTTCCACCAATCCTCCAGTCGCCTCTTACTAATGTCTATTGCGGACATGTTTGCTTTACCACTGCTCCCTCTGAACCCAAGGGCTTCAAGGAGGCCAGTGGTGCCTAAATCGACCGCTGGGTAGACGTCTTCACATTCTAATAAAACATGCTCCATAGTTTCTCTAGCTTTACCACAGCAAGCACATGCTTCTTCTTCCTTCTTATATCTCGCTTTATAGATGCGTGTTCTAAGGCATCCTGATCTCGCTTCGAAAAGTAATGAGCTTCCGTTTGAGTTATCATAAATGGTTTCTTCCCTGATTTCGTTTTTTCCTCTTAAGTAGTTACTCATGGAAGGTTTATTTTGCATTGCCGCCACCCATGAGATTAATTCAGCTTCTCTGACTTTCCGCTTGACCATTGTTGTGTTGTCCACCCTACAGGCCGCATACTTGCTGGTAAGCTTCCTAGTTCTTTTCCTCCACTGTGAATCATTGTTTTTCCTCTACAGATACCTGAACACTCTCCCAGCCCATTTACTTTCTTCCATATTCCTCAGCCGTTCTTCATACTCAATTTTACTGCGAGCTTCCCTCACTTCAAAACTAGTCCAGCCCATATCACCCTGCACAGCTTCATTTGTAGTCTTCCCGTGAGCGCCCAATGCGAGGCGACCCACTGACCTTTGGTTCCCGTCGAGTCCTGATTGTGCCCCTGATTTATAGCAAACAACCGCATTTCCAAAAGTAAGTCCTGGAACCATTACACCTTTCCACATACCTCGGAAGGCCTCGTACTTATTGTATCCCCATAGCGCTCTGTGCTTCATTATGGCTGCATTTCTCTTCCCCTTTACTGGTATGGTTTTTTCCTGTGTTTCCATATATCCATTGCCTTCGTTTATCCATATACCAAGGTATTTATATTCTGTTACCCGAGGTATTTCTTGGTCCTGTATCTCCACTGTCTGTTCACTGTTTTCATTAAATACCATAACACCTGATTTTCTAACACTAAACTTCAAACCTAAATCGTTGCCTTCCTGTCCACAGATATCAGCCAGACGTTGCAAATCACTTTGCTTGTTAGCTAGCAACACAATGTCGTCCGCATAAAATAAACCTGGGAGTTGCTGCTCTATTACTGTACCCGCCTGTTTGCATGAGAGATTAAACCCGATATTACTTCCTTCTAGCGCCCTCTCCATCCTCACTATGTACATCATAAACAACAGCGGGGATAAAGGGCACCCCTGCCTCAGTCCCTTGCTGATATGAACTTTCTCCTCGCTCCTCATCCCTTCCCATTCAACGCAAACGGCATTTTCTAGGTAAATCTCGCTCAAGAGCTGTATACAATCGTTACCTAAGCCTTCCCCTTCCAGGATATCCCACAAAATTTTGCGGTCCACGTTATCGTAGGCTCCTGTAATGTCTAAAAAGGCCACATACAACGGTCTGCTTTCTGCTTTTGATATTTCAATACACTGAGTAAGAACAAACAAGTTGTCATCCAAACGCCTACCTATTCTGAAGCCATTCTGAAGCTCTCCCAAAATGCCATTATTCTCTGTCCATGTTTGAAGCTTTAATTTGATTGCCTGCATTGCTAGCCTGTATATTACCGATGTAATGGTCAACGGTCTATACGAGTGAATTCTGTCTTTCTCCCCTTTTCCTTTATAAATCAAATTCATTCTACTTTGTCGCCAGCTATCTGGCATTCGTCAATCTTTTAAAGTTCTTTCCACTGCTTTCACCAGAGCTTCCTTACTTTTTGGTCCTAGTTCATTTATCAGCCTAACGGGAACCTCGTCTAGCCCTGTGGCTGTACGCTTAGGAATTTTCTCTTCCGCTTTCTTCCAGTTTAAATTTGTTAGCACCAGCTGCTTTTCCCCTTGGGTCTCTTTCATGCTATTTTTATCAACAAGTATAACCTCGTCATTGCCTTGGAAAGATTCGGCTGTTGCTTTTCGGATGTAATTTATTGCCGCTTCTCCTTCGATTGTGTTTTCATCTTCGTCTAGGACATGTTGTTGTATTGTTGCCTAATAATTTTATATGGTTCCAAAATATTCTAGGTGCGGCCTTCTGTTTCTCACGTATTTCTGACAACCAACGTTCACTTTCACCTTTTAATTTTGCTTGCACCAGTATTTGAACCATAGACTTTTTCTCCCGGTATATTTCCCATTTACTAGTTACTTCATCCGGTGGCAACTGCGCCTTCTTTGCCTGCCTGTGCTCTCGAGATGCTTTCTGTCGTTCGGCGATCGCTTCTCGTATCTCCTTGTTCCACCAGCTTTTCGGTTTCTCTGTTCCTTTCCAACGAACATGTTGGTTCTCTTTCCGTATTTCCGTCTTTATTACACTTATAAGCTCACCATATTCCCACTCTTTTCTTGACCATTTGCCAAGTTCTTCCTCAACTCTAGTGACTGTATTTGCTATTTGTTCAGCGTTCAAATTTGGACTGGCCATTTTGCTCTCCTTGCTGTCTTTCCCAACTACATATCCCATTTTGAATATGATGCGTTTATGGTCACTCCCTATGCTGTTAAACCCTTCCTCATCGATGACCATTTCTCTCAACTTATCATGAATTCCTTCTGTCATCAGACAGTAATCAATGGTCGATTGCCGGTTTCCCACTTCCCACGTGATCTGTCCTTCACACTTAGGCCCTGTATTCATGATCACGAGGTTATTTTGCTCACAAAGGTCCAGCATTGACTTCCCGTTATTGTCGGTATAGCCATCTAAATCCTGTATGTGGGCATTCATGTCACCTAATAGGACAATTTCAGCACCACTCCCGAAACCCCTAATGTCAGCGCTTATGCATTCCACTAACTCTTTATTCTTCTCTGTGCAATTTTTTCCGGTCCACAAATACGTAACGCCAGCCAAGTTTCTTTCCCACTCATTGTACCTGATAACCAAAGATGCTCTTGACATTGTGAACCTACTCTTTTCCATTTGGCTCCCTGATGGATGAGCGTTCCGACTCCCCCTCCCTTTCTTTCCTACTTAGTTTTGTTGCACCCTTCCCAAACATAATTGTCAATAACTGGTGGCTCTTCTGAGTCTCTAAGGTGCGTTTCTGTAACTGCATACACCCCTATTTGTTCCCTGTGTAACTGCTCCTCAATCTCTGCCCACTTTTCCTTTCTTCTGCCGCCCTGCATGTTTATGTAACCTATTGCATGGCGAGCTCTTTTTCTTGTTTTCCTCCTTTTTCTATCATCGACGGCGATGCTCTTCTGATGTTCCCCTAGGGGACCTTCTTCATTACTATCTACTCTGACCTGAGCGCCCGCGGGCCCCCGCAAAAAGCAACAGCGCGACCACCAAGTCGCCAGCCCACTTCTCGCGCTAACCTGTAATTGAAGTGGATCCCGTCTCGTTTAAAACCACCGCAACTTCTCACTTCCCTGTTTACTTCGACAACCTCGAAGCCTTTCTCTCGGCTCATTTTCCATATTGCCTCATTAGCAGCCACTACGGCTCTGTGTACGTGACTGTCACGTACAGGCACCTCCGGCACCGTGCACACCACGATCTGCACCTGAGAGGATAGCTCACGCAAGTCGTCCACCCCCTTCGCCAAGCGCTGGGCTAGCCCTGGCCCTTTCCTGTTTAGGACGTCATTTAGCCCACCTGCTACTGTGACGAGGTTGCGCACGTGGGCATTTTCCGCGAGCTTTTCTTTTGCTCGCTCCATGACAGAACCCAGTGTGCGCCCTGGATATGTCCCTACCGCCACTCTTTTGTCGCCTTTCACCCTCTTCACAATTGCTTTTGAGCACCCAGCCAGGTTTGAATCGCCTGCAATAATCACCCTTTCACTCTCTCCTACCTCTCCCTGTTTCCCTTTGTCATTTTCCGCGTGATTCGAACTCGACAAGGGGCATTGTCCCCTCGGCTCCTGCTTTTCCGCGTAGCGGCCTCAAGGTAGGTGCTGCCCTTTCCAGCTAACCCATCATCACCCTGCCTGCGTTCCACGTATTTCTCTGACCCTCCCGCGATTGTCGCGTCGGGGGTCTGCGTTCCATTGTCATGCACATTCTCGGTCACAATGGCGTACCTGTTCAGCTTTTCCTCTGCTGCTTCCAGTCTCTTTTCAACTACCTTCCGTGCCTCACCCTCCGTGTTTAGCTCATTTTTGAGCTCTTGCACCTGTTTGAGAAGCTCTTCCTGGAAACTCTCCATTTTCTGTAGCCCAGTATCGACATCACATTGTGTGCCGGTTGATTCGTCGCCCTCTCCATTCTCACCGGTCTCCTCATCTGCCTTGAGGGTCGCCTCCCGTACTGCCGGCTTTACCGGCTTTCTCGCCATGTATTGCACGGCTTTTTGCAAATACTATAATACTATATCTATGCAGAGCACGTGCCTTCTAGAAAAAACCGATACGTACAGGGTCCAAATCCTCAAAATGCCGCAAAGCAACTCTCACCACTGTTTCAAAAACAATCAATGCCGCGGAGACCAAAGGTGTGACGCGCTCAACCACGCGGTCACGCTCTCACTTTTCTACCAAACACGCACAGTAAAACCACTAATAGCTATTTCTCTTGCCACTTCCAAGCTATTACTTAAAGACTACAAACACTCAACCTCCCACTAGGCTGCACATGTTGGAACACGTGGCACGAAAGGACGCTCCAATCATCCTGCAAAACAAACGTACACGAAGCACACCCGCGCACCCGAAATACGAGAGACAAATAAAAAGAGGAAAGAAACGGAATAGCGCAACGAGCGCCACCGAGCGGCACTGAAAGGAATCTAAAAACGTTGGTTCGTCCCACTCCCCCACAGTCTAGTACCCTCTATTCGTAATATTGCAGAGCCTGCGCACTCTCGAGTTCCAGCGATCGCCACAGAGGGCGAAAAATCAACTATAGCGCGTTCCAGCATGAAGCGCGCAAGTTTGGCTTGTAATTATATTACATACTATAATTTGTATGTTTTCTCTGCTAAGGCCGCTCATCATTGCTAAATATTTGATCTATAAATGTGCGTACAATGAATGGCAAATATGTTTAACATGTCATTTTGTTACAATATAAGAGAAAATGATTTTTATTGGACCCACGTTATTAAAGCCTGTGCATTATTACTTGAATAAAGGCTTTGAGGTCTCATTGGCATGTGATAAGCAACTGCCCACAGGTATTGATTGCAGTAGTGCCATTTAAATTATACGGCGGTAATGTTTCCGAACAGGGTAGAGCGTAAACTTTTATTTCAAATCAGCAAGATTTGAGTCCGGCGTCTTTTAGTGGGTCCGGGCACCCGCCGCAGACGCGGTTCCGAGACCTTGTCTCGAAGCGGCTTCCTCGGCTCGCTGGACGGCCCAGAGTTGTGCTGTCAGGTCAGAGCTGAGCAGTACGGTCATCCAGCGTGACTGAAGGCTGGCGGTGGAAGAGACGGAGGAGTCGGCACTGCCCGACTTGTTTGTTAGGTCCCGACACTCCCATAACATGTGATTTAGTGTGGCAACCTCGCCACACGATGTGCATCTGTTTGTAGTGTACACGTCTGGATACATGGCGTGCATGAGCCTGGGGTTTCTGTAAGAGTCTGTTTGTAATTGTCTGAAGTGTACTGCTTGCGTCCTGTCTAACCTAGCGTGAGGGAACGGGTATATGCGTCTTTGTAATTGGTAGTGTGCCGTGATGTCGTGAAAAGTGGTCATACGATCCTCCCATGCCCAGACGTTTGCAGTACCCCGCTGGGGCTCTTCCTCCGATGCTGAACAGGGTGGTCGTTTTCTTTACATAATTATTATGCCCAGCACTCACTAAAAACAACGACGAGGAATAGACACGAAACACGAGCGCTGACTCTCGACTAAAAGCTTACTGCATATAAAGAGACACTAAATGTTACTATGAAGTCATGTTAACGTCTGAGGACGTTAGAGCGTCTAAGGCGTCAATATAATCGCGAACAGAGCTTTAGCAACCAAGAAATTGAGCTAAATGCATAGCACGATTTGACACTTCCCAGCGACATTCCGGTACTAGCCCGATGACGAAGGCACTCCTCATCATAATTTATGTCACTAGTACTCAACTATTCGTATTAAAAAGATCATTTCATATATATATATTTCCGGACGTCTGCACTACCCCCAACTGCCGGTGCTGTGGAATTCACCCGGCTACGCTTCCGCATATGCTATGGGAGTGCCCAGCAGTACACACAGACTAACACCACGACTCTCTCGTCCAGGTTGCATAGGGCTCTGCAGAGCTCCGCCCTCGACGACCAAACCTGGGCGACCCAGCACGCCCGCGAGGCCGCGGCGAGGCAAGGCCTCTACGTTCCTTCGTGGGAGGCTTAGGTCCGGCCATCACAAAGTGCTGGTTCTACAATAAAAGTTTATTCCTCCCTCCTTAGATTATAAGACCGAAGAAAATGATACTTGTGTACTGCTATTCGATTCTAAGAAAAAATAAAATTTTGACATCACGCTTGAGTAGTATGGGTGACCTAAAGGTTTCGTTTTCGCTCGACTCTGCGCGCGCTTTGGAGTTTCAGTTGTCTCGCTATCGCGTCGTGCTGCAGTGGTCGTGCTGGATCGCGAAACTTGCATTTCGAACAAGCAGCGAGAATGCCACGTCCATGGAATGTCGTGGGATGCACGAACGGTCCGCAAAACTTGGCCAAGGGCAGTTGCCGCGGCGAATTGAAGGTTACGTATCACTGTGTGCCAACGAGTGAACCACTCCGTTCTAAGTGGTTAACTATACGTACCTCTGCCACAGCGTGCTGGCAAAGAGCCGAAAAATCACGTAGTGTGCTCGCTGTACTTTCATACAGAGGATTACGAGTTCAACGCCTCTAGTCGATAGACCATAGACCGCCTCTAGTCGATAGACCTGGTAAGGGAAGTCGGGAAAATGGATCCGTAACCTTGGGGAAAGGATTGGCTCTGAGGGCTGAGCCGGTCGGGCTGGGGTCCAGAAGCAGGAACGGAACTGCACCGGGACTGGGCGAGGCTCGCCGCCGTAAAAAGCGGTGCGGCCGAGCCCGGACCAGCGTCGGGACCTTACTGTGGAAAGCCACAGCTGTGCATTTTCCGTGGGCATCGCGCCTGAAGTTTTTGCTTCGGCCAGCAGAAAACAACCAACTCAGAACTGGCACGGGGGACTGGGGGAATCCGACTCTCTATTTAGAACAAGGGGGCACAACACCGCTGCAGGAATGGCGCACTAACCCTTAATAGTGTTTCAGGTGGCCGTGCTGACGATTGTGCCCGTGGCAGCGTGCCCGGCAGCTTCGACGACTCCTGCTGCATGCACTGCGGATGCATCAACAAGCTGACCTCCCCCGGATCTTTTCGACTGTTGGATGCCACCAGTGCTTTTTGGCCGGACTTCCCACGTTAGCTGGCAACCTGTATCTACATCTACCGCTTCCGCTATCAATCGTGGCCTCAGTCTACATAAGGATTCCTCGGCAAGCACTTCACTGGGGCACAATACCGCTGCAGGAATGGCGCACTCACCCTTAATAATGTTTCAGGTTAGATACCTTGATTGTTTTTCCGTTCGGAGTAGCAACCGTTGCCTATTCGTTGTGCCCCGCTGAGCTCTCTAACTTGATTAAGCGTTGTAGCAGCTGTGTAGCAATGTGTGTTAAAATAATGGCTCTGCTTCTATCTCGCGATGTCGAGACAAATCTAGGACCTTCTACCGAAGAATTGTCAGCTATTGTATTGGATACCGTAACAAGGATTGAAAGCGGGCAGGCAGATATGCGTAGGGATTTACACGCACTTAAGCACTGGCAAGCATCTGTCAACGAGGAACTGCAACAGCTATCTTCAAGAATACGTGTTCTTGAGGTTGGCACGTCATCCTGGAAAAGAACCAAAGTGCATCGCCACGCCGCTCGCCTGGAGCTATTCACTCAATATCTGAGCAAATTGAGACTATTGGATCAAGATGCGATGATACGGAAAATCGGCTAAGGCGATGTAATCTCCTCTTCTTTGGCATCCCCGACAATTCCAATGAAACATGGTCAGCGTCAGAAGGCAGAGTCATTTATATTTGTTCAAAAGAGCTTGGCGTTACAATCGAATCTTCGCAAGTCGACCATGCGCATCGTCTTGGCAAATATCAAGTGGGTAAATGTAGACCGATTATTACTAAATTCACCTTCTTCAAGGATAATCAAAGAGTAATAGAATAAGCTTATAGGTTCAAAAATACAAATTTTGCTGTGCGCGAAGACTTTCCATTGCAAATACAAGTAGCCAGAAGAAAGTTAATAGAATTTGCGAAGTCCAAAAATGTGCCGTTTAAACTAGCCGTCGATAAACTGCGCATAGAGAATACCGTGTTCACTTACTGCGCTGACAATGACAGTGTTATTCAATCATCTAGATAGCAGTTTCTAAGGCCGGCAGTCTCATCTGATTGTGATCCACCTCGTAATCCAAGTGTCCATAATGATTTAGCGCAGATTTTGATATCTTTCACGAATATGCGCAGTTTACTTCTGAAACGTGTCGAAGTTTGCTCGCATCTAGAAAACAGCAATTGTGATATTCTACTAGTCACAGAAACGTGGCTCCACTCCGATATCACTGATGACGAAGTCCTACAACCATCAGTTGACTACAGCATCTATCGTAAAGACAGGGATGGAAAAAGGGGTGGTGGGCTATTGATAGCTGTAAAAAAAGACATTACTGCCTTTCCACTTGAAATTTCAAGCCCACTTGAAATAACTTGGGTCCGCATTCCACCTTCGCATTCAAAGAACGTATTTGGAATATGTTATCGACCACCAGACAGTACAGAAACGTTCACGTCCTATTTGTATGAAAATCTTTTGCGAAATTACTACGAAATTTCCTAAAGCTAACATATTCTTATTTGGTGATTTTAATTTCCCAGAAATTGACTGGGCTAACCTAACGTCACCCTACCAACACTCCAACGATTTCGTAGCACTTGCACTAGACTTTTCTCTAGTGCAAATGATTCAGAAACCCACCCATGGCAATAATGTTCTTGACCTCGTTTTTACATCCGTCCCTGAAACAGTTGCATCAGTTTCTTTCATGCCTGGTTTTAGTGATCATCTACTCGTTAACCTCACAATAGAACTACCCTTATACAAACGCACTACGACACCTAAGTGCATATTTAATTATAAGAAAGCTGATTTCACTGCCATCAACATAGGTTTGGAGAATTTCTACAGCTCGTTCATACGTAATTTTGTTTCCCGACGTGCTGAGGAAAACTGGAAGCTCTTTAAGGAAACACTAATGCAGCTTACACATGCTCTTATTCCACTAATAAACTTCCGGGTAAATAGTTAGAAACCATGGTATCACAGGACGCTACGCTCATTAAAAATAAAAAGAAACGCCTGTTCAGAATTGTTACGCGGCAAGGAACCGCAGTGGCGTGCTTAAAACATAAAGAATTCGTAAAAAATTATTGCTCTAACATTCGTAGCGCTAAGCACAAATTCTTTTCACATGAGCTGCAATCCATGATGCAAAATAACCCTAAAAAATTCTGGGTAGTGATTTCCCCTCGAAAAGACTCAAGCCGAATTTCACTCCAAGACAATACCGGAGCACCTATTTCAGAAGAATCCTCAGTTGCTTTTAATTATTTTTTATCTCGATGTTTACACGCGAGGATTACTCTACCATTCCCGCAATCGCTGACGTAAACTACAGGTATATGGTACCAATAAAGATTGATGCCTCCGGCATCTCATCCCTAATTAAGAAACTAAAGGTCTCTACCTCAGCCGGCGTTGATGGTATAAATAATAAAATTTTAAAGCATACATCCACATATACAGCGCCCATTCTATCGCGCTATTTTTGAGCAATCCTTATCCACAAGGGAACAATCATGTGACTGGAAAACCGGGCAAATCATTCCCATCTTTAAGTCGGGCGATAAAAGTAAGATAAGTACTTACCGACTCATATCATTAACAAGCATGCCATGTAAATTACTAGAGCATGTGATAGCATCTAATATTGTGCAGCACTTAGAAGCTAACAATTTCTTCTATCCGAAACAACACGGTTTTAGGAAAGGACTTTCCTGTGAGACTCAACTAATCGAATTCACTAACGAGCTATTCACATACATAGACAATGGTTTCCATATTGATAGTATCTTTATCGACTTTGCCAAAGCCTTTGATCGCGTTCCCCACTCTAGATGAATAGCCAAATTATCATCACTACATTTAGACAGCCTTACAATATCGTGGATAAGTAACTTCCTCACATCCCGCAAACAGTTTACGTTTACTGACAATCATTATTCTTTCTTGGCCGATGTCTCATCTGGTGTAGCCCAAGGTAGCGTGCTGGGTCCGCTATTGTTTCTCATCTACATAAATGATTTGCCATCCAACATAACATCAGCAATCGGAATATTTGCGGACGATTGCATAGTTTATCGCCAAATTAAGACACCCGACGACCACATCGCTCTTCAAAAAGACCTAGATAAGATTACAAACTGGTGCATGCTATGGCAAATGTCATTAACTACAGAAAAATGCAAATTATTGACTGTCAGCCGAAAGAAAACTAACTGTCTTTACACTTATTCGATTAATAACAGTGCTGTCACTGTCACCCCCTTGTACAAATATCTCGGTATTCATATTACAACAAACTTATAATGGAAGGCGCATATAAAACATGTTACAGCAAAAGCATCTAGCACACCTGGTTAACTAAAACGAAACCTACGTGAAACCCCTTCAGCCACTTGAGAAATAGCGTACAGGACTTTGTTCGTCCTCAGCTCGAATTCGCTTCCGCCATCTGGTCGCCACATCAGGAATATTTAATAAATTCTCTCGAATCTGTTCAAAACCATGCTGCGCGTTTCATCGCGAAAGATTACAGTAGGCATTCTAGCGTAACTGCTATAAAGAAATCACTGTCACTCCCATCTCTTGAATCTAGAAGGACTATAGCTCTGCTTTGCTTACTGCACAAAATCACTCACAGTCAACACGCAACTACATTACCCCTTTCCCGCCCATTTCGCACATCTCGCCGCTTATATAACGCACACAGTTTCCTACGTATTTCGGCCACACAAATGGATTTAACAAATCTGCATTGCTCCTGGTAATAGCAGCTTGGAATGATATTCCAAGCCACATTGTTGAAATTAATAATCTGGACACGTTTAGAGAAACATTATAAAATTGATTCTGTATTTATGCGCACACGTTTCATTTGTACCATGGGACTTGACTGTCATTCTCTATGCTTGCAAGCAATATACATGCGTTTGCTGTTCCTCGCAGGAGTTCGATGAGCTATGCGCGTTTCTGATCATCCAGAGTGTTGTTGTTGTTCCTCGTTTGCTTGATGTTGTTCGGCGTCTTTCGATTCAATTTTCTTTTTTTTCAATTGTTTGGTTTGTTGTTAGCTATGTTTTTGCTCCTGTTTTCGCTACATGTTGTTTCTCTTACCCCTCTCACGCAATATTCCAGTTGGAGCCTGGGAGGTATGTGTATAAATAAATAAATAAATAAATAAATAAATAAATAAATAAATAAATAAAAAATGAATAAATATATAAACAAATAAATACTGAAGTCGTGTGGAGTGCCTTTCAAAGCAGGCCGCCGTCGTACTAGTACGCAACGACGCCGGCAGCGCGAGCCCTCAGCAGCAGGTCACGTTCGTCAGAGCTTAAATCGCTGAAGTCGAATCCGGTATCGCGAGCCAATGTATCGTTGTCCGGGTCGTCCATTGCAATGAGCTTCGAAGTTGGCGTCGTGAAATGAAGAACCAGCTTATCATCGCGCGCTTTCCCTTTCGCTAGCCACCACAGTTCTGCTTTCACACTGCTGTCGGCTCTGTCTTGGCTCTGTTTCTCGCCGCGCGTTTGCGTTTTGCGCAGAAAAGCCATAGCGCCGTCTGCGGACGCCGTTTTTCTCACCGACGCTGCAACGTCACTATGAGACCCATGACGTCACCACTCCTCCTTTGGAGGGCGGGCGATTTGAACTACGCTAGAGGTACGCGGACGCTACAGAACGCATTTTTTCTTAAAATAAGTCGCTTCTTCGCACGAAACAGGCGTTTCGAGGCATCTGGGATGGTATTTCAACAGTCCACGTTAACGTGATATTAACCTTTAGTGTCCCTTGGATTTAAAAACCCATATCGAAAATTCGCACATGCGTGCAGCTGCGATCCAACGTTCCCACAACAAAAGGGAAAGCAAGAAACGGAGCGCTAAATTCCGATAATTTTGACGATTAGATGCTTCTAAAAAGCATTTTTCTTATTTGTGCACGGCCACGCCGGGATCAAACTAACCGAAAAATTGAATTGAATTTAATGGAATTCTACTGTGCTATACATCTTTCTCTTAGGAAGCACAAGAGTTATGTGTAGTAGTGCAAGTGGAGCGTGAAAAACACGGACGGACGGAGGGCACAACACATGCGTCCGTCCCTGTTTTCATGCTTTACTTGAAGCACGTCTTACTAACAAGGCCGAATTTTCACCCTTGTTTAGTAATTTTACCCGCAAAATTTTTTTCACACCATGCTGTGGTCAAGCATACTGACACAGTACGCTTTAAGGACCCCAATATCAAATGAGAGCTTTATTTCCATGTTAAACTAAGGAACGGGGGTAAAAGCTCTGCAACGAAGACAATTTTGGAGGTCGGAACACGTGGTTGCGGAAGATGTCAGAGCTTCCTCAAGAGGTTCTCTATGGCCTCGCACAGCTTTTTGACTGGCCCATCACTGGCGTTGCTGGTCATCACTTCAACCTCCTGCACACAGAAAGAGAATGCAAATATGGTAGTCAAACCTTAGCGTCGCTAAAAAGCAACAGGATGTGTGTACGATAATATCTCCTTCGGACATAATGTACACAATTGCGTACGTGTCTTCATTTTGCCAGCTCTGCACAGTGGTTGCAAAGGAAAATCCACAGATGTTTACAAATTCTATACCCCCTGCATATTCAGTGTGACTTACTTTTTTCCACTTCAATGTACTGCATATTGCTATAGACGAACACATTATGAATGCACTAGCCTGTTTGATGAATTGGTAGTCATGCGGCATTCCACCAGCAATATTGCAAGAATATTCTTTTTTCTTTCTAGATTGCAGGCAATAATTAACTTGAGCACATGCTTTGAGTCAGTAATTCAACTCTTTCAGTGCAACATACGAATGCAACATTACTTACTGCAAAATAAATGGTTACCTAATTACTGCATAATTAAGAGCACCACCGCAAAACCTTCCCTCTCTTGCAAAGGAGTCTGCTGCATTTTATATTAAATAATGTAACTGACACGCTTAGCGACAGCCCATCTCAATTAGTCACAGAAGAAGATTTGTGAACCTGAAGACAATATAATGAATCGTTATTATTGTTGCAGAAAGAAAGCAAGGCCACGAGTGTAAAATAATGTGTATTTACCAGTGATGCATACGCAGTTCAGTCAACTGCCAGATTTCGTCTTCCTCTAGTCCAATTCAACTTCCTTCCCTTCACCGTAACATCACCCTCCTGGCGGGGTTACCTCCGTCCCTGTGCAAGTTATACAGCCTCACCTAATGGGGGGACATAGGGCTTGAGTCTGGCGACGTGAACAACATCGTTGGTGACGTTGGAAGGCACTGAAGGCTGACCGACTGGGGCGATCTCGTATGTCACGTCGGACAGTTGGCGTGAGATTTGGTACGGACCAGAATAACGGGAAAGTACTTTTTTCCCACAAGCCGACGCGACGTGAAGGCGTCCAGGGAAGGAGAAGGGAACCAGGTGAACAATGGTGTTCTAGGTGCCGAAGGTCGTAGCTTTGCTTTTGAGGAGCTTGTGACACTGTGAGGCGATGACTGGTGACATTTCGGGCCTGGGCGGCTAAGTAAATAGCATCGCGAGCGTAACCAGTGCTGGCTGATTGTACTGCGGAAGGTAGCAACGTTTCGAAGGTCAAGGTGGGGTCGCGGCCATACAAAAGGTAAAATGGTGAAAATCCGGCAATGGCGTGACGGGAAGAGTTGAATGCGAAAGTGATGTATGGTAAAGCGACGTCCCAGTCGCGGTGATCGCCGGAAACGTACATGGCCAGCATTTCAGTTAGTGTGTGGTTGAGCCGCTCGGTGAGGCCGTTCGTTTGAGGGTGGTACGCGGTAGCAAACTGGTGTTCTGTAGAACAGGAGTGGAGCAGATCATCGACGACCTTCGAAAGAAAGTAAGTCGGCGACATCTGTAGCGCAGCTGGTTGGCAGGGCTCGTGCGATGGCATATCTCGTGGTATAATCGGTTTGCTACAGCAATCCATTTGTTTTGGAAATTGGAAAGGAACCAAATAGGTTGAGGTCAACACGGAAGAATGGCTCTGCAGGGATAACAATTGGCTGAAGTAAAGCAGCGGAAGGCATAGCAGGCTTCTTCCGACGCTCACACAGGTCGCAAAAAGCGGCATAACCGCGCAAAGAGCTATAAATGGCGGGCCAGAAGAAGCGGCGCCGCAGGCAGTCGTAAGTACAAATGATGCCCAGATGTCCAGCAGTACAAGTATCGTGAAGTTGCTGGAGCACGGCCAGTCGAAGGTGCTTGGGAACGACTAGGAGGAGCTCTGGGCCGTCAGGACGAACGCTACGATGGTACAAAGTTCCATCGCGCAAGGTGAACATCCGGAGGGACGGGTCATTGGGCGAGGAGCTTAGGCTTTCCATAAGTGTTCCAAGAACGGGATCTTTGCGTTGCTCGTCGCCAATATGGAGGAAGCCGGAGAGAGATAGAACACTGATGTCCGAGTCTGCATCGGTATCATCCGGTCGATTCACGGGATTGCGGGACAGGCAGTCATCGTCTTTATGCAGGCGCCCTTACTTATACATAACAGAAAATGCATATTCTTGTAGACTCAGTGTCCAACGTGCGAGTCGTCCAGTTGGGTCCTTCAAAGAGGACAGCCAGCAAAGGGCGTGATGATCCGTTACGACACAGAAGATCCGACCGAAAAGGTACGGTCGAAATTTCGCGACGGCCCTCACGAGCGAGCACGAGATATTCTCTCAGTTACGGAGTAATTTCGCCCGGGCGTGGAAAGAATGCGGCTGGCGTAAGCGACGACACGGTCTTGGCCTTGTTGACGCTGAGCGAGGAGAGCGCCGATGCCATGACCCATCGCATCAGTTCGTACTTCAGTGGGCGCAGAAGGATCAATTAAAATGTGGAAGAATCGGGAAAGTTGTAAGCCGCTCAATCAGGGTAGAGAATCCTGTATTTCTCCTCCAGTGGTCCACAATAGAAAGAGGCGTCTTTCTTAAGAATGTCAGTGAGAGGATGAGCGATGTCTCAAATCACTGGAAGTAAGAGCATAAGCCTAGAAAACTACGGACATCGTTTGTTGAAAGAGGTATAGGAAAATTTCGCACAGTGTGAACTTTCTGTGGATCAGGTAGGATTCCGGCCACGTTTACGAGGTGGCCGAGCATGTTAACACAGAGTTGTAGATTAGGGTACGCAAACGGATTGCGTACGCAAGAACCAGGGGCGACGGTACTGCGCACGCGCGGTACCGTGGCCCCGAGTTCTTGTGCACGCAAGCCGCTTGCATCCCCTAAACGAAAACTCTCTAATTTCACGGTGACCGAAATGGCACTTGCAGGAGTGTAGCTGAGGGCCAGCCCCGCGAAACACGGAGAGTATGGTTGTGAGGCGCCGCAGGCGGCTCTCAAAGTTTTGCTAAAACAAAATCACATCATCAAGGTAATAAAGTTTTGCATCCATCCATCATCAAGGTAACAAAGGCTTGTAGACCACTACAAGCCGCACAAAAGAGAGCCCATCATGCGCGCGAATGTAGATGGCGCATAGCATAAACCAAAGGGCATGACTTTAAATTGGTACAGACCATCTGGTTTGACGAAGACAGTTTTCTCGCGGTCCATCTCATTGAAGCTAATCTGCCAATAGCCGCAGCGGAGGTCAATTGATGAAAAGTATTCGGATACGTGAAGGCAGTCAAGAGCAGTCAAGAAGGCAGTCAAGGCAGTCAAGAGTCAAAAGTGTGTGCTTTGCAATTCTATACGTTCATTATGTCAAATAAATATTCAATGCGAGGCAGGGGATAAACATCATTCTTTGTTATCCTGTTGAGGTTCATGGTTGTCAATGCAGAAATGCTACGAGTTCTTTTTTTCTTTACTAAGACAGCCGGTGATGCCCACACGCTACTGGAAGGTTCAGTGATGTCCCTGTCCATCATCTTGTCTAGCTGGCCAGTGATGTCCCTGTCCATCATCTTGTCTAGCTGACCATGGCCTCCGTAGAGCCCTTGAGACACAAGGGCCTGGAGGCATGTGCTATATAAAACAACTATCACAGCGGCATCCTCTGGAAAGAGGATGCGCTACGAATATATTGGGCTCATAACATGTAGGACAACCTCATTTAAAAAATTGAGGACTACTTTGGTGTTGAAAAATGGCTCTTTACCAAGAAACATAGCTGGGTGAAGAGGTATGCAATAACGATATGCAAGAGGAAAATGTTTCTTTCTTTCAGATTCGGCTTTGTGACACTCCAAGAGAACGTGGAGGACGGTCAGCCTCTAACAACATCGACCACAGGTTGGCGGTTCATTTCCAGTAAGCAGAAAATTGTGTGTACCAAAGGTGTGCCCTATTCTGAGGCGGCAGAATAGGACATCTGTTCGCCGTGATTTTGTTGGGGAGGGCCAAAAACCTCTGTGGCTTTATAACGTGCAGTTTATTGTTTATTTCTGCGTTCCACATGCGTTGCCAGTGTTGTCGCAGTTTCTTACGCAAGAAGGGCTTCAGATCTGTGACAGGGACAGCAGCTGTAGGAAAAGTGTTTAGTGATGTGAGTTATGTGGCCACTTTATCAGCCAGTACATTACCCTCGATACCTCTATGGCCAGGTACCCAGCATATTACTACATGTATATGTGATATATATATATACTGCATAAGAGGGAGTAAAGTTCAATGAAAACAGGGTTTTCAAGCTTTTGTAATTAAATTAACGCTTTTACGAGACTTAGCGAGTCTATGCATACAATTGCTCTGTCGAGTTTTAATTTCTGTATATGTCTTACTGCAGACAGTACTGCATAGGCTTCTGCAGTAAAGATACTTGTTTGCGGGTTCAATAAGTCAGATTTAGAAAGAGAGGGACCAACAGCAGCATAAGATACACCAGCATGTGATTTTGACGCGTCTGTGTAGAATTCGGAGCAGCTGTACTTTGATTGAAGCTCATGGAAATGCATAGCGATTTCGAGGTCAGGTGCGTGCTTTGTGACCTCTACAAAGGATACGTCACAGTCTATCACCTGCACCTGGGCTTCTTTAACGTGTACCTAAATCTAAGCACACGGGTGTTTTTCGCATTTCGCCCCCATCGAAATGCGGCCGCCGTGCCTGATAGCCAGAACATCGCACTCATATTGCTAGTACTTCGGCTACGTCAAAAACGGAAGCGGACCATGTATGTACATGCGAAAGCTATTCGACAAGCGCCCTCAACTCGGCGACTACCACCAGCTAGTACAGAGCTGCGAAATGCAGCTTACCTGTGGCGAGACCACACTGCTTTCGTATAGCTTCCCACGCGTTGTTCTTGCGCTCTGTGTCGCGGTGGTCCATGCGTTTCACATCGTATACACATGGAAGGTTACTAATCGCTTCAAACAAGCGTCCTCACTCGCGCTGTCATCCCACACGGATGTTGAAAAAACCACAGCCGCACTGTCAGTACGCGCACCGCAGGCCGCCATTCTGCCTTCTGCTCGCTACCGCTGCAGCGCGCAGTGCATTCTGGTCTAGCGGCAGCCGCGTGAAATAGAACACGCTCTATCTCCGCGCCGGCGGCGTTGTGCTCGCCAAGCGCGCCTGGGCACGCCGGCTACGCCGGGACGCCGGACTGTAGAGTGCGCGCTTTTTACCGACGTCGCTTAACCGCGACGCGCGTGGCCGCGCGCGCGCGTTACGCCGGACTATATCTTGCCCTTAAGGGCCGTTTATAGTCCGACGTAACGTCCGCGCGCGCACACGCTACGTCACGTCGGCGAAAACGACCCCTCTATAGTCGGGCGCACCGGCGCAGCCAACGTAACCGGCGGCTTCCGACGCGCCCCGATGGCCCCGGCGCCGATATGGCTCCTGAGCCATTCGCGCGTCGAAGTCGGCGGAACTCTGGCACCACAATGCATTGCGCGCGAAGAAAAAGGCGCCAACACAACTCCGCAGACGGCTTTTGTGGACGGCGCGCGACTTGGCGAACCTTCTGCGCATGCTCCGAAGATAGCAGCCTATGGCGCGCGCGTTGAAGTATAGAGGGGATGGCATCTCGGCTGGCGCAGCGCAACCGACGTAGCGTACTGACCGCGAACGACGCTCGCCCGCGCGCCGATAACGTCGGACTATAAACGGGCCTATAGTCCGACGCACTGCAGCGCCGACGTAACCGGCGGCTGTCAGCGCGCCCCGACGTGCCCGGCGCAGATTTGGCTCCTGCTCCATTCGCACGCCGGCGCTGCCGACTGCGTCGACCAACAATGCATTGCGCGCGAAGAAAAAGACACCAACACAACTCCGCAGACGGCTTTTGCGGACGGCGCGCGACTTGGCGAACCTTCTGCGCATGCTCCGAAGATAGCAGCCTACGGCGCGCGCGTTGTAAGGCCCGTTTATTGGCGGCGAGGAGTTACGGAGTCGCCCTCTATCGGAAGCGCCTCGCTGGCGTAGTATGAGGGATCACGCGGCGCGCTCCTCATAGGTTTTGCTGTCAGCGTTCAGTGAAAACACCACGCGCGAGCTCTTCCGAACATTTCTCCAAGTACTTTCGAAACGAGAGAAGCTTTTACTGTCTAAATAATAGTCTTGGGCAAACTGAAAGCGCACAATCGTTTAATGGCGCTATCTCTTTACCGAATACGTAGAGTGAACGCCAGTGCGCGCGGTCGACCGCGCCACTGCGCGCGGATGGAGTCTCCCGAACCGGCTTCTTGCGTGAAAGGTAGGTAAACGCTGAGAGCGAATTATGTGAAATGTGCTTATGTTCTTATAGTGTTTGTATAGCTAAATGGAGCGTAATAGAATGAAGCCTCAATGCAGCGATCGCACAGATTCGCAGCGACCGACTGCGCGTCTGCATGCTTGTCCGCGCACTATTTCGCTTTCGCCGCGTGCCCGTTTTCGCACCGTGCCATGAGCTTTAGGACGCAGAATATGAGCGTTTGAGAGTATACAAGCAACCATTGTTGCGTGGGTGCTACCAGAGCTGTTCAAAAAATAATTTCATTGTAGAGACTTCGACGCCTACGGGGACTGATGTGCCGTCGCGACGATTCAATATTTTTTTATCTTCTAAATTCTTTTACCTTTCAATATTATTTCTAGAGTTGCGTCACACTGTATGTTTATCGGTGTTCTCAGCGTGCGATTTCCCGCTGCTCCTTTCTTGTAATCTAGTGCATTAATTCATAACACAAACATGACCATACGCCATGCTTTTTTTTATTGTGCTTCTTACCGCTCCCTTTCCACTCCACTGAACTTGCCAGTATCTATAGCATCGACAAGTTCATAGACCAAACCGTCATGACATTACGCGGGCAGCGGACTCGGGCGAGCGTCTCAGTGCGCGCTTTCCGAACATCACAGACCCGGCGCCGTAGCAGAAATCTTGCTCGCGTCTGTGCTTGCTGCATACCCGAGTTGTGGCCGATGACTGTTTGCCGGTTTTATGTTTCGCGAGCCAAGCTTCACGCAGCTTCTTGTCCTGCGGCTACGTGTGAATAAGGCTGACACCGGCCTCCGTTACGTACGTCCGGCATTGCGGCACCGAGCAGTAGCCTACCATGTTGCGCGCCTTCAAAGGCAGCCACTACCTATTGTAGTGCTTTCAAGCGTTGTAAAGGAGACACTCGAAGCGGGAAGATATCGCCACTAAATGAGGACCGCAGCGTACGAAGGAATTTAAACTCTCGTTTTCAGCTCGCTTCGGCGCCCCCGAAGCAGCCGACGCGGCCGCTATGTCCACGTGATCCCTCCTAGCACGTCACGCCGACGGTGGCGCCAGCTTTTCCAGTGGTGGAGCTCGAGGTCCGACGTTATCGGCGCGCGGGCGAGCGTCGTTCGCGGTCAGTCACGCTACGTCGGTTGCGCCAGGGCTGGCACACTCTCAAGTTCAACAAATGGCCACAGAGGGCGAAAAAATCGACCGCGCGGCGCTGCTAAAGAAACAGGCATAGTACGCCAATTAAAAAGGTTCCCCGTTGAGCGCATTATCTCCCGCTAGAGGCGCCGTAGTAAGCGCAATTTTAACCTTCAAACTTTCTTCAACAGTAAACGAAGCGTTTTTATCGCATGATAAAGACTACGAAAGTATAATTCCTAATTTTACATTGTACTTTTCATTACCAACTTTGTTGTTTTTTGTCATTTTAAACGCAAAATAGCGTTCAGCATCATCGACCTCCCACGTGACCTCTGGCCTGGATTTAAAATTTTTACCGGTACGTTCGCGTGCACGGCAGGTACGGATTCCTTGGTTCGTACATTGGTTGGTTAATTTGTGCTAACACCAGTTTATTGCGCTTCGATATCTCGCGTTATTTAACTTGGGGTGTAAGCCTGAAAGCTAGGTTTCAGTCGTGAGCCATGTGGAACACGTCTGCATCGAAATGGGAGCCGGGTCCTGCTGCGACTGGGGACAGCAATACCGGTGAGTCGTTTAACATCACTGCTTCAATCGCTATGTAATTTATTCGTCTCGTTAACTTACAGGCGGAGGTAAGTTAACGAACTGGATGTTGCATTACATAAGGGCAGGCAGGACCCTCCGTTGCTGTTTCCGAAATAAACTTTCAGTTGCGAGACCATCATTATGCACACATTCACGAAAGAGAAACGATATCGGAACGCGCGTCACATTTTTCATCTCGTTTTAGCCGTAGCCATAAGTGACTGAGTTGCCTTATCAATATATTTTTTTTTTCGAGTCCGCCGGCAACTTCTTTCGTTCACAGAACCGAATAACCTTTTGATAAACTGAAGCTTGAATTTAATGTATTAAAGAGTTGCACACATGATAATTCACCCATATTTCGTACCTGTTGGTTCCAAATGTTCTTGCTGTTCAGTTTGGCTTACCTCAGGACATCTATTTTTGCAGTAGTGAAGCGGTGCATCACGTTCATGCACAAAAAGAATGCATCAATTCTAATAGCTTCACGTCTTTCATCTATTTGCTTGTGAAATCAGCAGTGTGATCTCTTCTAGTGTATAAACGAGCGCACAAATGTTCTTATTTGTGATCTTAATAATACTTAAGCTGTTGACATGCATTGTAGTTACACAGACATCGATTTTACGGAGAGTAACCATATTTATTTACCATGCTGCTTAAGCGCCCTAGAACAAACAGTGTACATTTGCATGTGTTCTGTAGTCACAAACCGTTGCAATGTATATGTCGCACCGTTTCGCATTTTATATTGCAAAATTGTGCTTATTCAATTTCTGATGCAGTCAAAATTTCTGTTCCAGACATGCAGTAATGAGGATGGCACCAGTATAAAGCAACACACTCCATGCACTAAACAGAAGCTGCTGCCTGCTACAACAAGGTCATTGTGTGGACTTTGGCTGCTACTACAAGGTAAACAACACCTGGTTCAGAAATAAATATGCCTGATATATGCTGTATTGGCTTGCTAGTCTTGAGATACATGTCATTTGTTTGTAGCAGACGATATGAACATTTGTTCATGTTTACAGTTCCGCATAATTAGTTCGAACATAAAAGAAAACACTACATGAGTTTGGATATTCTTTGCTGTATCTCATGTGCCATTGTTTTGCCCCAACAGAGTCTGTGCCAAGTACATCTTGGTCATCACGGGAGCCCCCATCTACGCCAACAGGAAGGGGCTGGAGCTGAATTCACAAGACCACGAACAAAGAAGCCATTCCAGAATTATTTGGATGAGATACCAAGTCTACGGACGACTGTTTCAAGAGTGAAAAGAGCCTACGCCATCATTCCACCAGCACGGATATTGGCCGAGTCATCCAGGTACCTCAACAACAAAAATTATTTGTCTTCAGATGTACCTGCAACCTCTGAACAAGCACAGACGACGCTGGCTAAGAGTGTTCTGTCAGCTTGCCCTTCCTTAGGGAGCTCCCTGGCCTTGCCAATTCTTGCCAAGTATAATTTTGTTTCAATGAATGCACGCTTCTTCATTCCACACTTTTGTTAGAGATCATTCCTATTCCTCATACAAACATTAAAGGTCAACCGATTCTTTGCTCATACTTAATGCCAGTCACTGTCTAGTAGCATATGTGTAGCAGTTCTTTCTAGTGTATGTTGCCATGTGCAATTCTTCTCCTGAAATAGCTGATGCGGCATTGGCGTGTGTCTTGCATTAACCATTACACTGTGTGCTATGTAGCATTTAACTTTTGTTAATGTTTTTGGCTTTCAATGCTTGCAAGGTAGAGTGGCTTCTTTCTTGAATGCAAGCTTTCTCATTCCCATATTGAATTCCTAGTCTCATTCAGGATTGCTATTCTTGCTCGACAGCCTGTGTTTTTGTGCAAGCTACATTGAAGAGATTGATTGCAGAATATGGTTTCGGCGCTGTGCGACTTGGTACTTGTCACCGTGTTACGTTTCTCATATGTGGGAGCCTGGTCAGTTGCATTGGGAAACAGTCTCTCAAGGCAAGCACCTGCTCCTACAGTCTGCACAGTGACATAGACTGCGAATTTACACGCACCGTGGTTGGTGCTCCCCGTTCCGTCCTTTCCTGCTGCTGCCGTGTGCAAATTTTGCTTGTGGCCTTCCTCAGCCATGATTTGGTGTCAACGGAGACTCTCATACATAATTACATGGTTCTAAGTGTATGAAGTTGATATCCACATTTGTGGAAAGGCCTGCAAAATAGTTATGTCCACAAAACCGACCATGTTCATATATGGAGAATGTGGCGGACCAAGTGTGAGTTACACATTAGTGGCATGCAATAGAACAAAAAGAAACATGCAGGTTGGAAAGGCAGTAACGCTAATATGCCGGGCACTCGATGTCGCTGTTGGCTGTGGCAGCAGATGCTTGCGTCACCCGATTGTTTCGCAATGCAAGTTGCTCATATTCAACGCCGACTGTCGATACTAACACGTGGAACACACTGTCCAATCTGCTTGTGCTGCTGGTTGTTGCTTGTTACCAGACTGCAGTGTGCGACGAAGGCAAGCGCTATGCCTACAGTCGGACGGTTGAACGTGCCGCAAGCAGCCCATGTGCGTGTATGCTCACTGTTGTCATGTAGATCGCAGCCAATGCATAGTGCCAATGTATAGATTGAGCGTTATGTTAGAGTATGCTGAAGTGATTTGATTACATAATCTTGTTTCAATGTTGTCCCATTTGGTCATGGTTGCCATGTTACATTTCTGGGATGTGGCAGCCTGTTTAGTTGTATTGGCCAACAGCCTCTCGAGGTAAGCACCTGCTCCTGCAGTCCACACAGTGACACGAACTCCTTGTTTACATGTACTGTGATTGGTGCTCCCTGTTTGTCCTTTCCTGCTGCAGCCATGGGTAAAGTGTGCTTGTGGCCTTCTTTGTACATGATTTGGCGTGAACAGAGACTATCCTACATGATTACATGGTTTGAAGTGTATGAAGTTGATATCCACATGGGTGGAAAGGCCTGTAAAAGTGGCTGCGAATTGGCGATTCCCACAAAACAGACCACATCCATATTGAGAGCAGGTGGGGCACCAAGTGTGAGCGACACATTAGTGGCCACTGAAAGAACAAAAAGAAATGTGCATGAAGGAAAGGAGGTAACACTAGGATGCCAGGTAGTTCACGTCGCTGTGTTGGCTATGGCAGCAGGTGCCTGCGTCACCCGATTGATTTGCAGTGCAAGTTACGGTGACTGTCATTGCAAACAGGTGGGGCACTGTCCAATCTGCTTGTGCTACTGGTTGTCACTCGTTACTAGACCACCATGTGCGACGTAGGCAAGCACTGTGCCTGAAGTCGGATAGCTGAATGTGCTGTATGCAACTTGTAGTGCGTGAATGCCCACTGTTGTCATGTGGATCTTAGCCAATGTACATTGTATTGTCTGAACCTTATGCGGTGATTGAATGCAGAGTCTAATTTGATAATGGTCGCCGTGTTATGTTTCTTCGATGTAGCGACCCGGTTAGCTGCATGGGCAACAGTCTCCCGAGGTAACCATCTGCTCCTGCAGTCCACACAGCGACAAAGACTCCCAATTTACATGCACCGTAATTGGTGCTCTCCCCATTCGACATTTCTTGCTGCAGCCGCCGGCCGATTATGCTTGTGGGCCTTCATCGGCCGTGATGTGGCGTGAGCGGAGACAGCACACATTACATGGTCCGAAGTTGATAGCCACATGGGTGGAAAGGCCTGCAAAAGTGGCTGCAAAATGGTGATGCCCACATGGAGAATGTGGGGCACCAACTATGAGTTGCACATTAGCGGCCCCCGAAAGAACAAAAGGAAACGTGCAGGTCGGAAAGGCGGGAACGCTAAAATGCCGTTTAGTCCATGTCGCTGTGTTGGTTGCGGCAGCAGATGCCTTGCGTCACCCGATTGCTTCGCAATGCAAGTTACGGCGACTGTCAATGCAAACAGGTGGTGCACTGCCCAATTTACTTGCGCTACTGATTGTCGCTCGTTACCAGATCGCCATGTGCGGCGACGAAAGTGAGCAGTTTACGACCTCGCGTTAATGGTTTCAGCGCATCTCGACATGCAAATTTTATTTCTGATCTTGTATGAGAAGGTGCACTGGTTTTATTCTGCCAATAAAGTCGCACGTCCTGTTCACTCACTTGTGGCTTGTTTGTATGGGCGTCAGTAGAGGCTCTTTAGTCTCCTGGCCATTAAAACGCGGCAGCTGAGGCATGCCGCAGAGCCAGCGAGGCGAACACGGCGCGTACCCAGCGTACGCCACCGCTGTAAAGCGGCCATATTAAATAGTGTACTAAAAAAAAGCATTTCCGCTTCCCGTTTAAGTAGCGCCATCTGTCGGGTTCCCCACTAAGTTCCATGCGCTGCCGCTTCTTATTTTCGAACCACTGTGGAAGGTACAGTTTCCCTTCTCTAAAGTTGTTCTTTATTCTATGGTTGCGCTGCGCCAGCCGAGATGCCATCACCTTTATACTTCAACGCGCGCGCCGTCGGCTGCTATCTTCGGGGCATGCGCAGAAGGTTCGCCAAGTCGCGCGCCGTCCGCAAAAGCCGTCTGCGGAGTTATGTCAGCGCCTTGTTCTTCGCGCGCAATGCATTGTGGTGCCCTAGTTCCACCGACTTCGACGCGCGAATGGCTCAGGGGCCATATAAGCGCCGGGCCCGTCGGGGCACGTCGGAAGCCGCCGGTTACGTTGGCTACGCCGGTGCGCCCGACTATAGAGGGGTCGTTTTCGCCGACGTCACGTAGCGTGCGCGCGCGCGGGCGTTACGTCGGACTATAAACGGCCCTTAAGGCCCGTTTATAGTCCGACGTTATCGGCGCGCGGGCGAACGTCGTTCGCGGTCAGTCACGCTACGTCGGTTACGCTGCGCCAGCCGAGATGCCATCCCCTCTATAGGGCCGTTTAAGGCCAAGATATAGTCCGGCGTTCTCGGCGCGCCAGGCCGCGGCAGGCGAAGTCGGATACGCTGCGCTAGCGACGCCAGGGGTGCAAGAAATTTGCTTCCTCTAGAGTTCGGCGTGCGCGCGCAGCTCGAGGCTGGCGCCATCTGTGCGTCCGGGAGCGCAACTTCGCCGCGGCGAACAGCTGTTTACATGGCGCATGCGCGTCGTACGGGTAGCGCGCGTGCTTCTCGTTCCGCGCGCTGTTTGTGCGCCTAAAACGAAAACTTTTGCGGTATGGCGTTAACTTGTCCTGACAGCCAGAAAAAAAAAAAACATAAGGTTTCACGTGCGAAAACCACTTTCTTTCTGACCTGGGGTTCTTTAACGTGTACCTAAATCTAAGCACACGGGTGTTTTTCGCATTTCGCCCCCATCGAAATGCGGCCGTCGTGCCTGACAGCCAGAACATCGCACTCATATTGCTAGTACTTCGGCTGCGTCAAAAACGGAAGCGGACCATGTATGTACATGCGAAAGCTATTCGACAAGCGCCCTCAACTCGGCGACTACCACCAGCTAGTACAGGAGCTGCGAAATGCAGCTTACCTGTGGCGAGACCACACTGCTTTCGTATAGCTTCCCACGCGTTGTTCTTGCGCTCTGTGTCGCGGTAGTCCATGCGTTTCACATCGTATACACATGGAAGGTTGCAAATCGCTTCAAGCAGGCGTCCTCACTCGCGCTGTCATCCCACACGGATGTTGAAAAAACCACAGCCGCACTGTCAGTACGCGCACTGCAGGCCGCCATTCTGCCTTCCGCTCGCTGCCGCTGCAGCGCGCAGTGCATTCTGGTCTAGCGGCAGCCGCGTGAAATAGAACACGCTCTATGTCCGCGCCGGCGGCGTTGTGCTCGCCAAGCGCGCCTGGGCACGCCGGCTACGCCGTGACGCCGGACTGTAGAGTGCGCGATTTTCACCGACGTCGCTTAACCACGACGCGCGTGGCCGCGCGCGCGCGTTACGCCGGACTATATCTTGCCCTTTATAGTCCGACGTAACGGCCGCGCGCGCACACGCTACGTCACGTTGGCGAAAACGACACCTCTATAGTCGGGCGCACCGGCGCAGCTAACGTAACCGGCGGCTTCCAACGCACCCCGACGGGCCCGGCGCCGACATGGCTCCGGAGCCATTCGCGCGTCGAAGTCGGCGGAACTCTGGCACCACAATGCATTGCGCGCGAAGAAAAAGGCGCCAACACAACTCCGCAGACGGCTTTTGCGGACGGCGCGCGACTTGGCGAACCTTCTGCGCATGCTCCGAAGATAGCAGCCTACGGCGCGCGCGTTGAAGTATAGAGGGGATGGCATCTCGGCTGGCGCAGCGCAACCGACGTAGCGTGACTGACCGCGAACGACGCTCGCCCGCGCGCCGATAACGTCGGACTATAGACGAGGCAACCTAAAGTTTGCCCGCGCGGCACCAGCGCCGAATGCTGCCCTAGCGGACCGATGGAAGTTTCGAGGGTCGTCGCTGCGCTCGCGCGCGCCCGTGTTCTGTACGGCGGGAGCGCTCGTGCGCGTGTTTTTTGTGATGCCGAGTGCGACCTCATCAGCCAGGAAAGGTGGCACGCAATACTGATGTGTTGTTGATTGTCACAGCAGCCTCGAAAACACGAAAGGTCGTACGCCGCCCGTGAAGTTCTACAGATTTCCTGGGAAGTGGTACGAGAAGGACAGACAAGCATGTATAACTGCAGTGCGCCGAGTCAAGTAAGTCTCATACTTTCGCATTCGCGTGTAATACCTTGAAAGCGGAATAGTCACATGCGTGTTTTTAGTGCACGGCCGTTTGTTTAGTCGTGTCGCGTTGTTGAATTGTGGTGGCATCCACCCTTTGTTAGCGGTAAATGCATGCGTGTTGCGCCGCTAAGCTCTACGACGCGTGCTCGATTCCCAGCCACGGCGGCCGCATATCGATAGGGCCAAAATGCAAGAACACCCTTGTTACCGTGTGCTTTGATTTTTGTGCTCTTTAAGGAACCCCCAGAGGTTAAAATTACTCCTGAGGCCCCCCATTACAGCGGGCCTCATAATGATTTCGTGGTTTTGGCATGGGTTTGGGACTTAGAACCCCCAAATTTATTTGATTGCACTGTGCCTTCCCTCGCGATCGGCATGGATGAGCTCAAGAGAGTTATTTCCCTTTTCCAAATGCTGCAACTTAAATTACTAGTTGTGCAGGTAACGAAAGGGGCCGCGCGCTACTTTTGTGTTGTAGCAGACCGTGTTTAATGCAAGCCGCGGTCGTCGCGTGCGTCGGGAAGCGGCAGATCGGAAAGCAGCCGCGAGACGTGCGCGTTATGTTTGTTGTTCGCGCATGCTTTCTAAGTATCTAAGTGTGCAAGTATCATAACTTGTAGTGGTACCACTCTTGTAGAATAATATATGCACAGAATCACAGGAACGTTACCTTTGCAAACATATTATTGGGAGTAATTTAATCCCCACAACAAATAGGCACACATACTGTTTCATTCATATGCGATGCAGATGGAAGCGGCACCAAACAGACCAATGACAATCACAACAGTCTTCTCAGCAGTCAGCACCACCGGGACACGTGCTTTCCTACTGCAGTGACGCAGCTCTTGAGCAGCGGCAAGACACGTGTGAAACAGACTCCAGAACATGCCTTTGTGAAGTGACGGAACCGTCAAGAAGCAGCCCAATGGATCTGCAGTCATCGAGTAGTATGACAACAGAAGTTCCTGCTGCAAGTGTGACTTATGTTGTAATTCAAATAAAAGTGGCTAAATTTCTGAACATGGTGCGTACCTTAACTCGACGTCGTCTACGATCTTGTCGGACACCTGTGACCCGCACTTGGCTTTCACTCTCACATCACCGTCCACAATTTGTTCAACGCCGTACACGTTCGGAAGCAGACGCTCCCCTATCGAGAGGTTGCCGCCACGAAAAAAAGCTGTCGGCGTCGGCAGCCTTCTTGAAATCGCACGGCAATCTTTGCATCGCTGTTGCGCAAGCAGGTGATCTGCCGCCGTCGAAAACGGAGCGCCGTGAGAACGAGCAGCGACGAAAAGCGCGGACGGCACAATGTAAACAAAGCGGAGACTGCGCCACGACGCGACCGCGCTGCTTGGCGTTTCCACATTGGGGCGCTGTCAGGAGGCGCAGTAGCGCCGCCTGGCCATGGTTTTCTCGTCTATAAACGGGCCTTATACTTCAACGCGCGCGCCGTAGGCTGCTATCTTCGGAGCATGCGCAGAAGGTTCGCCAAGTCGCGCGCCGTCCGCAAAAGCCGTCTGCGGAGTTGTGTTGGCGCCTTTTTCTTCGCGCGCGATGCATTGTGGCGCGAGAGTTCCGCCGACTTCGACGCGCGAATGGCTCCGGAGCCAAATCGGCGCCGGGCCCGTCGGGGCGCGTTGGAAGCCGCCGGTTACGTTAGCTGCGCCGGTGCGCCCGACTATAGAGGTGTCGCTTTCGCCGACGTGACGTAGCGAGCGCGCGCGTGCGTTACGTCGGACTATAAACGGCCCTATATAGAGGGGATGGCATCTCGGCTGGCGCAGCGCAACCGACGTAGCGTGGCTGACCGCGAACGACGCTCGCCCGCGCGCCCATAACGTCGGACTATAAACGGGCCTTTAGAGTGTGTCTTGGATTGCCGCGGTGTTCGTCAACGGCTGAAACAATTGCCATTGCACACGATTTCCCAGCCAAGACGCATATAGTCATGGAAGCGCTCAGAGCACACGTAAGACAACTTGCGCGAGCCCCTGCCCATCATCTAGCCTCACTGCCAGAGGTGCTTCCTTTTGTGAAACAGTCCTGCCATATCGTGCATACCTTCCATCAGGTTATACAGCTCCAGCGAAAGTTCCGTTTCCACCATGGTGCTTGGCTCAAGCAAAGGTTCGACTAATGGTACCGTTAATACGAACAAAAGCCCAACCCTCGTCTTGAGCACTCAAGCAGATTTCACTGTTCTTGCTGTACGAGACGTACAACGAGCATCATCATCTATGGGGCTCTTGCATTGCCCAGGGGGCGCTGCGAAAAAGGTGCTAAAAAGCGCCCTCTGCGCTAAAATGGGTCGTACCAAGCTCGGTCGTCTGCTTCGGAAAGCACGTTTACACTATGGACCCGCCACTTTCGGTTGTGTTGTTTCACGGCCTGCAGCGAATATCGGGCGCCGAAGATTTTTTCAGGGGTGGCACGCTGCGTAAAGGCAAGAAATTATGCAGTGCCGAATACGTGTACGCCGTTCAAGAATTGGGCGGCGAAGTTTTAGCACCGTGTCAATCGCAAGTGAAGCGAGTCGCGTACGAAGTGGAACTTCAGGTAAGGTTTGCACGCTAGCTGCTAGATTCAGGCGCACAAACGCGAGGAAATGCTTGCTAGAAATGAATCCACAGCGGCGATAGGCAGACATCATGTGTACGGAACTGCTCGAGCACACGACGGTACGCGCCGCCATGTACGAACTGCTCGAGCGCACGATCGTACGCGCCGCGCCGCAGCGGTCTTTCGACATGCCGCGAAACGGCGGGCCTCCTGCAATCTTTGTTGACTGCATGCCGCTAAACAAGTAGTTATGCCTGCGTTGTAGTAGCGGCCATCTCTCCTTTTTGGTAACTGGTAATAACTGATGCAATTACATATGAGCTCGCACGTACGTGCGAATCGCGCTGCAGTGCGAGCTCGTACGCCGCTCGCTTGATGTAGGTTTTAATGACAGCGCTCGAACATCGATGTGTTGCAATCAATATTTCCTTGCTGCGTTGCCTCAACGTGCTGGCTTGAGATCAAGGATGAGCGCATTTAACTCTCTTAACCTGTGCTGCTCGTAGTGGAGTAGTGAAGTGTCATCGAATGAGCCCGACCATTTGTGCTCATTTGCACACACCCAGTCACTTCACCACTTCGCATCGGTCGAATTGTTAATTGTCGCTGTGGCCGGGTCTCGAATCGTGAATTACCAGCCATGCCTGCTGCTATGTCGGTCTGCTGTCGGGACTGTAGGTGCAAAAGACCGAACATTAGAACGCAGATAATCAAGCAAGCTTCAAGACAGGCGAAGCAGTCAGCATGGCGCGAGGTTTCGCTTACTCAGCGCGACGAACTGCAGCTATGCAGCGCGCCCGACGCTCCACTTCGTGAGGCCTTGAAGGAAAACGGCAGAATATGATGTTGGGATTCAGGCCTTCTTGTTCATGGCAGCCATCGACGCAGAAGTAATGACGGTGACGCCTTCTCGAGGCTGGGCTAGGTCTCTCCGGATCGGCGCCACCGATTTCGTCTGCTCCCAGCATTGCGTCCCACTGCACACGGAGAGCCCGTTTTCGTTAAAGTATAGGCTGCGGCGAGCTCGCAGCGTGGTCGGCATGGTCTGCGAGAAGTGACGAGCCTTTTCGCACTCGCAACAGGGCAGAAAAAAGTGCGAATTGACGCAAAACTCGGCCTAGAAACGTGCTTCGCCACAGCCAGGGCTCAATACGACCCAAGCTGGTACGACCCAGATGTCGTTTCCCGCGCCGCCACCAGGCGCCGCTACTATACCTCAAACTCCAGCGCAAGACACCCATATACTGACGCTTCAACCACGGTGAATGGGTCTGCAGGATTGGTGATATTTCCTACAAAACCCTCCACCATAAAGATTTGACTATCTCACCAGACTACATCGACTGCCGCGGAGCTTGCTGCTATTTGTTGTGCACTTCGTGTAATTTCTGAAGAAGCACCCGAAAAATGGAGCGTGTTCAGTGACTGCAGGGCTGCTCTTCATAGTTTGGTTTCTGCCTTACGCCGAAGACACCACGAACAACTAGTTCAAGAAATCAGACTGCTGCTTCACCACCTCGTCGAGCACGGACACGACATCACGTTACAGTGGATTCCAAGCCACTGTGGCATAATGGGCAATGAACATGGAGACGCAGCAGCACGATCTGCACATCCGGAAAGCTTGCAAGACTCCATTCCATTCTCAAGGACAGACGCTGCAATGAAAATTCGTGTGCTTTCAAATGAAGCCATCAAAACTTTATGGAGCACACAAAGCTTGAAGCATACACGTCTACACCGACTGGACCCATCCCTTCGACTTCGACCCCCATCTGGACTCTCTCGACTCGAAACAGCAGTACTCTGCCGACTGTGGCTTGGTGTCACCTACACAAGATCTTTCGCCTTCAGGGTCGATATGGACGACAGCGCGGCTTGCAGTCACTGCGGCGGCGAGGAGACTATCGAACACGTACTTTGCCACTGTCCTCAATACAGCGCGCACCGGCTGTCACTAGCGACCGCATTGGCACACCTTGACGACAGGCCACTTTCAGAACAGTCAGTTCTGCAATGCCGACATGAACTGTCGTCGCAGCGAACGTCAGTCAAGGCTTTGTTTACATTTTTACATGACAGTGGCATATTAGAAATACTATAATGACCCCATTCCATCCCTTTTCATTGTTTTTTTCCCACGCTTTTATTTTTGTCACGCTCTTCTTTCCGTCTTTACTTCCCCTTTCCCTTCCCCTAGTGCAGGGTGGAAAACCGGAGGTTTTAAGTCTGGTTAACCTCCCTGCCTTTCTCTCATTTGCATCTCTCTCTCTTCATCTCTCTCAAAATATTTTTCTTTATATATGCAGATGTGTACTGAACTCGCGCACAAGACATTGCGATTCATGTACTGTTAGACTGTATAGTTTTTATTCATCTGGTGTTCTACTAAGTGCCATATTTTGTGTCCTTACTTTCCCTTTTCATGCATATTTGTTCCCTTTGCTAACTGACAAGGAGTAGCCAATGCCACCATAAAGGTGCCAGCCTCTCCTAATATTAATTTCAATAAAAAATATGTGGTGCACAAATTCTCCAAGAGCACAATGCACCCTTCCTGTATGGAAGATATCAGCTCTCCAGTGCCAGTTGTTGGCATGACTCCAACCTTACGGTGTACAAGAGCTTCAAGCAAGGGTGCCTAAAGCATCCCACCGAAAACATGCTACTGTTTACAAATGCTGCAAACAAAGCAGCTTCTATTTCCATAAGGGAAAGTCCCTTTTGGGTGGATATCTTTTGTGACGTGCTAGACGAGCGGGAATTTCTCAACCTTGCTCGACTTGGATGGGCAGAGCACATGGCCACTTTTACATGCCAGGTGCGGCATTTCTTCATTGTGAGTCGCATGCATATTTATGCGAGAGACGTTAATCGCCGGCTGGAAAACAAAGAAAAAGCTTCCATGGCAAATAAAAAGCCATTCTTCTGTAGCTACTGCCTCCATGATTTCGACAAAGTTTGTCTTCATTTAATGCTTGTTTGTGTTGACTGAAATTACCATTCTAAAAATTAACATGTAAAACGCTGCTCTAGTGTGTGCGGTGCTCCACGTGTCGGCAAGAGAGCGCGGAATTTCGTGACTGCGGCCTAGAAACTCAACGGAACATAGCTAATTGTAGGTTTTCCTTATTGTTTTGTGCATTCTTACAAATAAGCGTTACTCCAACCAACACTAAAATGTTTGGGGTAAACGTAGGAAGCGCAAACGATAAAGAAAGCGCGAAGAAATTAAACGATCAGTTCTTGGCGACCTTGCATTCGGCTGCTCTTCATGTCACCCTTACCACTCAGGCGAAACAGTTCTTTAACCATGAGACTGAAGTGTCAACATGACATCTTAGGAAAAGCCGGCGGATAAGGCTGTCGTAACAGCTGCCGAGCGCAAGTGCTTCGGACCGACATAAAGCCCGTCAATTTCCCAAAAGTAGCGTGATTCTTAGATCTTTCCGCCACACCGCTCTCCCCGACGTTTCCTCCTCCACGCCTCCTGTCACCCCAGCCTCCTCCGCTCCCCCGTTGGCCATTCTGTGTCACGTGGAAGCAGGCGCCACGCTTCTGTATATTTTTTTCTTTCCAGCGCGGAAGCCGGCGCCACTCTTTCGTATATTTTTTTCTTTCCAGCGTACTCCGACTGCCATTGTTGGCCCTGCGCGAAGAAAGTACGCGCAAACCAGGCACCCCCCCCCCCCCCCGAAATCAGATGGCAGACTGCCCCCCCCTCCTCCCCACCCACGCCACCACTCCTCACACAGTCCTAAAGCGCTGCCAGATCAATGTTGAGACTTGGCAGCTATTCATCGGTCAGCATTATGCTGCCTTTTCCACTCCTTTTGGATGGCGGTAGTTATCAGCATCTCTTGGGATGTGAAGACCAGTTTTCTCATAGATTCGGCGCCCGCGAGATCAACTCGAGATGCGTTCATTTGTCACCATCCATTCAACTGTCACGCGCATAGCTGTTGCTTTTGTTAGTTCAACCTTCTTTGTTTAGGCTCATCCTGGGACCAGGAAAGGGATGCGGCTGCTAGTCAGCTGGTCTGTACTCTCGTGGAA
Source organism: Dermacentor albipictus (assembly GCF_038994185.2). Classification (NCBI taxonomy): domain Eukaryota; kingdom Metazoa; phylum Arthropoda; class Arachnida; order Ixodida; family Ixodidae; genus Dermacentor; species Dermacentor albipictus. The sequence continues at coordinate 4,717,918 of NW_027225575.1, read as the reverse complement.
CGAGTTGCGGGCGGAGAAAACGCCTATTGCGTTTAACTTTTCCTTTTGCTTCATTATTTCCTTGAATGACAGCTCGTCGCGACGCTGGCAGATGCCCGGAATCATATACACGTGATATGGGTTAGATATGGTGGGAAATAAAATAATGTGAAACAGCGTCCATCACGAAAACCTGCAATAACCCTCAAACCGATAATCAAGATGACTGTCACCCGTTACCTCGTCTGGTTTTTCCCTAATTGTATAGCACTTTTCGTGCAAAATTGGCAACTGGAAACAAAAATCGCAAGGAGTTGAAAAATCAAGCGATCTACTAAGGGAGAGAGTCAAGGCAACAACCAAACTGCAAGGAAAAGCGAATTTAACAACAAATCTAACAAATATAACCCTTGCTTCATAAAATATTTATGGATCAACATATTTTTATTTAAGTAGGAATGAGAGAAAACGCCGTCGGAAGCGGAAAACAATTACGTGTTTTGAATGACGCTTCTACAGTTATCGGTCGAAGCGCCTCACGTAGCCACTTCTCTATTGTGCTTATGTGGGTGTTTTTCTAACCTTTCGCGGTGGGCGCAGTACATCTACAATCGCAGTATCCTGCGCTCTACGCGGTTGTATGGGACTGGCGGCCATACAGCGGTACGCAACTTCCCAAATAACAACACGAGTCGTTTTCGCACTTGGAGCAGTAAACGAGGAATCCAAAAGAACTGTGATTGTTCCGCAAATATATATTTGCGGAACACAGTGAAGCCTCGCCCACGCCCTCGTTACAACCAGCCACTGTTCCTCCACGAGGCTTCAAATAATCCGTACTTCAAACTTTTCCTGTTACTCAAATAAGGCGGTAACCACAAAAAAGTAAAATTATTAGCGCTTAGTTTTACACGTTTTCCCTCGCCTATTACAGTGGAATGACGAAAGCCTAATTCTTTATTGAACTGAAATGCTTGCTTCGCTGCAACTATTTATTGTCAAGCTTCACTTCAGTTGGCAGTGAACTTTCATGAGTAAACCGGCTCAGCAGTGAAACGAACTGTACCGCAGACTTTTGAAGAGTGAAATATACTCAGACTCCGTACACTTTGTCCATGCCTGTTGCATACCTCATTGGTTCCGCCGATGGAAAGCCTCTTCAAGAACAGCGGACGATCCGGAGCTATCAAGCACGACGGCATTTTGATAAGGCCGCATGACGATGATTTTGTTTGCTTCTGTGATTAACTGGCGGAGTAATATTGCTACATGCGTGTGATGTTTGTTTGATCGAGGCGCGTGGGTGCCATCACTCCAGAAAAGAGGAGGAAGAACGAACTGGGCTCGCGCTGTGAATCTAACGGGTCAGCGCTGCAACCGTTGTTGTAAATATATTCTGTAAATAGTTTCTCGTCTTACTGACTCGTCCTTCGCGTAAGAATATCTACAGAGGTTCTACAGCTACCTTAATTAATTCTACACAAGAAAAGCAGGGAGATACCTATAGAGAAAGGGGTCAGACAGGGAGACACAATTTCTCCAAAGCTATTCACTGCTTGCTTAGAAGAATTCAAGCTATTAAGCTGGGAAGGCTTAGGAATAAAGATCGGCGGCGAATATCTCAGCAACCTTCGGTTTGCCAATGACATTGTTCTATTGAACAACAATGCAGACGAGTTACAACAAATCATTGGAGACCTTAACAGAGAGAGTGTAAGAGTGGGGTTGAATATTAATATGCAGAAGATAAAGATAATGATAAATAGCCGGGCAAAGAAACAAGAGATCAGGATCACCAGTCACTAGAGACTGTGATCACTAGATCTGTGAACTCACTGTGAACTCACGCGATCACTAGAGATCACTAGAGACTGTGAAGGAGCACGCTTACCTAGGTCAATTAATCACAGGGAACCCTGATTATGAGAAGGAAATTCACAGAATAAAAATGGGTTGGATCGCATACGGCAGACATTGCCAGCTCCTGACTGGAAGCTTGCCATTATCATTGAAAAGTAGGATGTGCAATCAGTGCATTTTGCCAATGCTGACATATGGGGCAGAGAGTCGGAGACTGACAGAGATGTTTGAGAGCAAGGACCACGCAAAGAGCGATGGAACGAAGATTGCTAGGCATAACATTAAGATACAGAAAGACAGTTGTTTGGATCAGAGAGCAAACGGGTATAGACGATATTCTAATTGACATCAAGAGGAAAAAATAGAGCTGGGCAGGTCATGTAATGCGCTGGTTAGATAACCGTTGGACCATTAGGGTTGCAGAATGGGTACCAAGAGAAGGAAAACGCAATCGAGGATGACAAAAGACTAGGTGGAGCGGTGAAATTAGGAAATTCGCGGGCGCTAGTTGGAATCGGTTGGCGCAGGACAGGGGTAATTGGAGATCGCAGGGAGAGGCCTTCGTTCTGCAGTGGACTTAAAATAGGCTGATGATGATGATGATGATGATGATGATGACGACGACGACGACGATGATGATGATGATGAAGGTGGTGCCCCCCCCCCCCTGAAAAAAAATCCTGGGTACGTGCCTCGCGCAAACCAATCGAGTGCGTTAAGAAGGAGAACTTAATTGTGATGCCGAGCTGCTTCGCCTTCAGTTGCCACAACTGACACAGCGACGGCAAAAGGCTTCTTTCGTTACCATCCGGCGAGCGATTCGCATAAAGAAAAGTGTGGATGCATAGGATCGGTCGGGCGGACTTCGAGGAAGTGGCAAAAAACGCACGGCTTTGTAAGTGCCACGGTTCCTCGCAAAGTCTTCTTTTGAGCCTAGTTCACGCCTGCCTCTTCGAAAAAGTGTGCGTCTTCAGGCTGGTCATGTTCATGTGCGTCCATGCGCCCCTTTTGTGGTCAAAGCGAGCACATAGTGGACGCTATTGCTGTTATCATTTTTAAATGAGAGTAGCGCGTTATGAGCTCTGTGCCGTTGAGAATCCTGGTTCGCAGTCTTCTGATTCGCCCGTGAGCGATCGTTTTTGTGTATACAGGTGTATATATGCGTGTGTGCATACAACTGAGCAGCTTATCCATTCTCCTCGACTCGGCCTTCAAAGGAAAGCAAGATGGAAGTGCCCCGTGTGTAGTCGCCTTTCCGGTGAGAGAAGCGAACAGTTTTCCACCATAATCTTACCGCGCCACGTTCTAAGCGCAGTCAAAGGCGGCCGATACGCCTTATACCTAGCCGGTTTCTCGGCCTGCTGCCCACGTGCGATTCCGGAACTTCGAGGCCAGAAACGTTCAGAAATCGTTCTATATTGCGTTACCCATCGCGATCAGGCAAACACTTCTATCGCGTATAAATCAAAGAAGCTTTTAGGCATGTCGGGGCTCTTCTTGTCGCCAATAAGGTAGCCTCCCCGCCTGTGGGATCATCTGACTGAGCTATGTCGAATGCTCGGTTGCCATAGTCGGAAGTTCCAATCACGCTATAAGTGTCTTTTAATGATGGTGACCTTGAAATTCACCTCCTCCAGTGCACAACATCTGCAGGCTTGGAGTTACGACTGTTACCGGCAAAAGATGCCTAGAGCGATTGGGGCTATTAGCCCCGAGAAAGAGGAATGGCGCCCTCTCGCGAGTGACGTCACGACCAGGACACCGCTCGCTCCGCTCGCTCGGCTGCCGCGCGCTCTCGTTCCCTTCGTGTATGCTTGGGGTATAGGTGGCTCGAGCCGTACGTATTGAAGAATAAGTCGGCTTCTTTCAGCTGCAATACCTTAACCACAGTTTCTTCTTCAAAAGCGTGTGAGTCGAGAAACTTTGCGACTTGGATATCGCAAGCTAAGTAGCGTTAAAGGGGTCTACAAGTTTTTGCAATGCATATATGCGCCGTGTCTATCGGTAAATTTTCACTAAAAAAAGAATATCTGCAAATTCAACGCGCGAAGTTGTGTATGATGCTTCGCTAAACACTTAACATTCCTTTAGTATTTAGCTATGAGAGGCATTGCATTTTACGTGGAAGAAAAATTCGGTAATTGGCGTCACCACGTTATCCGATGTTAGAAAGACACTGCCCAGCGAAGCCGTCATCATGATTCCTATTACTCTGGTGTGTTGTTCTATTCAAATATGGCCATTCATTAATGCGTAAAAGAATAGTTTGGCGCGCATTTCTTATGAAAAAGTTTGCTGCTACTTTCATCCCCCTCTGAAACAGGCCTCCAAAAAATGAATTGCTCATAGCTGCTAACACGACGGCGCGTCATGTAGAGTATTTACATAGTTAATTCACAAACACCATAGTAGCAATCACCTGAGAGAAAAGTTTCGTTGGTAAGATCGAGAGCCAATCGATTGAAAGCGATGAAATATTTCATAGTGGCCCTCAGTAGCCTTTATCGACAATATGGCACACCTCTGATCACGTAACGGTAGCAATCGACTGACCGTATGGCGAGGCACGCTATGTTCGCGAAACCCATCAGTTCACTACAAGTTCGAATTAAAACCATGAAGCGTTTTTTTACAGCGCCAAATGGCTAAATTATTCTCGAGCTACTACACCGCAGCTTAGATTGCCTACAAAAGGAAAATTCAAGCACCTTCTGTCTCACCATGTCTCGATCCAGCGTTATTTAATTATACAAACCGATAACTATTCGCTTCGTCTGTACATAAAAGAGAATCTTGCAGGCTAAATTAAGTTTGCTCCATTCCAATCGCAAACATTCATAAATAAAGCACCACAAGCCTTGCATATACTTTCACTTGATTTTTGACCCTCCACCGGGGGAATTTCGATATCTTCAATATGTCCCATACTACTAGTAATTGACGCTTCGACTTCTTTCTGGCTGCAGCTATGCGGTCCAGCAGGCATACTTCACTAAAAAAATTGGGCCGAGCAGCCTGTGTCAGTTCGCCAAACATATTCGTCATGTATATTCCTCAAGCAACAAGCACCAGTAAATTTCTCAAGTGAGTTTGATTTGATTTGATTTGATTTATTAATTTCCATTTACACACACACATGTACAGAGGAGTGGTAAATGGAGGTGGATGAGGGAAAAAAGCCGCAAAGACGCGGCTTGAGGTAACCTCACCCCCTTAGGTACAATATGACTACATGGGGTAACACATCAAGCGCCATATAAATTACATTTATATAGTGGCCATAAAACATTGCAGTTATACAATATATGAAAGAACAGTGAAATATTTCCACAATAACAATGCAAAACACACTGCGGCATTGAAATAAATAAATGATATACACTTGGTAACATAGACAAAAAAAGAGGAACATAACATACATTATTATTCATTAACAAACACGCTCTAAAGAGGTGAGTTGAGCGTGTAGCACGGAAAACGGAATATATATTGCTACATTCCTTTTTGTACTCTGTAAATAGCTGTAAGCCTTCATTACCTTTACTTCAAATTGCCGCCGCTTAAAAAAAATAAGCACGTGAAGAACCGCCCAATGTTGACAAGCAGTTAAAGAAGCAAGTGAGGCGTGTAGTATCTAAGCTCCAGTATTAGTTCAGTCCCCGTGCTACTGCCGAGCGTTTCTGTGAGGAAATGCAAAAATTCGATATTATACCATGAACTACTCGTCGTGACCAAACCTGTTTTAGCGGAATGAAATCAACGTAACTGCTGTAGAAGTCATGTATAGCCAGCTTTGTGACATACTTGTTGCACCGCGGCAGGTATGGTATCATAACTGGATTCCTAAAGTCTATGCTTTGGGATTGTCTATCCGCGTATGAAAAACCCGCAATCGGCTGGTCTGCGTCGCTTCGGCTGGCACTGTAGCGTTGCCTTCGAGAGCTGCATTGTTGTCTAAGAAATTAGCTCTTTGAATAAATGTACGCAAAGGAAGACGTCGTAAAAATATATTTGAGACGACCACCATAAGTATACAGCAGAGAGAACGAAGGCGAACAAACTAAAACACCGCAGAAAGCGCCCGGACAACGCCCGAACTGTAGCAGACGACAGGCGCGAGTCCGTGCCCTGACGTCACGCGAGCGGCGCTCGCAGCGCCGCTCGTGTTCGTTCTCGGGGCTAATACTAACCCAGGAACAACCAAATTAGAAACGCCCGCAAAGCTTCAACAAGACACTCCCTCACCAGACAAGGAATTGGCTTCCCTGGTGAAGTATTCGGCCACCTCCTCCCAAATGGCTTACTCAATTACCCAATGGCCCTCAGTCCCCAGCACCTGCGGAGCACCTGACCAAGGCGGCGGTCAGACCTGTAACACAGCAGAGGGTGCTAAAAATCTCTGGGTAGGGACAGGCCCCCAATGGAAAGTGACCGTTTAACACCCGAACCATCTCGAGTGAGGCTACTTTAACAGGACTCTTTGAGGAATTAGCAGGCATTGTTTGGGATATCGTCGGCCTTAGTGACATTAGAATAACTGGTGAGGCTTATATATTGCTGAATAACGGACATGTTCTCTGCTATAGGGGTCTCCTACATAAGAAGCAATACGGGGTAGGATTTCTAATCAATAAGGACATAGAAGGCAACATTGACACATTCTATAGCATTAATGAGAGGGTAGCTGTGGTCGTAATCTAACCTCGTGTCCCTGGTGAATCAAACGCCTCCAACATTGAGTGCAAACTAACTGAGCTTAACGATAAGTTTTCCATGCTCCTTCCGCTTGTCGCAAAAGTAGACGCCCTTCCTGAACTGGTCACGAAAGTGACCGGCATTGAATCGTCACTCGCTCTATCTCTGAAAAGTACGACCAAATAGTGGACAAACTTAACGAACAAGAAAAGGATGTTACTTCCCTGAAGAAGCGGGTGGAACGCATTGAATCGGGTACCTCGCCAGTAGTTGAGCAAATGAAGCATCAACTGAATGCCCTGGAGCAGTACAGCCGACGCCTGAACATTGAAATTCACAGTATTGTAAATACTGAGAATGAAAACTTGCTCGAAAAGACTAACGACCTGGCCCGAACACTGGAACTGCCCGAGATAACGAGCTCCGACGTTGACGCCCTTCACCGACTGCCAGCATGGCCCGGTAAAGAATCTGTTGTAATTGTTCGGTTTCGTTCAACCCCCCTTAAGGAAGCGTGGTTACAGGGCCGCTCTGTCCTTAAGTTAAAAAAGCCTAACATGCGTATCTTTGAAAACATGACTGCTTTCAACAAACATCTCCTGTAGCTTGCGCGAAAGAAGGCGGAAGAAAAATGCGCCCATTTTGTGTGGCAAAAGAATGGGCATGTGCTTGTCCGTAAGGACGAGGGCGATGGCGTCATTCGTATCCGTAACGAACGTGACCTCGAAAAAATGATATAGGTGGTTAAGCCTTTGTTCTTAAATGCGATAGTGATTTCCAATGCCCGTCGCAAAGGATTCCTGCCGTTATCATGATATCGCATCTTTCCGCAACGTTGCATCTGTACAACAGAAGCAATCAAGTTTTTTTTCTTATTACCATTTGAATGCGCAGAGCTTAAGGAATAAAGTGGGAGAACTGCACCCTTTTTTGTCTTCTGTACACTAAAATTTCGATGTACGGGCGTTTAGTGAAACGTGGTTTAGTTGTGACTGGGATGTCGTACAGCTCGATGGCTACAATTGCGAGGCACTATGTAGAAAAAACAGGAGGGGTGGTGGCGTGGCCCGTTACATCAAAAATGAATTTTCATATAATGTTATGCACGAATACTCAGTAGTTAATCCAGATTTTGAGTCCCTTTTCATCACAGCTAACGTATTCACACTTGGAGTTATCTACCGCCCGCCCTCTGGACCCTTAGAAGAATTTTACCGCTTTTTTGAACTAATGTTGGAGTATTTTTCATCTTTCACATCGGTAGTAATTATTTTAGGGGATTTCAATGTAAACATTTTAAACCAAACGGATTTAGGTACAGAATTTGTCGATATTATATCGTTAAATGGTTTTTCGAATGTTATTGATGTTCCCACACGCATAACGGCCACTTCTGAGACTCTGATTGACTTATGCCTCACAAATCTTGATAAAAGCGATATTAATGCTGATGTACTTACTACTGCTATCAGTGACCATATGTCTCTTTATTGTTTTGCTCCGAAACGCTCGGTGCATAGGGTGACACCCATAGCTACAAGCATTACTGGTAGGCCTATAACGTCGAGTTGTATTGATAATTTTCGACAACTTGTATCGTTGATAGACTGGAGTAGATTAATGCAAGAGACCAATACTAATGACCTCTATGATGGATTTCTTGATAAAATTATTGAAGCATATGATCGTGCGTTTCCGATCAAGATAATTAAGAAATGTAAGAAAGCAAAAAAACCTTGGATAACCCGAGAGCTATTGCGTCGAATAAAAGAAAAAAATAAACTCTTCCATAAATTTATAAAACACAGAGACTTGGCAATGCTTGTAGAATTTAAAAAGATCAGAAATAAGCTGAGCTCAGATATTAAGAAGTCCCGAATTTCTTATTATGCTTAATTAGTATTAGTATTCTTCGTACTAATATGCTAATAACATGAAAACGGGCAGAAATTTGGCTATTCGTTGGGCCCAACTGCAGGTGCAAACCACTCTTCCACCAGATGTGTGTTGTTTACAGGTACTGGAGCTACACAAATGCAGATAAAAACGATGTTTGAAAGTAATAGAGGAACTATATTCTGCACAAGCAGTGCTACCTGCAGCGCTGGTACCTTATAGCCACAATTCATAGCTGCACCACCTTTCAAAGGCACTATTCTTGAATTATGAAATTCTATTTACTATATATCTGGTGGCCATAGATTGCAAGTACATATCCACATAGTGTGTAATATGATTAAATTATGTCAACTATGATAGCCATTCCTAATCTGAAATGCAACAAAAGAGCAAGTATAGGCAACAAATTGTGATTCAAAACGACAAAGACAACTAGTGCACAGGATAAGTGACCGACTTCCTTTTATTGAAAAAAAAAGTCACGTGTCACAACATCAGTAGCGGGTAGCAATCTTTCAAGCTTGGGGGACAGAGGCAAAACAGCAAAATGCTACAATCACACTCAAATGTAAAACGGCCTTGGACACACAAAAAAACGACATCATATTGTACAGAATGAAAGGGCAAGACTCCATCCAAGAACACTATGGCACCACATACTTGACATGGTGTAAAAAAATGTTAACACGCCCAACCCATAAAAAAAGAGAAAAAAAAATACGGGAAATGCGCCTTAAAATGCAATGTGCAGAGTCTTAAAAAATCCCCCAAAAAGTTTTGCGAAATCCCAATTATTAAAATTGTCAAACTGTCTTCTCACTTCTTAATGAACCTGCACAGCTGAAAAGGAAGGAAAGAAAGCCCAATAGCAGGGCCGCAGAAAATGTCACTACATCAATATACTTTGCTTACCAAGGATACCTCTGGTTTAGTTGTGGCCCGACTCTGCACAATAATTGTGTAGAAGCTTTTCTTGTTTAGAATGGTTTAGCAAATAGGGAAAAAATTACGATGAGAGCACCAGGTGTATGCATAGTCTATGCACAAAAAGCCACTGCTTTCTTACTTCTATTTTTTTTCTCCACTACTATTCACGAGCATCTGGGTGCCTTAATAGCACTGCTAACATCCTACTGCAAAACACAAAATTACGAAATTTGTGGCATAAATAAAATTACAGTTTCACTTATAATGCGAAACAATGATGCAGTAGCTGGTGAAATATGCGCAGGAAGCTTGCTTCATGCGGTGTTTGTTGGAGTGAACATTTGCCAATGCAAGTCAGTAATCTCCTTTAAAGAAGTAAAATAGGCACAAGAGAGAGAGAGAGAGAGAACTTTTATTTATATAGCCGGCAGATTGGTGGGGGAGCCAACCCCGCCTAGATGGCGGCCAGAAGCCCTTGAGCTCTAGCGGCATCCTCGGCCTGCTGGACAGCCAAAAGTTGGTCTTCGGGGGCTGAGCTGAGCAACACGGTCTCCCACTGCTTCCGATCCTGAATTTTTTTGCCCTGTCAGGGCGCCCGAGGGCAGGCCCAGATAATGTGATCCAGGTCCGCCCTTTCTTGACAAAATTTACAATTGGCCGAATATTGGCCTGGGTAATAATGATTATAAGTCACCGGATTTAGATATGAGTTTGTTTGAAGGAGGCGCCATGCCACCGCCTGCTGCTTATTAAGTGATGGGTGTGCGGGCGGAAAACGCATCCTCCCCAATCTCTAATGTTTAGTTATCTCCCTGTAGCCAACCATCCGGTCCCCTGTCAGCCCCAGCCGCGGCACCCCGGTGGCTCGGCTTGTGAGTCCTCGAGCCACGGTGTCGGCCGCCTCATTGCCGGGGAGGGAGGAGTGCGCAGGCGCCCAGATGATATGGACAACCCGCTCACCGCGGAAGTTTGCCAGGATACGTTGTGATTCCGGCAAAATGCGCCCCTTTGCGTAATTTAAGATGGCGGTTTTAGAATCACTTACTATTATCGTGGCCAGTGTGGAAGCCATTGCGAGAGCAATGGCCGATTCCTAAGCCACCTCGGCTCTGTTGGTTTTAATAGATCCGCTGACCTTACGCTCACCTTCCGAGTTCACTGCAACGATACACATATTCTGATTAGTTGTGTACTCTGCAGCGTCGACGTACACCACGTCCTGAAAGCGTTGGAATCTCCTCTGTATAGCCCTTGCCCTTTCCTCCCGCCTTTCTCTGTGGTGTTCGGGATGCATGTTTTTGGGTAGCGGTGGGATAATAAGCTGCTTCCTTATGTCGTGGGGAATGTCTACTTTAGTGCCATACTGTGATGCGTATGTTACTTTAAGCTTGTTAAGTATGTGTCTGCCAGTAGGTGTTTGTGAGAGTCTTTCATATTGCGCTATCGTATGGGCTTCTATGAGTTCTTCCAGCGTGTTGTGGACACCTAAGGCTAGGAGCCTGTCATTCGATGTGTTTATCGGTAAACCTATGGCTTGTTTGAATGATCGTCTAATGATGCCTTCGATTTTTGTCTTTTCTGCTACTTGGAGATTTAGGTAAGGGGTTACATATACTATGCGGCTGATGACAAAAAGCCTGGACTAGTCATACCAGATTGTTCTCTTTCATCCCATAATGGCGATTAGCTATTCTCTTAATTAGTCTCATTGATTGTTGTGCGCTGTTTTCTAGCATTCTCATTGTTTCCCCGTTGTGACCGTTCGCTGATACGTGGAGTCCGAGGACTCTAATGCTGTCGACAATAGGTATTTGGTTGCCGTTTACAAAAAGCGTGATGTTTGGTTTATCCGTAGAACTCTTACAGCCCCTGCGTGTCGGTTGGTATAGAAGTAATTCTGATTTTTGCAGCGAGCATCTCAATCCTTTATCCACGACATATTTCTCAACCGTATGTATGGCTGTTTGGAGGATTTCCTCAATCTGCCCATCACTTCCACCTGTTGCCCAAAGGGTGATATCATCGGCGTACAGGCTATGCTGTAATCCTTCTACATTTTCTAATTCTGCTGGCAGGCCAATCATACCTACATTGAAAAGAAAGGGAGATAAGACTGATCCTTGTGGCGTGCCCCGGCTTCCGAGTTTTATCTCTTTGGATTTCACTTCACCGATTGTGATTTGCGCAGTACGGTCAGAGAGAAAGTCTTTAGCATACGCATAGGTTCGTTGACCCACTCCTAGGCCTTGTAAGTTTTCTAAAATAGCCCTGTGGGTGATATTATCAAAGGCCTTCGTAAGATTAAGACCAAGGATAGCTTTTGTATCTAGTGTTCGAGGTCCCGCGTCTATTATTTGGTGTTTGATTTGCTACATAATGTCTTGTGTAGGCAGTTTTGGTCTAAACCCAATCATGGTGTGCGGGAAAAGGCCATTATCTTCCATGTAATTAGTTAGACGTGTGAGGACGACGTGCTCCATGAGCTTGCCAGCACACGACGTTAACGATATAGGCCTGAGATTCTCAAGTTGAAGTTTCTTTCCCGGCTTTGGAATCATTATAACTTGGGCGGTTTTCCATTGACGTGGAATATTTCCCTGTTCCGAGCAGTTAATATACTTGGTGAAGGCCGAGATAGATTCATCATCGAGATTTCTCAGGATCTTGTTGGTGATTCCATCCGGGCCTGGTGTGGACTCGTGTTGAGCCTGATGAGTTCCGCTCGAACTTCAGGCTCGGTTATGGGGCTGTCAAGATACGGGTTTTTCTTACCAGTATATGAATGTTGTTGTTCTTTGGTTGTATTTCCTACGTATAGCCTTTGTAGTTCCTGTAAAAGTTCTTCTTCCGTGCCTTTGTATCTGTGAATTATTTTGTGCAGGCAGTGTCGTTGTGTGGACTTGCTGTTTTCCGGGTCTAAAAGATGGCGCAGAAGATTCCAGGTTTTAGGTAGCCCTATCTGTCTCTCCATGGCGTTGCACGTGGCCTCCCAATTTTGACGGCTTAATCTATTCGCATAGTCCTCTATTTCCTTATTGGGCATGGCGATTTTCCTTCTCAGGTTTCTACTTAGGTTTTGCTGTTTCCAGCGTTTCTGCATGCTGCTTTTTGCCTCCCACATATGTAGAAGTTTGCTGTCCGCCTCCTCTATCCCCGCTTTTTCCGGAATAGTCTTAGTGGCTTGTGTCACACTTTGATGAAGTTTTTTAGTCCAAATCTCGATGTCATGTATCACTTCATCAGCTTCCTCCTCCCGGATTTTGCGGAAGGAGTCCCATTCCACAATCGTTATTTCGCTGCCTTTCTTTCTTGATAGGCCTGCGTGTACAGTTGTTGCTACAATGAAGTGATCACTACCCAGATTTTCTTGTGTGTTTATTCATTTTGCATCAGGTGTGTTCTTTGTAAAAGTTAGGTCTGGTGTGGTGTCATTGCTCACACTGTTACCCATTCTAGTGGGCGCCTGTGGATACGTTACGAGAGTGAGACCCTCCTGCTGAGCGTCTAACCATAGATTACGACCCTTGACGTTCTCCAAACGGTATCCCCAAGCCGCGTGGGGTGCATTAAAGTCTCCTACAATTACCATTGCATGTCTTTCTACTAAATTTAAGGATTTACGAAAAAGCGGGCCGAATCTCATCTTGTGTCGAGGGCTACTGTATACATTTAAGATGAAAAGACTTCCTTCTCTCTTGCGCGTGGGAATGATTTCTATCAGGAGGTGGTCTACACCGGTCACGCCAGTGTTGTGTTCTATGACCGTAAGGTTTCTATGTACGAGAGTTGTAACGGACGCCTTCTCGTCGGAAGCACCGTATGCTTTGTAACCGGATAATTTAGCCAGTCCCCCTGTTTCTTGCAGGGCGATGACATCTGGGGCCTCCTTGCTACTTATGAACTGCTGCAGGTGTCCCCGTTTCCGGCGATACCCGCGACAGTTCCATTGCCATATTATGTATTTATTACGCGGAGCCATCTTTAACTGTTTGATTCTCCCCGGTGACTTTACTGGTTTCTGTCACTACGGGTCGATGGTATGGTTTGGTGGTCGCTTTTACCGGTCCCACTGCCGCACGCCTCAAGTCTTCTTGCGCGTTTTCAACAACTGTTAATCGGGTTTCAATGCCTTCTATTCTTTGTATAATTTCTACGAACTGTACCTGTAACCCGGCGAATTGTTGTTGTAGCGTCTTAGTTAACTCCACAAACATTCCTTCTACTTGCTTTTCTAACTGCGTGGAGGCACTGCTTTGCGCGTCTGGCGCGTCTTCAGCTTTTCTTTTGTGGGGCGGCGTCCCTGTCATTTGCGCGAGAGCGGGCGTTGACTCGCGGCTAGGCGTCTGTGCCGTACTGGCGGTAGACGTGTGACTTGGCTCGTGTGTCCTATTCTGCTGGAGCCTAGCGTTTTCTTGCTTTAATTGTTAAATTTCCTCCCTCTGCTTAGCATTTTCACGAGTAATTTGCGCTAGTAATTTCCTTATTTGGATCAATTCCTGCTCCAGGGCGGACTCTTCTTTTTTAGGTGTTATATTAGACGGAGAAGCAGCGCCGGAGACCGTGTCTGCCCAGCTCACTTGCGTTTTGTTGCCGTCGTCTCCGCCAGAGCCCTCCGGGGTTCCGTGTAGTGGGGATCCTCTCGATCTCGATTCAGACCTGGGCCGGGACCTGGACCGGGCCCTGCCGCCACCGCCTCCACCGGGGAGTCTTGGGAAAGAGCTAGAGCGGCTCCTGTCGCGGCGTCTGCTGCCGTGGCTGTTGGTCCATGTCGATCCCTTGTGCGATTCCGCGCTGCCCGACCGCTCCCTGGACCGAGTTGGGAGATTGTCCGCCATAGCTTTCTGCGGTTGATGTTCATTCCGTTGTTGTTGTTGTTGTTTCCACTGCCTCTTTCTGAGAAGATATGGGGTCTTGAATTGTTCACGGCACTTTTTGTCTCCTGTGAGGTGTCCCTTCCCACACATGAAGCATCTTGGCTCGCACTGATGATATTCGGGCGGATTGAGAGTTCCGCATCCGCGACATTTCTCGCTGTTCGGTGTCGGGCAGACATCCGCTCGGTGGCCGAGGTGGTCACAGGTGGTACATGTTTCGTACTGCTTACGATATAGTAGGCATTGGTATTCAGCTCCGCGGAAGTACACGTAGTGTGGTACGTATGTACCTTCAAACACTATCACCACCAAATCGGTGCGTCCCATGCGTCTTGCGTGTAGTATAGTCGGGTTTCTGCAGTTCACCAGGCTTTTTTCAACGTCTTCAGCCAAGTCGTATTCTGGTATGCCGTGTATGACTCCCTTGGAGGTGTTCTCCGGCGCAGTAATGTAAGCGGCCGTACAGTAGGTGTTCGATCCAAGTTGGATTTCTCGTATCTGGCTGTAGCGTTTCGCATTCTCCAGTTTCGGCGTGCTCATGATCATGGTGTTCTGTCTTGGATTGATTCGTAGCGTATCTTCTCCGGCATTTTCTGGTGTCAATGCGGCTGCCAGGAGAACGCCATCCTTTATGTATGCGATGCGTTGTTGCGCCACGTCGAGCCCATCTCTAGGGTGGATCACGACCTTGTAGTCATCCTCCGGTAGCTGCGGTTGCCTCGGGGCCATTGGTCGTTGTAGAATTCGTGCGTTCGTGGTTTTCCACGCCGTTGAAACCGGCGAGTCTCCGATGTTCTTGGATCGTTCATGGAGGTCTGGGCGTCTCTTGGCGTTACTACGGCGTTCGTGAGCCGCAATCCAGCCCTGGTCGTCATATTCTTCCGGGGAAATTGTCTCCCCTTCCACTTCTACGACGTCCATCCTCGCGTCTCGTGGCGAAGCGGGGGCCCGACCGCACCCGAGTCAGGCGTCGTTCCCGCCGAAGTGGTGGGACCAGTGGCGTCGTAGACCCAGCTAGTTAGGGTTAGCCAGGCCGCCGGCGTGGCAGTGTATTAAAACTGCCTTTGTGGCTCAAAAAATCACCCACCTGGTATAATGCCGATGTCTTCGTAGTCCGTCGACCTTCCGGTGTTAGGTGTGGTAGTTCTAGACTCGAGAACTGCCTTTTTCACCACAATCATGGAAAGTTTTCGGAGCCCATGCGTATCCCGTCTTGTCGGCTCGGCCCCCTAGCGGCGAAAAAACAAAAATAAAAACAAAACAAGAACAAAAAACAATAAGCACAAGTCATATTTATTTGTGGGAGTTGTGCCTCCCAGTGTTGACATGGAAAGACTCGACTTTTCTTCCTCCTCTTTCATATCCGGACTTGGCCACTGGTCTCCACCAAAACAACCCTTTAGCTTCTTACTGCTGAATTCGTTTCGGTTTTCTCAAATCTATATTTGGGCTACTAATCGCAAACTCCGGATACGGATAGCTCAGCTAGCGCAGGAAGCTAACGAATACGCACAAAAGTTAAGCGACAGCAATTGGCGTCAGTTCAGTGACTCGCTTCGGGGCACGTTGACTACAAAGAAAGCATGGCGCATTCTTCGAAGTATGATTGACCCGGGAGGAACAAAAACAGTCGCGAATCGCACACTCAAGCTGCTTGAAAACGAGTTTGAAGGTCGGGAAGCTGACATGATAGACAAAATTAAAGAGATATACGTAGGAACTGTACCGACCGGGCAATCCACCAAACCCGTTTACGAAGGTCAGGACCAACCGGAACTGGACGCCCCCATAACCTTTGAAGAGGTTTAAGCAGCGGCACACTCCTTCAAGAAAAACATGACCCCAGGGGTAGATCAGGTCACGAACGCAATGATTCGCAATCTAAGTGACGACACGCTAAAGAGCTTGACCAAATTCTTTAACGACACGGTCTGGACAGAGGACGGCGTCCTTCCAAAAGAATGGAAGGAAGCAAAAATTATTCTTATTCCAAAACCAGGTAAGCCTCGTAACATGAACAACCTTCGACCCATCTCCCTAACGTCGTGCGCGGGGAAACTCTTTGAAAAGGTTGTGCAGGTCCGGCTCACACAGGTCCGACATAGAGCTAAACAACATGTTCCCCTCCAACATGTTCGGTTTCCGACCCCACGTGTCACCGCAGGACGTTTTTCTTCTACTAAAACACGAGGTCCTGCACCCCAACAGAGGGTCGGAAGATAAATTTGTACTGGCATTGGACATAAAAAAGGCCTTCGACAGCATCTCCCACCACGCTATTCTGGAGGGACTGGAAGCGGTGAACTGCGGAACGCGAATTTATAACTACGTGCGCTCGTTCCTCAGCCACCGCACGGCCACAATCGGATTAGGCTCCACGAGGTCCGACACCTTCAACTGTCCCGACAGAGGTACCCCTCAGGGAGCTATACTCTCTCCACTGCTTTTCAATGTAGGGATGAGAAAGCTAGCCCTGGAGCTAGATAAACACCCGAATCTCGGTTGTGCGATATATGCCGATGATATCACGTTCTGGGCTCACCAGGGGTCCTACGTGGACAAGCAAGAAACCCTTCAAAAGGCCATAGACGCAGTCGTGGAATACGCGAGGGCGGCGGACATGGCATGCGCACCCGAAAAATCGGAATTCATTCGGGTGCGTGCGAAATACGCAAGAAAGAAGGACTGGGTGCCGCTCACTCTGACTCTCGACGGGGCGCCAATTCGTGAAGTGGAGACACCCAGAATATTGGGGATGTGGATACAGCAGAATGCTGGAACATCTCACACCCTACAAAAACTAAAGGCGGTCACAGGAAACGTGGCCAGAATGATAAGGAGAGTGGCAAGAAGCAGAGACAGCCTAACTGAGGGAGAGACCATCAGCCTGGTTCACGCATTCGTAATTAGCCGACTCACATACGCCCTTCCGTATCAGGCCTTGACAAACCAAGAGATTAAACAGGCAAACGCAATAATAAGAAACGCCTTCAAAGCCGCCCTCGGTCTTCCCGAATGCGCTAGCACAGAGAGATTCGAGGGACTGGGCCTGCACAATACTTTTGACGAGTACGCAGTCGCCACGTTATATGCCCAGAAAGAACGACTTTGTTCTTCAACTCAGGGCAGGGAAGTATTGGCGAGGTTAGGCTTTCCCCTGGACCTCAGTATTGCGGAGAGGAAACGGCACAGATAGACCGCAATGTTCGATCGCACATCGCGGTGGCCCCAATTCCCAAAAACATGCACCCCAAGTACCATCCCGGATGACGCAGAGCAAGGGCAAAGACCCTTCACAAACGTTTCGGCATGGGACCGGGGGTGTATTATACGGATGCCAGTCGAGCCAGCTCAGACACTTTCACCATAGTTTCTACATGCAACAACAACCTAACAACGGCATCCTTCAAAACCGCCTCGGCATGCGTGGCAGAGGCTGCAGCCATCGCCTTGGTCATTCAGGACGCCGAGCGCCAAACCAATTCGGCTGTCATATTATCCGACTCACAAGCGGCTTGCCGCCTGTTTTTACAAGGAACGGCACCCAAATCAATAATCAAAATTTTAGGCACTCAACTAGAGGGGCACCACGCTATCGTCTGGTGTCCGGCACACGAGCGACTGGCAGGAAACGCTAGGGCAGACCGTATTGCTCGAGGTTTGAACGTCCGAGCAACGGCATGGCCTAGCGATGACCTTCCACCGAATTCTCGTGACATCCTCCTACAGCAAAGGCAGGAGCGGAGACGTTTTGGACATCCTCACTCCGATTTAAACAGCCAACAGGAGAGGGACTGGCGTCGTATTCAGACGAATACATACCCCAACCTGCACCACCTACACAGAATACACCCCACGAGGTTCACTGACGAGTGCCCGTGGTGCACAGACACACCCACTCTAAAACACATCACATGGGAGTGTCCCAGGAGGCCTCCGCACATAGACAGTCCCATATTACACCAACATCCACTAATGAGGAATAGGCAGTGGGAGGCATGGCTTGCGGACGAGGGTCGGGAGAGCCAGTTGGCTCTTCTGGACCAAGCCCAGCGAGCCGCTCGTGCCAGTGGGGCCCTGGAATAGGGGCTCCAACCATCGTGCCTTCTTTTATTTACATTTAATAAAGTTTTACTCTCTCTCTCTCTCTACTAATTGCTAGGTCTCGCACTGTGCTTGAGAAAACAAGACACCAACAGCCTCTTCCAGTTAATCTGAGACGCCAAGCACTAGAAGAAGATTAATGAAGCAGATGCACCCAATCACTGTCATTACATGTAAGAAGAAAATTTAATATAGGTCTGCCTTCACAAGTGGGAAGGTGAACTTCAAGGCATGGACGCTAGCTCTATATACAGTATTCAGGCATTGAGCAGGTGTTAGTCAATCATGGCACCTCTTGGCTAGATCGCACTCTCCAGGATCAGTATTCACCATGACTGTACCTTCAGCAGAGTGGCTGAAATACAAAATTGTGGACTGCCAATCTTTAGATCGTATGTTTGAATCTTTGCAGCACAATGAGAACTTCATTTGCAATATTCTAGCAAGACATTTGGAAATTCCAGTGACAAGACCGGTAGACATCAGGACAACCAGGAGAGTTAGCCCATAGCAGCTATTGCTGTAAGAAAGAAGACTGGCATAAGCACAAGAATTGAGATGGACACACTACATGCCTTTGTTCTGGTAGTGGTCTACTACTTTGGTGCTACAGTTAATGATCTCGAATGAGTTCAAGGAGCAAGAATTTAGCCCAGAAAGAATATTACGCTTAACAGCTGTATCTAGTTGTATAGTTGTCTAGTTGTATGGGTTTCAGATAGCGGCGGAGCATATATATGCTGACTGACGGAATAAACACACTTTGGTTGTTAGTCAGCGCTGTTGTCTGTGTCCTTTCACTCGTCCCGTCGTTTAGCGCTGTTTTTATTGCTCGTAATCATGAACCAACCAGCCCAAATGCGTGCTCTTCTACACACACTTGCATTCGGTATACCATATCACCAACTGTAAGTCACCCCTTACCTCATCAGCGAATCACTCCTGCAACCCAGTGTGCTGGTCCGGGTTTTAGCTGCATTTCCACCTATGTGGTTGGTAAAAGTCATTGGCAGTTTACTGTAACTTTATATTTCAAACATTTGGTTGCATAAGAGGCTTTGGCAACACTGACAACCCTAATGCCTGGACAGGCTTCACCAAAAGCCACCAGTACCCCCTCGTTGCAGACTGTGCTCCACATCCTTCTTGGTTCAACTGTGACTAAGAACCCGTATATCTTTCCTCCGAAGCGGCTGGTATTGGCGATGCTTTGATCAGAAAGAGGCTATTGTCGCACATGTCAACCTTAGGCCACAAACTAATCTGGCACAGGTGGAAATAGTCTTTTCTTTCCCAGATGCTGGTTCAGCCTCACGGGGCACATTCCTTCAGTCAATTTGGACACTGTAAATGTGAATGAGACTGAACAAAGGCTGGCTATGGTGTCGAGTTTCTTGCCTGGTTTCGGTAGTGGCATCATGACCAAGTGTTTCCACACTCAGGGGAATTCCAATATTCCAGATTTCTTTTATTACAAGCAATAGCGCTTCCTTCCTCATTTCGGTGAGATTCATCAACATCTGCAAAATGACTCCCATCTTTGCCACGTGCGCTTTAAATGTTGACATGCTCGAGAGCAAAAGGTACTGCCATCATAAAGAGGCTTTCCATTCCTTCTTTGGCAAGTGGTCATTAAGGTGCGTACAACTCTGGTGACGGTCAGTCACTGTGGGGTAGTCGGGGAAAGCATCCGCAGCTTGTTCCTCAAATTTCTCAGATGTGCATTGAAGATCGAGCAGTGTGTTTTCAATAGTATTACAGTACTTCATTCATCCTGTTATAGCTGAGAATGTGTCACAGCTTACTGAGACCTATACGTTCAACCGATGCACAGTGGTCCAGCCACTAGTCTCTGGCAAGTTTCTTAGCATGACCTCTTGCCTGCTCAGTCTTGTGCAGAACATTAATCCGGGTTTGTTGCGTGCAGCCACAATTTAAGTATGCAGTATGCAGCTTGGCCTGCTCACACCAAAGTTGCAGCAGGTGCTTGTCAGGGCTGGATGTTGCCCCAGTAAGCTCCAGTTCTCATGTCGCTCTTTTCAGTGTGTAAAAGATTCGTGTTGCTAGCGATTCTTCAACACCTTCACATTCTGCAGACTCAAGTGCATCACGGAAATGGTCCCAGCCTGAAACCGTGATTTTCTGAACGTGGCACATTTTCACCCCTACATCAAGTGTTATATCGTAATAAGACTGCCATAACTTCCACGATAGAATAATTTACAACACACAAACGCAAAGAACATAGACATGTGCTTCGTTTTCAATTCGGTCGTCATGCAAATGACATATAGCACGGAAAAACGTGAACATGCTATGTGTTAGCATCGTAAACTTCATACTAGGCAAGGAGCACACCACAATCCCGCGACAGCCGCTAATGAGACCAAAACGGGAGCACATGTCTGTGAACGCGCAAACGGAGCCCCAAAGCCACTCTGCTCCTCCACCACCCCCGCTGCACGGCTGCACCACTCGTTTCAAGTACAGCACACCAAACATACATGCAGCGCTGAACAGTGGGCGGTTGATGCAGTCGCATTTACCTGACTTGTAGCGAGCAGCACATCCCTCGATATCCGTTAAGCAAAGTCGGACACGGCGACGCCACATCGCGTTTCGCAGACCTTCGCTGCCGAGGCGCTAGGCCACTTCGACATTTCAATTGTCCCCACCGCCGAGTTCTCAAGGAAGTATACGGGTCACACAAGGCAGATTCTGTGCAGCAAGAGCTCACCGAGGCCAAAGCCGCACTGCCGCACCACCACTACTCACAGCTTTCTACAACGAACACACAAGCAACGCAAGCACAATCAGTTAAGCAATGTTGAACAACGCGTGCTCCGCACGCGCCAGAGAACGATCACGCCGAGGACGAACACGCCACGGCGTCGCTCGGCGCCACCACCGCGCCTTCTCAAAAATTCCTAAACGACCCTGTCATTAGGCACATTGGATCAGGTCACGTGAGAGATTTTCGTACGCAAGCCTCGCGCGCTCTGGTCCAGCCCGACGCCGCGTCGCTATTGGCCTAATAGCATCACGTGGGCCCTTGCGCCGTGCATCAGCGCCATTTTTGCTCGAGAAGTGTCTACGGAGTGGCGAGGAGCGCATGTTGGCGCCGTTGCTACGCTCAAGCAGTGTAGGCAGCGCCATGGTCGAGGAGGTAGCATGAAAGAGAGGAGAAACAAGGAGGAGTGAAGGCGGAGGAGGAGAGTGTCGCTACTTTACGAAGTTTAAGGGGTTTTACACGCTCGTGGCAGCAGACGACCTCAAGTGGATCGAGTCCGCTGCTGCCACGCATGATGACGTCACAAAAAAAGTTAAATGAAAAATACATAAAATGCTAACATTATCGTTTTGTTTTTAAATGCACTACACCAGAATAAATAAAGCATTTATTTTAGGCTGCGTTTTAAAATCGAAAATGACTGTCGGCGCCTACAGGTGTTCTGTGGCCTACACGCGCGCGCACGCAGTGGGAGTATCATTGTGGTTTCTTGTGGTTGTTTGGTGTGTACTGTAGTACTGGAGCACTGTGTAATATCCGCGAGTACGAATAACGTTGCCGTTAAGAAGCTACAGAAGCTTCGAACGAACTGTACTGCATCCACGAAACAGCACGACATGTCGCCTGATTTGGACTGTCGGTTTCGAAGAGTCGTGGTAACACAGCGCCGACTGCATATGGTGTCGACACGGATAATGCATAATGCAGGGTGTCATATGTAGCGCTTTTTAAAGTTTTGTTTACACCTTCTGGTAAAGCCAGATGCCTCTTTGGCCTTGGACACCACGTCGACACACTGCTCACGAGCTCGAAAACGCATAAGTGGTACGCGCCGGCATTGACGTCGATGTAGGGTGCATACACATTTCCAAATCGCTTTGCAAAGTAAGGGTGCCTTTTGTCGATGAACAAAGTGCATTCACACATTTCGCATCGCCTTACGCACGCAGAAGCCTAGTAACGAAAGTCTGGACGTGAAACGCGAATCTAAAAGAAAGGCCTGTTCCTGCCTGAAGGCAGTGTCAGCAAGTGTCCGTGACGAGTTTTAAGTGACTCACACAAGGCTGGGCGTTGAACAGCGTGTGGAGTGCTGCTGCTTCAGTCTGACCAGTGCCCCACCTGCTTTCATGAACCATTTGAAATGACCAGTGTATTAGTGGCTATAGATTAACTGTCCAGTAATTGAGCATGCTTTACAGGAAAAAATTCGCCAGAAGCACGAAATCACAAAATCAGTACAAACGCTATGAACCGTGCTTGCAGCCACAACGCCAGCAATATGTTCAATTTGCTTCGAATATTCGTATCTAATCAAATATTCGAAAATTTTCATATAGCTAGTATTAGAAGCAAATACTAATACTGCAAAAACCTCACCATTTCAACCCTCGTTAATGCAGAAAATTTGGATTTGTCCTTTGGTCCACACAGGAACCATGCATTATTTAATGGCATAAAACTCTCATTAATTACAAGGTATTTGGCCACACACCGGTTAATTCAAGCAACACTCTAAGCATGGCGCCTGCAGAGCGCCGCAAAAGAGCGAATGCAGCGCTACACTCTTAAAACAAATGTACACCCTCTGGGTCGTATCTTGCCAAATAACAATAATAGTCATCTGTCTTGCTTGTGTTTCATTTCTTGAAATGGCTGTGCTCACTACTTTCTTGTCGAGAATGCTCTGTCACGCAGATAATGGGCATGGCATGCGTGACTTGGAACTATATACCGGGCTCACAGTGTTAAATAAAAGAAATGTGGACCGACAGATGACTTATTGTTGTGTGACAAGGTACGATCCAAAGGGTGTAAATTTGTTAGTGTAACAGCCAATGAAACAATTCGGTGGAGTCTGCATCGCCAGTCATCAACAAGTTGTGCGGGAACGACGGAAACGCCAAAGGCTTCGTGTTTATTTGGACGTTTATGCGTTTACTACTGCACATGACACCGTGATGGCTGCACATGGCTTCAGAACTTCATAACTGCGGTTTCGTTCGCAGAGGTTATGGCAAAGTGTAGTGTTGTTTTGGCCCAGTGCGAACATTGGCCGCATGCCTTCAGAACTGCATGGTTGCCATTCATGATTGCGTTGACCGCAGTTTTCACTGCGATAGTCGCAATGAGCAGTAGTTATTTTTAATCAGGGAGTGTGTTAGTCATGTGAATTCGAAAATGTGCAGTTACCATGCATGATCACGTCGATAGCGACTGCAGTTTCGGCGAGCAGTAGTACCATTTTGGCTGAGTGCAATGCACGAACAATATCGAACACTTCACCTATTCTACAGCGGCTTCATCGCGATGGGTCGTTAATTTGTTGCCTATGAGTTTCAGGGTAAAAAAATATTCGGGATGTGCACACGGTAGTTAAAAGCATGTCTAATCAGATGAGGACTTGGGTCTTGCGCCAAGGCCAGACGGGCCACACTCTAAAGGAAATCATAAGGCCCTCACCGTTGAGAGTGCTAATCAGTCACAAGATGACAAGAATTGCAGCTTCTGCACTGACTATGCATAAAATAAAACCAAGGGCTGCGAATTTATTCAGTAAATGAAGGCGGATCGGTGTAGCAAGGCTTTATTATTTTCTTGATACCCTCGATAATTTCACATTAGGTTAATTCGGCCGTTTTTTTTTCAGTCCCGTGAAATCAGAATTAAGGAAGTTTTACTGTATTAAAGAGGCCCTGAATCACCCCTCGGGCTTGGTGAAATAACATAGTCCACAGGTAGCATATATGCTGCTGTGAACATCTCGGCCAAATTTTGCTGTCATTACGCCATGCGTGGAGCTGGCAAGCGGATCTTGGCGGTAACCCGGTATGGTAACTTGGCACCGCTAAAACTACGTATTGTCAAGACAGTTTCAGTTTCTTGTCTCATCGCACCCCACAGGCAATTTTCAGCCTAATTTGCTTTTTAAAAACATAGTGCACGTTAGAATCGGCTAAATACTGTAATCAAACATTGTGAGCTATGGTTATTGCTTGAATATTTTCCTAGGGAATCGTGAGGCGCCTTTCACAAGAGATGATGTGTGCTCCACGCCTTCACCGTCTTAAGCTCCGCTGAGATGGACGCTGCCACTAAAGAGGTCGCTATCGAAGTCACAATAGGGGTTAAGGTGCATGGGTGATGACTGGTCAAATTCGAATTATTCAGCGAAGGCCAACTTCAGAATCAAAACAATAGTTTTGTCATATGGGAGTGCATGAGCACTGGCCGAGGCCGTCGGCCGGGATCGAATTAACCGGATTCGAATTAATCGAAGTCTACAATATATGTTTTCTTTTTTATGTAGATGAATATATTTTAAACAGGCTCTTTCGATCATATATGCTACTTGTCTTTGGTTTTTTAAAAGAAATACCATGTACTTATTCTGTGTGATTTTGAGTAGGCTATTTTCTTGTTTGCCAAAATTAGCCCAATCGTCCAGATAAGAATACTACGCATCGCACCACAGCATAAATGATGATTTAAAAATGATTCACAATAAGCAACCGGTAAGCAACAAAGATGAAACATAAATAACTATATTATGATGCATTTTCATTAACACAAACAGTGCCACTTAGTTTGAAAGCTACAGCACATGCTGAATTCCAATTTTCGGCACAACACAGTGAGTTTCAGCACACACCTCTATCCACTGAAGGTTCACAGACTTCGAAACAACAAATGGTGGTCCATTACTTGTTTAAGATCCTTGAGAAATTTAAGGGGCCATGACATCAGAATTTCAAACATGAATTTAGCATTGCATGTTATACTGCGCGCATACCACAGCAAGCTGGGAAAACTTCACTGCATTCGGTGCGGTAGAAAATTTGTATTTGAATTTTTTATACTCACTCAACACTACAGACTCGAAACACGCACATTCGCGCCACCGCACGATAAATTGAACAGGAACGAAGCCGTAACTTTACGCTTGCTCCAGACACACACCTACCCTAGCCCCGCTATCTTACACCACTGCTATGCGCGTTTATATTCAACAGACGCATGTAAAACATGCGGACAGAGAGCAACGCTGCGACACATGCTCTGGGAGTGTGCCGGCAACAACGGTAATCAAACCAGCTCCGTTGGCAACGCGTCCATAATCGTGGCCGTTGCCAGGGTAGGAGAAGGCTCGAGCTCGCTTCTTCCCGACGCCGCCCCGGATGCGGGAGCCGCCGGGGACCTTCTCCGTAGGCGTCGCCGCCGCTGGGAGGCGGCTATCAGAAGTTCAGAGCTGGCAGACCAGCTCTGGGCCGTCCGGCACGCCGAAGATGCCGCTCGAGTCCAAGGACTTCGAGCCGTCACCTGAGGCCACCACAGCAAGAACTGCCGGACTATTCTTTAATAAAGTTTCTTGTTCTTCTTCTTCTAGACTGCAGCAGAACCGTGCAGCATTTTGCCGACACTGAGTGGCGACGAACTACAATGGCGCCGCAGTTCCCGACACCCCCCAATTACCGTATTTCATCGAATATAGGTCGGCCTTCTTTTTTTTTCAGAAATGTTACCCATAATTTGCTATTGACCTATATTCGTGACCAAGCAATTTCGACCTATATTTGTGATCAAAGCAAGCAAAAGTAGTGAGCCAACGGAGTTTAAATGTAGAACAGAGCCGCCGCCACCGGAGCCGCAAGGACCAAGGCTGCAAACGAAAATGCCCTGCCATGCATGTCAATACCATACGTCGAAGCAGCAGTCGCACAAATCACCTTATTAACCGATTAAAACGCAAACCGATTGTAATGCGCACTCGTACAGTACAGTACTAACTAAATTAACAAGCATGGTGTCACACATGCACAAGCAAACATGAACACATCTTTTTTTTTATTCACATACCCTAAGGGCCCTTTACGGGCATTACATAGGGGGTTACAAAACCCAATAAAGTGATCATAATGCATAACGCAGTGAAAAATCAGAAAGGCATAAACAAACATGCGCTCAGGAAAACAGGGAACATATCTGGATAAAAGAAGTGTTTGAGAACACGTGCACAGGTGGACCACAATGCTCAAGAGAATGTAAAAAAGCATGCACTTCTGATAATAATCTATTAAGGACCAGCACAGGGTAAGTACTTCGGTTTGTTCGCAAATTCGTCGTAATTATTTTCGGAAACGATTTCTGCAGGTAGTTTATTCCAATGATAAATGACCAGGAACAATGGCGAATGACGCATAAGCTTGGTGGCACTTTGAGGCAGTGGTCTTATCGGGGCAAAATGCGATGTGCTGGTTTGATATGATATTCTGTGAACGGTGAAGGATTGTGATAGAGCTTGTGAAAGTGACATAGAAGGGTGATAAGTCTTCGCTTTTGAAGTGAGCGTAAATTTAGAGATGATTTAATATCTGTGATGCTGGAGTAGCGAGCGTATTTCTTGTGATAAACCTAGAAGCCTTATTTTGAAGTGATTCCAGTGTATCGGCAAGGTAAGCTTGATGCGGGTTCCAGATGAAACCGGCATATTCTAGTTGTGGTCTGACTAAAGTTGTGTACGCTAAGAGTTTGGTCGCTTGATTTGCAAAGTACAAGTTACGCCTAATGAAACCGAGGGTTTTGGATGCTTTGGTGATTATATATTCAATCTGTTTGTGCCATGTCAAATCAGAAGAAATATGGACACATAGGTATTAGATTGCAGGAACTTTTTCAATGGCCACGTTACCGATAGAATAAACGATAGGTTAAAATGACTCTAGCCGTCGTAAATGTTACAAGTTTCGCTTTCGAAACGTTTGTTTCCATATGCCATTGTTCGCACCACTTAGCGATCTTGTCAAGATCCGATTGCAAAGCATTAGTGTCATGAGGGTCAGTAATCTTTCTGTAAATAACACAGTCGTCTGCAAATAGCCTAATTGTAGAAGTGAGGTTGCTGCTTATGTCAAAACTCCCTGTCTGTCTCACTGTCTGTTTTGACTCACTGACTCACTGGAGTGAGGAAGCGTGGCAGCAACTGCCTCTCGCTTCAACGCGAACTATAAGCGGCGAAAACAGAGCGCGCGGCGGACTCTGTCCGCGTTACAGATCACTTTCAAGATAGGGGTGAGGCAATCGTATCGCCAAAGTGGATCGTCGCAAATACGCCCTGCTTCGGTCCACTGTGCTACTTTGCAGGCGAAAACCATCTCCTTCTGTTCCTGCAAGTCCCGCAAGGAAGTTTCGGCTACTCCGAATGCCTATGATGCGGCTCGATTTCCATCCGTCTCCACACACATGATCACTTTCCTTTGAAATGAGGCATTATGATGAACTTGGCACTTCATGCTGATACGATGACCTGGATAAGTGCTCTCGTCGCAAGAACCTGATCTTTTGTCTCAAAAAGAAACATAGGCAGAATTCAAGGAAACTGATTTTTTTTTTGTTCAGATCACCTGTGTACTGTAATTGAATCTTCGGCTTTACTGCAAGCTCGCAGACTTTGCATATTCGCCTAAACGAAAAGCCATCCTGTGATTGCTAAATTTCTGTCATTCAGAGATAAAGAATGTGTGCTCATAAATGCCGCGAAATCTGAAGGTGCCCATTTCGGTATAAGCGAAGATTACTAACCAAAAGTATGACTTGAAAGGAACCAACTATTGAAGTATGCTCAAGAAGAGAAAGAAAACTTGAAGTTGCATTTCAACAAGCTTATCATGGCTGACCGAATGTTTCAATACAATAGTGCAAAGAATGCAGTGGAGATTGTGCCTCGACAGTCACCTTGTGCTACATAGATCTGCCAAGAAGTGTGAGCTCACATCAGTCGTAGTTAACTGTCGAAGCTTAGAAAACAAGAAATCAGAATTTGCCTCATTATTAAGAACGACTGACCCACATATCATTTTTGGCACTGAACTGTGGGTTGAAAACACTAAAGGCAATCACGAATTTTACCAATTCACCTATTTAGTGTACTGGAAGAACCAGACAACACACGGCAGCGACATTTTTGTTCTTGTGCGCAATAGTCTCAGCAGCGTGTACATGAACACTAACGATTCATGCGAGACTATGGTACAAGATTATACTGGAGAATGACGCCACTATGGCGGTTGGCTCTTTTTACTGGCCACCAGATGGGACCAGTACACTGTTACCTAAATAACATTTTGCCAACTCTCAATGTAACTCGCGTGACAGTCGCGGGTGATTTCAACCTGCCCGACATTACGCGAGCTTCCTGAGACCAACATGACACAGTGCATCATTGGTCCTGTTGCAAATGGGTCGCAAGCCCCATGGGTAGCGTTGGCCTGGCGGCCTGGGGCACAACTGGAAGCATCCGAAAGTCCTGGCAAAGCATGAGTCGACTGCTAACAGAACAACTTGTTTATTCTAGCATCGCAAAAGAGCGGCCGGTCAGGTCGACCGAAGTGGAGAGACGGGAGAGCACGTTACTCGACGGAAGAAATCGGAACCTCTTTCTTGGCGTCCGGGGGCAGCTGCTTTTATACTCTCGGAGTTGAGGGCAAGAAGCAACGGCTCTGGAGGGGCGCACGTGACGGCGCCGCTCGGGCACGTTGAGACTAGAAGGTGACGCATCCGCCGGGCCGGCGCCGGTCAGACCTCCTCGCTTCACAGATGGGGATCTCCTCTCCCCGGCTGCCACGCTTTGACAAGCATGGGCACCAACATGCACACACACACACACACACACACACACACACACACACACGAAGACACGTGGCATTGAAACATGCCTGGACGCGCTTGGCGGGGAGGCGTTGCGGCAGCGCTGAACGGGGCAAAATGTCCGCCGCTTTGAACGAAGCCTCGGCGTCCGTTGCATCCGCGCCGGCTATACCGCGCGTCGTAGGCGAAACGTAACAGACCGCCCCGCCGGGAGAAGGAGATTCCGATGGACAAGGGACTGCATCCGCTGTCCGGAGGGATGTCGCTCAATGATGCTCATAACCGAAGTCGGTCGTCCCTCGGCTTTTCTTGAGCGCAGCGCACAGAGAAGGCCTCGTTCTCACGTTCAGGTTCACACAGGACACTGCAAAGTGACTTCGGGAGAGTTGCCATTTTTCTCTCGTTCCCAGCAAGCGTTAGAACTACACCGAAACTCAACCGCTCAGTCAGCAAGCACAGCACAACCCTCACTAAGCCATGCCAGGCTCTTTCCCCTTTTATGCTACTGCCTAGTTCCTTACAGAAGTCTAGCAGCACTAAGAACACGTCCACAAATTGGAAAATTGCACTAGAAAGCACATCATGACTTTGAAACACTAAACAAAAGCAATATGTTAAAAATCCTGCCTCAGGAAGAAAAACATCAGTAACAATTAAATGTGAGGCTGATTCCTGCGTTAGGGGACTCGACTTAAGCCATCGGCGTTACAGTTGAGACTCCCCTTTTTGTAACGCACCTCAAAAGAATATTGTTGCAAAGCGAGGCTCCAGCGCAGGAGGCGGCCATTTTTGGGAGAGATGGTCTGCAGCCATTGGAGAGGGCAGTGATCCGTCTCAATGATAAACCTAGGTAGCATGACAAACCGGCTAGGTAGCATGACAATTTCTTAATAGCCCATACGAGACACGCACACTCTTTCTCGGTGGCGCTGTACGCCTGCTCATGACTGGTCAGCTCACGACTAGCATACAGGACGGGGTGTTCCACTTCTCCAATTTCCCGTTGGCACAGTACAACGCCCATGCCTCGCTCACTAGCATCGCACTGAACAACGAACCCTTTTGTGTAGTCTGGCGATCGTAGCACAGGCTGGCTTGTTAGGGCGCTCTTTAGGGCGCTAAAAGCTGTTTCCTTTGTCTCGTCCCAGACGACTGTTTGGGGCTCTGTTTTTGTTAGAGCATCCGTAAGGGGAGCCGCGATATCAGAGTACCTGGGGATGTACCTCTGATAGTAGCCGGCGACACCTAAGAACGACCGAATATCGGTCTTCGTGCGCGGTTGCGGGAAGTCTCGCACAGCGGCCACCTTTATTTCAAAGGGGCGGAGACGACCCCGACCAATCACGTGATCGAGGTAGACAACCTCGGCCTGTGCTAACTGGCACTTGGGAGCCTTGACTGTCAAGCCCGCTTCGCGCAGGCGGGTTAGCACTGCCCGCAAGTGTGCCATATGCTCAGACCAGGATGCGGAGAATATGGCTACGTCGTCTAAATACGGTAAAGCGAATACGGTCTTGCTTTATCCGGTAAATACGGTCTTGCTTTATCCATGACACTTTATCCATGAGGCTTGAAAAGCAGTATGGCGCGTTCTTCAAACCAAAACTCAACACTTTAGGACGGAATGTTCCCATTGGTGAAATGAACGCCGCATACCTACTAGCCTCTTCTGTAAGTGGAACCTGCCAATAACCCCTGACAAGATCTAGTGTGGAAATAAACTGAGCGCTACTAACTTTCTCAAGGCGCTCCTCGATGTTAGGGATCGGATAAATTTCATCCTTAGTGATGGAATTAAGCCTGCGGTAGTCGACGCAAGGACGAGGTTCCTTGCCCGATACCTCAACTAAAATCAAAGGGGAGGTATAATCACTCTCACCCGCCTCAATAACACCGAGCTGTAGCATTTTCATTACCTCAGCCTCCATAATATCGCGCTGGCGGGGTCACACCCGGTACGCCTTGGATCGTACTGGCTCTGGGGAGGTAAGTTCTATTTCATGAGTAAGGATAGAAGTCCTACCAGGCCTCTCGGAGAACTGACCTTGAAACTCTTGTAAGAGCTGGTGTAGTTCGGTTTTCTGCTCAGGCGCCAGCGGTGCTTTACTGATTAAGTCACTGATGACTTGATCGGTGTCTTCCCTGTTCGTCACTGAGCCTAGTCCCGGAAGCTCGACCGGAAGCTCTTCGGGAACGTTTACCATCATACACACCACTGCTTCCCGTTGTCTATAGGGTTTGAGCAGATTACAGTGGTAAACTTGCTGTGCTTTCCGTTTTCCTGGCAGACTCACCACGTAGTTAACGTCCGACAGTTTTTGAACAATCCGTGCTGGGCCCTCCCACTGCACGTAGAGTGTTTTTTAGCGATGTGCGCAATATCATGACCTCATCGCCTACCTGAAAACGACGGGCCCTGGCTGTCCGATTATAATAAACCTTGGCCCTCTGCTGGGCCTTTGCCATTGCTTCACCTGACAACTCCTGTGCCCTTAAGCGTTCGAGGAGCCTAAGCACGTACTCCACCACGACTGGCTCGTCGCCCCTGCCTTCCCACGATTCTCGAAGCATGCGAAGCGGAGACCGCAGCGAGCGACCGTACACCAGCTCAGCTGGCGAAAACCCTGTAGCCGCATGCGGCGCGGTCCTAAATGCAAACATCACCCCAGGGAGACACAGCTCCCAGTCAGTTTGTTGTTCAAAACACAATGCTCTCAACCCGCGCTTCATGACGGAGTGGAGCTTCTCAACGGAATTCGACTGAGGGTGGTACACTGAGCTGTGTAACAGCTTTACCCCACACCTTTCGAGAAAGGCTGTCGTCAAAGCGCTAGTAAACACTGTGCCCTGATCTGACTGGATTTCCGAAGGAAAACCGACTCGCGCAAATATGGACAGTAGTGCATTGACTATATCAACTGAGCTGAGTTCTTCAAGCGGCACTGCTTCAGGGAATTTTGTCGCTGGGCAGATCACAGTCAAAATGTGTCTGTACGCCGTGCCTGTTACCGGCAGAGGTCCCACTGTATCAATAACGAGCCGTCTAAAAGGCTCCGTAATGAAAGGTACCAACTTCAACGGTGCCCTCGATTTGTCCCCTGGTTTGCCCACCCGCTGACAGGTGTCACATGTCCTCACAATGTGGTCTGCGTCCCGAAAACACCCTGGCCAATAGTACTCTTGCAAGAGACGGTCCTTAGTTTTCTTAACTCCTAGGTGTCCGGACCACGCACCCCCATGCGACAAGCGCAACAGATCCTGACGGTAGCACTGAGGCGAGATCAGCTGATTAAACTCCACTCCCCTGCGGTCTAGATACTTCCGGTACAGGACCCCACCTCTTTCCACAAAACGAGCGTTTTTCTTGGCGATACCTTCCTCGACATTGCAGCGTGTGTTTTCTAGGCTGCCATCCTTTTTTTGCTCGGCTATCAAAGCCGACCGGCTGACTTTTAGACACCTATTAAGTCCGTCTGACGTAGGCGCGATGAGCAAATCTGCAGATAGCTCTTCTAACTTTCCCGTGTCGGGCATTTCTTCTCCAGTATCTGGTGCCTTCAACGCTACAGGCTCAATTTTATTCAGTTCGGACGTGCTCTGAATATCAGCTTGCTGCGCCTCTGACCCTTTCTCATTGTTCAACAACGTCGGCCCCGCAACTACCGCCTTTGCAGCGAGCTCCCGAACCTTCGATCTGGTTAAGGCCTGAACGCTAGCCTCACCAAACAAAAGCCCCTTCTCGCGCAGGAGGTGATCGGACCTGTTCGAAAAATAGGTACGGGTACTGGGGGGGCAGCATAGATGACACTGCGGCCTCCGTTTCAAGCGCTCCGAAAGGTCCTTCAATAAGCACTTTTGCTACGGGCAGACACACGCTATGAGCTTCCACGGCTTGCTTGATCCATGCGCACTCGCCCGTGAACATATCGGGTTCTACGTAAGAGGGGTGAACTACATCCATTGTAGCTGCGGAATCACGAAGCACTCGGCACTCTTTCTCGTTCACGAGGAGGTGTCGCATGTAAGGCTCGAGAAGCTTCATGTTCTCTTCAGTGCTGCATAATGACAAAAACACGACTCTTGTTTTTGTTTCTGGACACTGCGCGGAACAGTGACCTGGCTTCTGGCACGTATAACACACCCGCGCTTGCCTCGTCTCGAACCGCTTTCTGCGTTCGGCTTCGGCTGCCGCCGTCTCCTTACGTTCGGTCGGACTGCTTTCACTCGCATCCGCACTACGTGTGTCCCCCCTTGCTCTCATGGGCGTGAACTTCGGCTTCTTAAACTTGGAGCCAAATTCACCCTTTTGACCGTCCTTAGCTCCGCGAGCCCGACGCGTCACAATCTCCTCGTCTAGCTCGGCGGCTTTAGCTACCTTACTAACGTCTGGCCTATCCAAGACCCAGTACCGCACGTTCTCAGGTAACCGACTATAAAACTGTTCCAGCCCGACACACTGCACAACTTTCTCGTGGTCACCAAACGCTTTCTCTTCTTTGAGCCACTCCTGCATGTTTGACATAAACCTGTAGGCAAACTCTGCATTTGACTCACTTTTGCCTTTCTCATTTTCCCGAAACTTCCGACTGAACGCCTCTGCTGACAGCCTGTACTTTTTTAGCAGACTCGATTTCACTTTGTCGAAATCCTCTGCCTCCTCTCTCTCCAAGCGAGGGACTACGTCGGCCGCCTCGCCGGGTAACAAAGTGAGCAAGCGCTGTGGCCACGTTTCCCGAGAGAACCTCTGCTTCTCGCACGTTCGCTCAAAGTTAACCAGGAACAAACCAATGCCCTCTCCAAGCTTAAACGGCCGCATCAGGTCAGTTATTTTGAACAATACTCGTTCTCCTGCACCGTGTGCCTGACTTCCATTACGAGCGCGTTCCATCTCTACCTCGAGACGCTTCATTTCTAAAGCGTGTTGACGGTCGCGCTCCTCATTTTCTTTCTCTTTTAGCTCTTTTCGTTCACGCTCGTCTTTCCCTTTTTGCTCTTTTTGCGTCTTCCTCTCCTCAATGGTCTCAAGGCATTCCGACAGCTCGTCATCCTCAGCTTCTAACTCAAGAATAGCCCTTAGCAGTTCTGGTTTTCTGAGTTTGTCTGAGACATCCAGACCCAACTCTCTTGCAAGCTCCAGCAATTTCGGTCTGCGCAACGACTTCCAATCCATGGCTGCTGTGAATGCTGCTTTCTCTACTGCCTACTATTGCCTTGCCGCAAACTAACCCGGCAGCAACGACAACCACAATTACCAGCTCTGTTTCTGACACTAACAAAAGCCTGGCAAAACTGAGAAGAAGAAAGTCTCGCACTCACCAAACCTCGCAGCCGAGAATTCAGTGCAGTCGTTCCGCTGCAGGCAACCAGTCATCACACAGGGCTCGTTGCACTGCTTCCGGATGGTCGTTGTGCTGCTCAGCATACAGTCAACCGCATATCTTCGCTGCTGGCCTCCGTTGTTGCGATCTCACCGCTGGCAAACAGTTGTTGCAAATGGGTTGCAAGCCCCATGGGTAGCGTTGGCCTGGCGGCCTGGGGCACAACTGGAAGCATCCGAAGGTCCTGGCAAAGCATGAGTCGACTGCTAACAGAACAACTTGTTTATTCTAGCATCGCAAAAGAGCGGCCGGTCAGGTCGACCGAAGTAGAGAGACGGGAGAGCACGTTACTCGACGGAAGATATCGGAGCCTCTCTCTTGGCGTCCGGGGGCAGCTGCTTTTATACTCTCGGAGTTGAGGGCAAGAAGCAACGGCTCTGGAAGGGGCGCACGTGACGGCGCCGCTCGGGCACGTTGAGACTAGAAGGTGACGCATCCGCCGGGCCGGCGCCGGTCAGACCTCCTCGCTTCACAGATGGGGAGCGCCTCTCCCCGGCTGCCGCGCTCTGACAAGCGTGTGCACCAGCATGTACACACACACACACGCACACACGAAGACCCGTGGCATTGAAACATGCCTGGATGCGCTTGGCGGGGAGGCGTTGCGGCAGCGCTGAACGGGCCAAAATGTCCGCCGCTTTGAACGAAGCCCCAGCGTCCGTTGCATCTGCGCCGGCTATTGGCGGTGAGGAGTTACGGAGTCGCCATCTATCGGAAGAGCCTCGCTGGCGTAGTATGAGGGATCACGTGGCGCGCTCCTCATAGGTTTTGCTGTCAGCGCTCACTGAAAACACCACGCGCGAACTCTCCCGGACATTTCTGTAAGTATTTTCGAAACAATAGAAGTTTCTTACTGTCTAAATAATAATCTTGGGTAAACTGAAAGCACACAATCGTTTTCAGACGCTATCTCTTTACCGAATACGTACAGCGAACGCCACTGCGCGCGGTCGCCGCGATGGAGTCTCACGAACCGGCTTCTTGCGTGAAAGGTAGGTAAACGCTTGGAGCAAACTATGTGAAATATGTTCTTATAGTGTTTGTATAACTAAATGGAGTGTAACAGAACGAAGCCTCAATGCAGCGATCGCGCAGATTCGCAGCGACCGACTGCGCGTCTGCATGCTTGTCCGCGCACTGTGTCGCTTTCTCCGCGCGCGCGTTTTCGCACCGTGCCATGAGCTGTAGACCGCAGAATATGAGCATTTGACAGCATACAAGCAACCATTGTTGCGTGGGCGCTATCAGAGCTGTTCAAAAATAATTTCATTGTCGCGACGATTCAATCTTTTTTTTCTTCTAAATTATTCAACCTTTCAATACTATTTCTCGAGTTGCGTCGCACTGTATGTTTATCGGTGTTCTCAGCGTGCAATTTCCCGCTGCTCCTTTTTTTCATCCAGTGCATTAATTCATAACACAAACATGACCATATGCCATGCTTTTTTTTAAGTGTGCTTCTTACCGCTGCCTTTGCACTCCACTGAACTTGCCAGTATCTATAGCATCGACACGTCCATAGACCAAACCCTTATGACATCAGTCGGGCGAGCGTGTCAGTGCGCGTTTTCGGAACATCGCAGACCGGGCGCCGTAGCAGAAATATTCCTCGCGTCTGTGCTTGCTGCATACCCGAGTTGTAGCCGATGACTGTTTGCCGGTTTTATGTTTCACGAGCCAAGCTTCACGCAGCTTCTTGTCCTGCGGCTACGTGTGAATAAGGCTGACACCGGCCTCCGTTATGTACGTCCGGCCCTGCAGCACCGAGCAGTAGCCGACCATGTTGCGCGCCTTCAAAGGCAGCCACTACCTATTGTAGTGCTTTCAAGCGTTGTAAAGGAGACACTCGAAGCGGGAAAATGTCGCCACTAAATGAGGACCGCAGCGTACGAGGGAATTTGAACTCGTTTTGAGCTCGCTTCGGCGCGCCCGAAGCAGCCGACGCGGCCGCTATGTCCACGTGATCCCTCCTAGCACGTCACGCCGACGGTGGCGCCAGCTTTTCCAGTGGTGGAGCTCGAGGCCAATACGCGGCGTGCAAGCCGATGGCCGTGCCACTGGTGGCGGCCTTGCGCAGAACGTACGGGAGAGGAGCTAGCCGCGCGCCGTAGCACGCCGTAGTTTGTGGCGTCGCTGATAGTAGAGACTTTTAGCTGGTAAGCTATTCCGGTAAACGGGAGCGGTTTGGGCGGATTACCGGATGGTCGGGGCGTAAACGTGAGCGGTGAAGCCGCCTGGTGTTGTAGAGCTCAACCAGACAAACGCATAGCTAAAACTGCAGTAACTCACCATATCCTGCTTCACCACCCATGCAAATTTTTGGCAGCGGCGTAATTGTGAACACGATTACGCCACTGTCGAAAATTTACGCCAGCAGCTAAGCAGAATATAGTAATTAGCTCTGTGTTTGTGTGGTTCAGCTTTGCGCCACCAGCTGGCGCCACCAATCTGGCCGCTCAGGTTGGCACCCCCGCTAAACCGGAATACCGCCCGCGCTTGCCCGAATACCGGACACGCTAAACGTCTCTAGTGCTTCTCCGTCTTATTTGTATTTTCAGAGCAAAATAGGCAAAACCCTTCGCATGTGTGTGATGGCCAAAGCTTCCGAAGAATGTCGAAGAAGAATTGTTGCAGGGTGGGGGGCTCATCAGCAGGAGCAACCGTGGCAATGGATCGTCGCTTCGGCGCGAAATTTCTTGTTCTCATCCTTTCCTTTGTCGCTTCGGTGTTTTTTTTTTATTATTTTTTTACTCAATTGTAGTTAGACGCGTAAGCGACGAAGTTCGTCTGCAGTGGAACATGCAGTTTAAAGGCATTTCGCTAAAGTTCGGAATGCCGTTTGCCGCTTATATTGTTTTCCGCTTCTTGACCGCGTTGGGCTAGCTAGGCAGCACGACTGCATGAGCGCATTGTGTTGTATGTTAAAGCTACAGAAGTTTGCAAGAACTGAAATTGTTAGTTTTATGTGGCCCGGTAAATCCTCGCACCAGCTGTCGCGCACTTCATGTTTTTACATCTATTTTATGCGTGGTTTCGCACATGTTTAGCTGTTGCTAGTTGCTTCATGCATAATTCTTTATTCTTTTGAGCTGCGAGGTTTTCACCCTACCTCGTTTGTAAAGGGTATAAATCACGCTGTGTCTTATTGGAATGACACCAAGCAAGTGCTTCTTTAACAGCTTTATTCATTTCTCCCGAGGGCATCTTAGATATTGTGGTTTTTTGGGAAATGTATTTAGAAAATAGGTAGCTCAGGGCGAGAATTGCTAATAGTTGCTGCATATGGTATTTTGGTTCCATTTCTCGCTGATCCATTTTTCGCTGAATAGTTCGCGTCACGTTTGGTAAGTCATCACACCTTGAAGTGGTCTGAGCAGACTTAACACGCCGAGTGATTTGTTGTTTCACAACGTACTCGCTTCTTGAAAGTGAATTTTGTACTCAACTGAATTGTTTCTTATTATGCTTACGCCGCATAGGACTAAACCCGGCCTTGCCGCCAGCGCTGGATCTAATTTGACTGGCGCTGCTGTGCCTTTAAATATATCATGTGGTAGCTCTCTCTAGTAACATTTAAAAAAAAGTACTGCAAAGTTAGTCAGACTATAGCTTTGTACGTTTCCAAGCAGCTCCCTTAGGGAATCTAAAGTTGCAAAAACTGCAGCGCGAAAGGCAGTTCATCGGCGGTACAACGCTAACACGCGCTTTTATTAACCCGTGCGTTTGGTGGCTTCGTTGACTATACAGTACGCGTTTCTATCAATAAATTCGCAATTATTCTTCTTCAGGCGACTTTCACTACACTTATTCGGCGGCGTCACATGTATTCATCGGCAGAAAAATCACAAAGGCATATGCAGACATCGCACCATGCGGATTTGTTATCTAAGTCTGCAATAACGACGGGTGCTTATTATTGAGGTACAGAAGCAGCATTACGGCAAGGGTAGAATTAAAAAAAGACATGGTCGAGACATCGCATTAGTCAACAAAATTTGTCGGCTAGTTTACATGAGCTCCACCTCATGTAAATGGTCTTCATGGCGTTTGTCTGCGGGACGCACCTGGCACGTATGTAGACCATGTTGCCCCAAACACCGGTAACATCTTGTTCATACCCGCTCCCACAGAGGTCTGCGTCTTGCTTACAGCTGTCACCGCAGAAGAAGCAGTCTGGCGCCAGAACAAAGGACAAATCGCAGCCACGAACTTCAGTCACCCTTACTGCAAAGCGTTGTCGTCTGCTACTGCTCCCGCGCGTATTGTTGGAAGGGCCCACTAGGTGGCTATCAGTGGCGCTTCTATAGGCGGTGCACGAGGCGCGTCGTAGGCGAAACGTAACAGTCCATTCTGCCCTTCAAGAAAAAACGAACACCCGCAATTTACCTCCGCTTGTGACTGCTCCAACGAGGCTAGCCTGCACTAGTGTAAACATTTTGACCTGTTTGTTTCTAACAGCCGGAACTTTGTCAGTGCTTACAGTGCCAGCCATTAGCGATCATGTTGTCCTGTACTGCGGCATCATGTTTCAGAACCCCACAGTTTTTATTACGTATAAGGGACGTTCCGAAAGCAAGTTTCATAATTTTCACATGGAAACTTTATTGCCCCCCCCCCCCCCACAAAAAAAGAAATACACTATAGCATCATGGACTATACACGTTGCACTATTTTCCACATAGTCACCACCGCCATTGAGACATTTGTCATAGCGTGCAATCAGTTTGAAGACACCACTCTGGTAAATCTCGGTGTCCTGTAATGCAAGGAATTGTCGCACAGCCTGCTCCACCTCAGCATTGTTTTGAAACTGACCTCCTGAGAGTGTGGCTTTCAAAGCAGGGAGCAGGTGCCCATTCATGCCGGATAACAGCATGCACTTCCATTAGCGAGCACGGTGTCAGCACACGTCTGTCTACCATCACGATTTGTGCTCGAATAATCTTGGGCATGCCGGTCTGCTGGTACTCTCTCTGCTTCGGCGCTGGAACGAGTGCCACTGGCACTCGTTCCATCGTTGAACCAGCAATTGGTGTGGATTCCTATGGCGGTTGTTTGTTTCACCTGGTGTGCCATCTTCT
This sequence comes from Dermacentor albipictus, assembly GCF_038994185.2. Taxonomy (NCBI): domain Eukaryota; kingdom Metazoa; phylum Arthropoda; class Arachnida; order Ixodida; family Ixodidae; genus Dermacentor; species Dermacentor albipictus. The sequence goes on along the minus strand of NW_027225575.1, from coordinate 4,678,470 downwards.
CTTAAAAAAAAAAAAACGACTAAACTTACTTTAGGAATGTCCCTCGTAATTTCTAGGTTTTAGAAAGGCCTTCGAATGTACATCCCATGTTGTTCTTTTAGTAAAGCTGTCTAACCTTAAAATTCCTGCCGACATACTTGCGTGGCTCAAAGCCTATCTTACTGACAGCAATGCATTATTCTAGATGGTGGGTGTTCATCCTATGTAGCTTCTCTATCTGTAGTCACACAAGGCTCATTCTTAGGACCACTTCATTTTTGGTTTATATAAACAACCTTGTTGACAATATTTCCAGCCGTGTCCAGCTATATGCTGATGATTGCTGCGTGTATCGGAATATCGGCCCAATCACTGATTCAGAGCAGTTAAACTAAATTGTGGGGTTTTGCGTGCCAATCCACTTTCTGATTATGAGGCGCGCTGTAGTGGAGGACTCCGGACATTTCGATCACCTGGGGTTATTTAACGTGCACCTAAACCTAAGTACACGGGTGTTTTCGCATTTCGAACCCACGACCTTGTGCTCAGCAGCCCAACAACATAGCCTATGAGCAACCACGGTGGGTGATTCAGAGCAGTTAAAAACATCTCAGTGCTGTACTTCCGTGGTCTGCCACGTGGAACATGAAGCCTAACTTTTTAAATGCAATTTTATTAGGTTTAGTAATAAATGAACACCATTGGCTATCGACTATTACAAGGATGGCTCGATTCTCTATGTTTTAACCGAATACAACCATTTAGGATTGGATCTTGCAGTCACTCCGTCCTGAAATGCCCATTTGACAGCAAAGGTGAGTCGAGTACTAAACTTTCTGTGAACAAACTTCTGAAATGCACCTTTAGTATTGGAAGCAACTCTCTATTTGTCCAGCCCTTTAATAAGCTTGCACAGTTGGGGACCTTGCTACTAAACCAAACACACAGGAATTAGAACACATGCAGAAACACACAGCTCATTTGCGCAAGAATTAGGACTTCAAGATCAGATCCAGTGTTCTTGTCAGAGTTATGATGGCCTTTGCTATCCGAACGACCTAGGTACCTTAGGCTATGCCTCTTCTTAACACCTTTCATTTCAACTCTTGTGCATGTGCCTTTGAATTATCATTTTTTTCTAATAATACAATAGTGGGACTGCTTGCCACCGTACCAGATCTGTTCTCCAGGCTTCTGCAGAGGTTCATTTTTCAATATCAATTAATTTGTTCTCATTACCAACTCTGTTTACAGCTGTATTTTGTTGCATGCTAATCTGACTTCTGTATTTGTACTTTTTCATATTTTCTTATTATTGCAATAAATCATGCCCTCTACACACAATAATGTTAAACCAGCTTATTTTCACAGTGCCTATATTTAGTGACGAATGTCATGCGTTTGCATACTTCAGTATGACATGTGTGAAACTATGCCTTAGACACAGTAAAATTATTTTCCCCTACAATAATGCACTCCACGGGCAATGTAGGATACCTGCGTGTAGGTATGTGTGTGTGCATATATAAGTTCAAAACTGAATTGGCTCTGTGTCCCCAGTACCTACCTGTGGTGCAAAAAGTGCCAGCAACCACGTGCTCAGAGTACCGCATTTCAATCGCTGAGCACTGTACACATACGAGCATATGTATTATTATACTACCGTGCTCATTATGGACTACAATGCAAAAGAACCTGGCAAAGGAGTTGCATGTGGTAGCTCATACTGACACGTGTACTTCTTTGTCTTTACCGGGCGACACGTTTCACCGCATAACAGATGTTATCGCACAGTGCAGGACGCGCCTGCATGTTTCGGAAGTTTCTGGAATGTTGTCCATGCTTCCATCCGCTGTCTGTAACCGAACTTCGTGTAATTTGATTGCATGTATGCGTGACGCGAATAGTGTAGAACTTTGTGGAAGACACGCGCGTCCCAGCGATTAGTTTGGAACATTCGACGATTGATGTATAAAAGCCGACACGCTTGACCCGTTGATCAGATTTTCGACGATCGCCGACCGTGTTCGCCGATATCGTTGTGCTATAAGTGTAGCCTGTTTTAGTGGGCACAGGTTCACCCAATAAAAGTTAGTTTTGTCTTTCACAGTATTGCTACGGTGTTCTACTTCACCACCACGTGACACTACTGAGCACAGTAGTACATAGTCTAACAAAGTAATATTGTACATAATCACTATCATTTAACAATGCAATTTCATATAAACATTTGATCTGCACAACTTGCGTACAGGCTCGTCCACGTGACTGGCCACTCACGAGTTAAAGATTATGGGATGACTCGTCAAATCGAAAGACACCAAAGGTGTTTCCATTAAACGCATTTCTGTCGATTTGCATGATGAATTGCATTTTGTTCGGTTGCTGGCTGCCATGGCACTTCGGCGATAAAAACGCTGTAACGGGGCAGGATAATTTTATTTCCCCGGTGCACATTCTGAAACTAGCCATGTCGCGGATACCAGAAAAAGAACGACGACGCATTGTAGATCTGTGCCTACAAAACTACTCTCAACGCGTTATATCGGAGATGACAAAAAGGCCACTGAAAACTGCGAATCGAATCGTCCCGGCTTACCAGAAGGATGGAGGAATTGCGGATGCTCCCCGTAAAGGCCGGCAAAGAGTGACCACTGAAGCTGAATACATGACCATTGTTGCGGCGGCTACTGCAAACCCGACCTCCACCGTTCGGGAAATTAAGAACAGCCTCAGGCTGGGTGACGTCTCTGACACGACTATCAAGCGTCGCCTCTACGCCCCAGCCTAATAAAGAGCGCGAAAAGACTATTTTTACCGTCATCACTTATAAGAACATGCTAAGTGATTTTCTATGGTTAGTTTCTTCTTTCTGTTAAAGTATCTCGATTAAGCAGCCTCTTGACAAGCTGTAGACCGAACCAGCTGGAAAATGCTCCAGTTAGTGAAGTGCGCCTTCCCGCAACGCCGCCTCAGTCGCTCAGTCACCTGGGTCTAGCGAAGTGTACTTTGCAGCGAAGCCAGAGCGGCGCCCTCCAGCGATGTAGCAGGCGACGCAAAGCACCTCCCCGAGGTCCGTGTGCGCCTGCGCCGCCTCGCTTCGGTGCGCTACCGCGCCGGACGCACTGGCGCCCAGCGGAGCACGGCCACGGTGAGCCGTGTTCACCCTAAGAGGACGAGCCTGTACATTTCAATTCAGAAAATTATCACAGTTCGCGAGTGCTCTTCTACCACCAAACAAGAATGCTTCACATTTGGTAGCGCTCCAATAGAGATGTGGCTGCCAAATTCTTTGAAGGATACTTCCACTATGGTAGTGAGATGTCAGTGTGGGGTACCTAGGTGGTAAGCGGGCGATGCAGAAGTTGGGTTTCTCTGTCGTTGCCTTGACAGTGACAGTACTACCTCCTTCCCTGCTCAAAAACCCCCGAGGGATACCCACACAGGCATCGGGATCCATCTTGGCAGGGGCGACCATGTAATCGTGGTTTTTTGGGGGGCAGCTTTTACCCAGTCCCAGCAGGCTGTATGGTCAATCCCTAACACTGTAGCCATCAGTACACATGCAGCACTTAGATGAAGTACTTGCCATAGATGTCTCATTCACTGGTGACGAAAGCAGTAGAGACTTGCCTGTACGCGCAATAGCATTTGTTTGAAACATCCTAGACACGCATGCTCTCCAGACAATTTGCTGACCCAAACGTACACCCGAGCTGCAGAAAGCTTGAGGAATAGTGGATGCAAATGCTTTGCAAGCATAGGAAGGATCTTGGTCCACGCAGAAGATACACGCTTAGATATAGCAATGTTGCACTTGATGTACAGGCACCACAGCTTCGAAGCGAGATTAGAGAGAAAAGATTGGCATCTATTTTCTTCAGTAATAGTCGACCTTTTCTCCACCAAATGTAACATACATAGTTTTCAAAGATGAGTTTTTCTAGTCGAATGCAATTTAGTTGTCTGTCTCCTTAAGAGCTTACTGACGGTGAATTTTTTGTCACTGCTTTACTGGACAGCTGTCAACCCAGTAAATATGCTGTGGAATGCCAGTTCATCAAAAGCACAACACATAATTGCATGCAACCAGTTCAAAATGCACGCCAAGTGCAGCAGGCTTCCGACCTAACACAGGAGACTCGCATCACTGAAACTTGTGCCGATGTGGCAATCTCGTCGTACCAATGCCACTGATGCATACACACAAAATATGGCTGAGCTGCAGAAAGCCAACTCCATTCACTACATGACGTGACAAGGGGGAAAAGTGTGTCCTGCATTTCCATGAGACGCGAACATTTGGGAGGACCAACATGGTAGCTTTCAGCGACACCGTCATTGCATGTCCTTCAACCATCAGGCGAACTGGCAGGCACTTAAATTGCAATATTTACGATACCACAGGGCTGCAACTTCCACTATTGGTGATCTGAAGAGTCTCTCACGTCCAGAGCCATGCTGCACAATTTTCGAATGGGTTATATAAAGGACACTATATAATATTTAAACCCTTTTCATAGTCTGCCAAGCACACGTCTCTGCACTGCACATTTGCTCAACTAAAGGCAGCACCGTTGATTGTTCAAATGATCAGAGTGCTAGCTGCATATGCTGGTGCTTGCTTCTTGTGCATGGTTTCATTACTAGAGCCACATCTACAATTTCCAAGCCATAATACAAACTGAGCTTGTCACGTTTGCAAAAATGGCAATGCTGCCGTAAATAGGGCAAAGTGCCTCGCTGAAAGGCTAGCTTTACAATTGTGAAGAGTCTAATGAGCTGTTGTCAAAGTATTGGGTCTTCATAGCATAATTACAGTGAACTACCCCAAATAAGTGCAGGACAATATTTTTGTCTCGGTATCCCTTCAAGTGTGAAAACAAACCAAATTCATCCAACACAATTCCATCATTTTTAATGAAGCTGCGTAGTTTTTTCTTCCAAGAATTATGAAATCATTCCAATGGGTTTGCTGTTTGACGCAGCATCAAAAGCTATGTTGGGCCCAGGTACTGCTCATACGTGGTTCTCGAGTACTTCCATATAAGAGTTCCAAATCTAGTGAGCAGGAGTCACAAAAATTCAAATCGTGTTAGACGAAACCGCGTTCTACACAAATACATTCATTATATCTCCTATTTGCTGAAAGGATAATTAAATTCATTACATACCAATATTGGCGAGACACATTGTAGCTTCATTTCATTACAAAAAAAAATTACGGAGGTCTGACCTGGGTTTCGAAACTGCAATACATTTTCTAACCAGGCACACACAGGTGAAAAAATAGCACTTTATGTACTCTGCCAGTTTTCCACCTTCGAAGGTGGCTCGTGCTACCACTACGGATAGAAGTTAAAACAATGCACAGCATATCTATCCACTTCAGGCACGGTGTGCATCAAGAGCAAAAGCACTCAAGAAAATATTTAAAACTAGTTTCAAGTGCCTCAAAACATTCCAGATTGGATCTTCACATCAAGGTTCAATAATACGTGTAAAGCGTTTTAGCAAGACAAGTTGGTAGAAATCTGGGTGTTTGCTCTTCGTATCACAGCTATGTTCAACTTGACAGCAAGTGAAAAATTTTTTTTTCTTTCGTGTTTTCACATTTTACACATGACAACATTTGAAGTAGCCATATATTTTCCAGCTGTACCATTCATGAAAGACATGTTCTGATATCTGACGTTCCTGTAGACCAGCAGTTCCCAAAGCCGGGTTCAGCGAACGGCCTTTGGTTTCTGTGAGCAGCCTGAAGGGAACCAACTCCATCCCCTTCCCCTTTTGTGTGGATATTTGCATTAGTTCGAATTTAAAAATTAAAACCACCACTTCCGCACTTAGGCAAAAGAAAGATTCGGGATAAAGATTTGTTACAACGATCGTCACAAGGCTGTGGATAAGCACATCATTTAGAAAGTAGAAAGTGTGTGTGTGGGAGGGGGGAGGAGAGAGTCCCGCCGCGGCACTCCGGTAAGGCAGGCAAGGTTGCCCAAGGCCAGAAAGCTTTGGAACCCCTGCTGTAGAGATTTCCCACATGAAGTACACAATTTTAAACTCGAGAAACCTTGTGGAAGAATTATCAATCCTAGACAAGATGCGCTGTCATTGCAACATTCGCCTGAAAAATGTCAAGGAGCCAGATCTACCCTTCGAACTACTACATTGCCTAGCATCTCCGTAACCAAGAATAGGCCCCACAACCTTGTGCCGAATAACGGGACACCACCACAGACATCAAGATAATGGCAATCAGTCAAACCAATTTATTGATCATGTCGCCACCATCCTAAAAGCACAAACCAGTGCTAACAATTTATGTAATAAAACGCTGTAGCGTCAGCCACACGCTAATGTCCAATTGTTAAAATCTTTAAAACCTTCAATCAATCTTGCGCTGTGTCACGTCATGTTAGAAACGCAACAAAATGTATCGATGAAAGAAAAAAAATTTATTAGGAAACTGCCTGTATCATGTGGCGAGGATGACAGCATGTTGGCCACCTCCAGAGACGACCAGAGCCTTTTTGCCTGCGAGCTTCCCTGCGACAACCTTCGGCTGAAACAAATCATCGTCGTCACCATGGCCCAGTTGGCCATTTGTGCCAAAGCCCCAGGAGTACAAGCGTCCTGCAAATTAGTACACCATCAAGAAAGAGAGAGAGTTGTGTTACAGTTCTGAAGCCTCAGTATAACTTTGTACACTCCATTTCACATACTATATGGGGTGAACATTTTTAAATTTTCTGGAATTCTTAAATTTGCCTTTGCAGATACAGTAAAATCATGGTGATACAATCATGGCTGGTGCAAATTTCAGTGTGATATAATTTTCAAGCATTTCCTGTCCTAAATACATTGCTTACAATACGAAAAACATCGGCTGTTCCGAACGCGTTGCCGCACAGCTGCTGATCATGCAAACACATGAGGAATAGCAGCGGCGACCAAGCCAGCTTAGTGGCCAGCACAGTCAAGCCGGCAGAGCGGGATCTGTGCGGGATCCATAGTCGCCAGGCAACTTGCTAAATCACGCGGCTGCGTAGTCCCCCGTCGAGTGGACCGGGCTATATCACAGCCCGATGCTTTGACCAACGAGGAAAAAAGAAAGACCACTGCAGCAACGACGATCGCGGCCGCAACCACAATAGCCAAAACGCTCCTTGCACTCTACATGCTGAGGCATTCAGTGGCGTGCGAAAACATTCACAAGGTCACATGCACGCACTTTTACGCCTTCTAGAAGGCGATCATTGATTTGGGCAAGAAGAAAACGCACACCGATAGTAGAACCCCGTTCATAAACGTCTTTTAAAGGCCCGCAAAAAAAAAAATGTAAGAGCCAGGAAAATGTAACTGTGAGGGAGGCCACCAATCGCCACAGCTATGTCAGAAACAGCTCTAGAATGGCTTCCAGTACAGTTATTAGATGTCTCAGCGCACACACTGTTGACAAGGATGGTGCATGCACGTATGTATAATTAAGGGTCATGTACAATGTTTTGTGACAGTGGTTCCTTTCAACTCTTAATATGCTTGACTGCAATAATTTGCTTATGCTTCACCGCATATCATGGCTCCATTACGGCGAAGCTGACTCAAGAGAGCAAGCAATTACTGTATTTAGTCAACTCTAACACGCCCTCGATTGTAATACGCACCTGTTTTCCGTGACCAAAAAAAAAAGTCCTTTATAGTACCTTGAACCTCATTCTTTGATGCAGGAATAGAACTATCTCTCATTTGGAAAAACAAAGGTTTACTCCCAATACACTAAGGTGGCTGTAAATAAAAAAGTTCCAGTTTCGGCCGAAAGGCGAAACATCGAATATGGTAGCAAATTAGTAGACAGCTATATCAAAAGTAAAGATAGTAGTTTTATCGGCCGTATAAGCTTTTAAACTTTCACTTACTAACTAAATTAACAAGCATGGCGTCACGTGCGCACAAGCAAACATGAACATGTCTCACGCAATGACCGCGGAAACTCTCCATCAAAACGCTGGAGTAGGGAAGTGCGGTAGCAGGAGCGAGCGAATTTACCTTTGAGCGGACTGTCATTTCAAAGTGCACTGAGTGACGAGAACACAGCGTGGTGCTCCTAGATTGTCGCCATCGCAGATGACTTTCAAGATAGGGACCGCACGGCCGTGCCATACGTAGCAGCTGCTGGAGAAGAAAGCTTCTCCTGTTCGCGCCAGTGACGCGCGCAAGTTTGGGGAACTCTGAACGCCTGTGATCCGGCCCCATTTCCCTCCACCTCCGCACATGTGATCACTTTCCTTTTAATTGCAGCATCATGATGAATTCAGCGTGTCTTTGCAGTCGGCACTTCCATGCTGATGGAGCAAATGCGGAAAACGGGGAGACCGGGAAGATGGATGGTGCATTAACCTAAGCACACATACTACAGCACATCTGGAAGCTACGGCAGCTAGGTTCGAAGCGCGTGCGAGGCGGCCATTTTGAAACACCGATGGCGATATGGTAACGTGAATTTAAGGTCGTATTCAATTCTAACGCGCATGGAATTTTCGGACCCGTTTTATCGGAAGAGCGCGTTAGATTTGAGCAAATACGGTATGCTACACATGTAAGACCCTTGCTGGCTTCAAAATAAATGCAATGCTGAACTCGGTGGACCTGGCCCAGTGTACGTGGTTCCCTGTAGGCTTTAACTGATACACACTTCGCTTCTGGTACTTCGCATACTGCTCTGTGCACATGTACAGCGCCTGGCTTGACAAGTTTAGTCACTTATTGCAATCAGTGGTTGCTTACTGCAAACTTCGGTCTCTTATTTCAACGAACAAGCTGGCTGCGCTGCTAAATTTACATGACCACCACATTCAAACTTAACGTAAGATGCAAGGACATTACAGATTGGGGAGGTATCAAGGGGAACATAATGCACGCAATTCAACGGGATTTGCGTTGGGACCATGAAAACTCGATGTACGAGTCGGAAAGTATCAAGAGGTTCCACTGTATTAGGAATTTCCTGCTAAAAATAAATTCATTTTTTCTTGATTGTGTATGTTTTAATCATACGAATTTTGGTTGATACGAATATTTCCCATGAGCCCGTGAAGGTTGTATCATGGAGAGTTTACTGTAACAATTCTTGCCCTTGAGCTGGATTATTTGAAGTGGACATTACTAGCACAAGAAATCTAAGCACATTCATCTAATTAACAAATCTGGCCCAATGGATGTCTTAATTACTTTACAGAACATGTGGCAATTTACAAATTGTAGCCAGTGAGCTTGCAGGGCTTACCCACTTGAAATAATTTCCAGGATAGCACCAGTTTCCAGATATTTCTCGAAGTGTGGGATAAACATGGGTGTTCCAGTTACTTTTGTACTTCAATAAACAAAAGAGTTTTGTTAAAAAAGTAAGCGGAACAATACATTTCCACGGCGGGTGTTATGGCACATATCTCAAAACTGGTGTCATTCCGGAAATTCATTTCTGGTGGATAAGCTTTGCAAACTCACCGGCTACAATTTTTAAATTGCAATATGTTCACGAGAGTTGTTGGAAGTTGGCGCTATGTGTGTCCCTGTGTCCTTTTCTCCCGTCTTTTAATTCCGCTACCATACAGCCCTTGAAGATGCAATATGTGCTCTAAACTAACCTAGGAGTGAATTAAAAATATTTAAATTACGTGAATATGCGTTTCAATGCTTTGTTGAAGTAGCGTCCACCTTTAAATAATCTATCTGAAGGCCTAGAATTATATTATCTGCTAGCCAATGTTTTTTTATTCTTGAAAACTTAAAAGTCATCGCCCCCTATATCAAGTTTCATATATATAACAGGCAACTTTACAAAGGCCAGACAAACCAAAGCTAGTGCTACATTATGTACCATGCAGTAAAGCCTTTTCAAGCTCTAGTGCGTTAGGCATACTCGTAACGGAAAGTTGTACAAAATAAAGCACTCAGTCTATTAATGAGTCTGCCAAATACCGTATAAAGTCATGTAAGAGCCACACTTTATTTGTATAATTTTGATTAGGTGCAGCCGTACACGGGTTCGAACCTTTTGGTCAAAGTGGTGCCAACCCAGCCGGTGACTTGTACATACCCAGGCTCTCGCCATCTATAGTAGCAGCCTGCGGAAGTACACAGAGCACAAGAATTCGTCGATGTTTGCGCATGGCATCGGGCACCGAATGCACTTGCTTCTCCATTAAATTTTTTTCTCTCTCCAGATTTTAGGCTGGTAAGTTGGGGGTGTGGGCCTTACACGAGTCTACAGTGACCGACTGATTTTTCGGACTCCAAAAATTCGGACATGCTCCATTATTCGGTCTGCTTCGCGGCACCGCCATTCTCCCCACAGACCATAACGTATAACAACTGCCAAAAGTTCGGACACCTTGCAACCTTTCATCTGATTTTTCGGACACTCTTTGAGCCAACTCTATCGAGAGCATTATGCACCGACTCTGACCGGTGCATGGTTCGACTTGCTGAACGCCATTTTTGTTTAGTATGGAGCCTCCTTGTTGCCCCACAAAGTGGCGCTATTTCAAATCCCCACCCATCATCACCGTGTCTGCCAGGTTCGTGGCTACAGCAGTTCCGGTCTCAGCTCAGTAAGCCATGTCAAGACAATCCAGCAGCTGATTTGCTTGTTAATTCGTGCACGATGCTGCAAGTAGGCCACATTTTTCGTTTGTGCGAGTGGTATCGGCATGACAGCGTGGTGATTTTTGCTTTGTGTGCTGTGTCGAGGTTGCGGTGTTGCAATGCGACATATGAAACATCGCGTCAAGTGTCTTATGGCACCTACAGTGCCCGTGCAGACTGCGCTGGGGAACGCCGGCAAGCGGGTGCCGGGAGGCCTAGGATTTGTCGCCTTCCGATGTGCAACCTACTGACGCCGAAAGTGTTCTGCCGAGACCTGTGCAGTGGTTCAGGACACCGTTTCATTTGACATTTTCACAGGTACTCACACTGCTGTACTGACATGCGCAGAACTCGATGACGGCGAGATCTTTCGTCAGGTTTCTGCTGCACCGCCAGACGATGACTCCGAGTCGGAAGATGACGCACCATGTGCTACGCTGCCGTAGCATGCGGAGCGTGCACAAGCAGTGGCTGTGCATTCAGCTGCCTATAGTGACCGCAAGACCCTCTCCGAGATTCAGGCATATCGGATTGCGGTAAATGGAACAGCGTGCAACGGCGCATTCATGATTTCTTCAAGCTTACTGCCAAACCCGAATAAGTGCGTGGAAATAAAGGATTTCCTTTTTTTTCTTAATCTGTTTTTTAGGACACCTGTGTATTCGGACATTTCAGCACCCCGTGAGGTCAGAATAAACAGTCGGCGACTGTATATGTACATACAGAATAAGAAAACAAACAAAAAACAAATTTATATTCGGGGTTTTACATGCCAAAATGATGAACTGGTGAGGAGGCATCCTTTAGTGGGGTGGGAAGGGGGCAAAATAATTTTTACCATCTGGGCTTTTTTTTAATCGTGCCCTTAATTCACAACACACGAGCATTCTTCCATTCCGCCCCCATCAAAATGTGGCCTCCACAGCCAGGACCGGTGACCTCTAGCTCAGCAGTGCAATGCCACAACGACGGTAGGAATCTTAAGGTAAATAAGGCTGATCACTGCCATATGGCAAATTTTAAATTACTAAAGGTTAAAATAGAGATCTCCCGAGAAACTTCTGAGGAGTAACATTTTGCCACAAAAAGGACAGAGGGGTTGCACTTCTTTTGGGGAGGGGGGAGGGGACGCAATCACTCTGCTAGTTTGAATAACAGTACATTCAACAATTTTGCATTCTGGACGCATTAAGGGCTCAAAACTGCTCAATATGTGTACCTGAAATTCAAATAAGCGTTGTCCAAAGAGGTGCTTCCTATGCGCGTGTGGCAGCAGTAATGAATCGTGGCACCAGTTCTTGCTCTTTTCGCTCGTTTCTATAAATTTTTTTCTATGGCAAAACAGGATGCTGAAGCTACGTGATTGTCTAATCTCCCCTCTTTCAGAAAAAAGAATTAAATTACGGGGTTTTACGTGCCAACACCACGATTTGATTGCGAGGCACACCGTAGTTTGGGGGGGGGGGGGGGGTCTCACAAATAATTGGGACCATCTGGGGTTCTTTTAACGTGCATCTAAATCTAAGACAACAGGTGTTTTCGACTTTTGCCCCCCCTGAAATGCGGCCGCTGTGGCCAGGATTTGATCCCACGATCTCGTGCTTAGCAGCCCGACACCATAGCCATAAGCAAGCAAGGTGAATAACCCACTTTCAGACACTGTTACCAAATTCTCGCTAGCACTGCTATTCGACCTTAATCTGGAACCCCTACCAACTTTTCTTTTTTCCACCAATTGGTTTGGTCTTCTAAAACTACCTTTGGGTTACCTGACATATCAACATTTTATTTTTAATTTGCTTTATGGCTACAATACCTTGGTGGAGCAAGTTTTCCTCCCCTTTATTTTTACTTTCTACACATGGGACTCCAAAACTTCAGCACTGTTGCATCAAAGCACTGTTGAATCAACTTCAGCAGTGTTGCATCAAAGAAAAGACATACAGTTCGACATCACGTGCAGAAGCTCAATTTTTTTTACCACATTCTGTTGACGGCACACTAAAAGAAATCCTCAACATTTCAACTTCACATTTCTTTCCAATATTTATCCCATGTTATGTTACTCCATATGAATAACATTGAGGTTGTTTATGTGCCCATGGGCACTGCAGTTGTCTATGAATCAGGCACGTACCCAGGGGGGGGCCCGGGGGGGCCCGGCCCCCCCCCCCCCGAAATCAGATGGCATACCCCCCCCCCCCCCCTCCCCACCCACGCCACCACTCCTCACACATTCCTAAAGCGCTGCCAGATCAATGTTGAGACTTGGCAGCTATTCACCGGTCAGCATTATGCTGCCTTTTTCACTCCTTTTGGATGGCGGTAGTTATCAGCATCTCTTGGGATGTGAAGGCCAGTTTTCTCATAGATTCGGCGCCCGCGAGATCAACTCGAGATGCGTTCATTTGTCACCATCCATTCAACTGTCACGCTCATAGCTGTTGCTTTTGTTAGTTCAACCTTCATTGTTTAGGCTCATCCTGGGACCAGGAAAGGGATGCGGCTGTTAGTCAGCTGGTCTGTAATCTCGTGGAACGAGTTGCGGGCTGAGAAAACGCCAATTGCGTTTAACTTTTCCTTTTGCTTCATCAATTCCTTGAATGACAGCTCGTCGCGACGCTGGCAGATGCCCGGAATCATATACACGTGATATGGGTTAGATAATGTGGGAAATAAAATAATGTGAAACAGCGTCCATCACGAAAACCTGCAATAACCCTCAAAACGATAATCAAGATGACTGTCGCCCGTTACCTCGTCTGGTTTTTCCCTAATTGTATAGCACTTTTCGTGCAAAATTGGCAACTGGAAACAATAATCGCAAGGAGTTGAGAAATCAAGCGATCCAGTAAGGGAGAGAGCCAAGGCAACAACCAAACTGCAAGGAAAAGCGAATTTAACAATAAATCTAACAAATATAACCCTTGCTTCATAAAATATGTATAGATCAACATCTTTTTATTTAAATGGAAAGTAGAGAAAGCGCCATCGGAAGCGGAGAACAATTACGTGTTTTGAATGACGCTTCTACAGTTATCGGTCGAACCGCCTCACGTAGCCGCTTCTCTATTGTGCTTATGTGGGTGTTTTTCTAACCTTTCGCGGTGGGGGCAGTACGTCTACCATCGCAGTATCCTGCGCTCTACGCGGTTGTATGGGACTGGCGGCCACACAGCGGTACGCAATTTCCCAAATAACAACACGAGTCGTTTTCGCACTTGGAGCAGTAAACGAGGAATCCAAAAGAACTGTGATTGTTCCGCAAATATATATTTCGCTGTAATTCTTCCATAGCTAATACAAGAAGTGCTACTATAGTCGGAGACAACTTAGGTCTACAGTGAAACCTCGCCCACGCCCTCATTACAACCAACCACTGTTCCTCCGCGAGGCTTCAAATAATCCCTACTTCAAACTTTTCCTGTTACCCAAATAAGGCGGTAACCACAAAAAAGTAAAATTATTAGCGCTTAATTTTACACGTTTTCCCTCGCCTATTACAGTGGAATGACGAAAGCCTAATTCTTTATTGAACTGAAATGCTTGCTTCGCTGCAACTATTTATTGTCAAGCTTCACTTCAGTTGGCACTGAAGTTTCATGAGTAAACCGGCTCAGTAGTGAAAAGAACTGTACCGCAGACTTTTGAAGAGTGAAATATACTCAGACTCCGTACACTTTGTCCATGCCTGTTGCATACCTCATTGGTTCCGCCGATGGAAAAGCTCTTCAAGAACAGCGGACGATCCGGAGCTATCAAGCACGACGCCATTTTGATAAGCCCGCATGACGATGATTTTGTTTGCTTCTGTGATTAACTGGCGTAGTAATATTGCTACATGCGTGTGGTATTTGTTTGAACGAGGCGCGTGGGTGCCAGCACTCCAGAAAAGAGGAGGAAGAACGAACTGGGCTCGCGCTGTGAATCTAACCGGTCAGCGCTGCAAGCGTTGTTGTAAATATAACCTATAAATAGTTTCTCGTCTTACTGACTCGTCTTTCGCGTAAGAATATCTACAGAGGTTCTACAGCTACCTTAATTCTACACAAGAAAAGCAGGGAGATACCTATAGAGAAAGGGGTCAGACAGGGAGACACAATTTCTCCAAAGCTATTCACTGCTTGCTTAGAAGAATTCAAGCTATTAAGCTGGGAAGGCTGAGGAGTAAAGATCGACGGCGAATGTCTCAGCAACCTTCGGTTTGCCGATGACATTGTTCTATTGAACAACAATACAGACGAGTTACAACATATCATTGGAGACCTTAACAGAGAGAGTGTAAGAGTGGGGTTGAATATTAATATGCAGAAGTTAAAGATAATAAGAAATAGCCGGGCAAAGGAACAAGAGATCAGGATCACCAGAGGGCCTATAGAGACTGTGAAGGAGCACGCTTACCTAGGTCAATTAATCACAGGGAACCCTGATTATGAGAAGGAAATTCACAGAAGAATAAAAATGGGTTGGATTGCATGCGGCAGACATTGTCAGCTCCTGACTGGAAGCTTGTCATTATCATTGAAAAGTAAGATGTGCAATCAGTGCATTTTGCCAATGCTGACATATGGGGCAGAGAGTCGGAGACTGACAGAGATGTTTGAGAGCAAGGACCACGCAAAGAGCGATGGAACGAAGATTGCTAGGCATAACATTAAGATACATAAAGACAGTTGTTTGGATCAGAGAGCAAACGGGTATAGACGATATTCTAATTCACATCAAGAGGAACAAATAGAGCTGGGCAGGTCATGTAATGCACTGGTTAGATAACCGTTGGACCATTAGGGTTGCAGAATGGGTACCAAGAGAAGGAAAACGCAATCGAGGATGACAAAAGACTAGGTCGAGCGATGAAATTAGGAAATTCGCCGGCGCTAGTTGGAATCAGTTGGCGCAGGACAGGGGTAATTGGAGATCGTAGGGAGAGGCCTTCGTTCTGCAGTGGACTTAAAACAGGCTGATGATGATGATGATGACAACGACGACGACGACGACGACGATGATGATGATGATGATGATGATGATGATGATGATGATGAAGGTGGTGGGCCCCCCCCCGAAAAAAAATCCTGGGTACGTGCCTGCTATGAATATCGGGACCCTGGGGGGTTCTGAACCTCGAATCTCCAGTCGAGCTTCCATACATATTTTTCAAAAAGATCCTGGGTTATCCATGCCATGGAGTTTGCCTCGCACTGGACAGGCAGTGATTCAAACTCTAAGGGAGGACGTGGCAATGGAAACAGTAAAATTGTCTAGGTTTTTAATTTCCTGATTTATTGAACTTTTTCATGATCGACGGACCTTTATTTACCTCCCGGTAAAATATAACAAAACACGTGGTAGAAATTGAGAAAATGGCACTTTCCTAGAGTGCTGTCATAAAAAATTGCGAAAAAAAATTGGGAGTCGGAAGGCACCGTTCGCACCACGCATCGCTCGACTATCCGTTGGCGCCATGGAGGAAGAAAATATTTTTCCTTCCTCCATGGTTGACGCCCTTTCTCCATGGTTGACGCATGGTTGACGCATCTTGGTATCATCGTAAAAAGGAGAGATTGGAGCTTAAGACAGCTGCAGCGATGTATTTCACCACCGAAAGCCCAACACTAGCGACATTGCAATTGGGCGCAGTAGTCCCATGGAGCACAGGGCGCACTCCTATCGACTGTTGTAGATTTGAATTGCTGACGAACCTCTCCTGCGAGCATTTAGATCAATGTGGTAGATGATCGTGGCAACTTAACACACGTGCTCTGTGAAAAGTTCCAAAGAAAGCAAGCTCGGAACGGCCCATGCGTACTGGAGACCACAAAGGGCGTGGAACAGAGGGAGAAAACTATTCGTAGAAGCAGATGCCACCGTCCTTGTCGATGAGGCATAACCGGTGCACGTGGATGACCAGGAAAGCGCGTCCGCGTGTGGAGTTATAGCCAACGGTCGTGTTGGCTATGGTGACAATGCGACCGTAGAAAATCAACAAAATCCCGTACAAAGTAACAAAATCCCAATAAAGAAAAGCGTCAGGCAGTGAGATACGATCTCTCCAATGCTATTCACAGCGTGTTTACCGGAGGTATTCAGAGACCTGGATTGGGAAGAATTGGGGATAAAAGTTAATGGAGAATACCTTAGTAACTTGCGATTCGCTGATGATATTGCCTTGCTTAGTAATTCTGGGGACCAATTGCAATGCATGCTCACTGACCTGGAGAGGCAAAGCAGAAGAGTGGGTCTAAGAATTAATCTGCAGAAAACTAAAGTAATGTTTAACAGTCTCGGAAGAGAACAGTAATTTACAATAGGCAGCGAGGCACTGGAAGTCGTAAGGGAATAAACCTACTTAGGGCAGGTAGTGACGGCGGATCCGGATCATGAGACGGAAATAATCAGAAGAATAAGAATGGGCTGGGGTGTGTTTGGCAGGCATTCTCAGATCATGAACAGCAGGTTGCCATTATCCCTCAAGAGAAAAGTATATAATAGCTGTGTCTTACCAGTACTCTCCTACGGGGCAGAAACCTGGAGGCTTACGAAAAGAGTTCTACTCAAATTGAGGACGACGCAACGAGCTATGGAAAGAAGAATGATAGGTGTAACGTTAAGGGGTAAGAAAAGAGCAGATTGGGTGAGGGAACAAACGCGAGTTAATGACATCTTAGTTGAAATCAAGAAAAAGAAATGGGCATGGGCAGGACATGTAATGAGGAGGGAAGATAACCGATGGTCATTAATGGTTACGGACTGGATCCCAAGGGAAGGGAAGCGTAGCAGGGGGCGGCAGAATGTTAGGTGGGCGGATGGCATTAGGACGTTTGGAAGGACAACATGGCCACAATTAGTACATGACCGGGGTAGTTGGAGAAGTATGGGAGAGGCCTTTGCCCTGCAGTGGGCGTAACCAGGCTGATGATGATGATGACCGTGGGCTGAGGTAATGGCATGTCTGCGTGTGGTCGCGACATCGGCGGCGAGAGCATGAGTTTTCACGTCAAATATTCAGCAGCGAATTCCAGCTCCAACTCACCAATGAAGAGGTTGCACAACGAGAGGAGACAAGAGCGGACATTTTGAATGCATTGTCATCTACCTCTGCACGATCCATGAATGCACGACGCATCAAAAAGGCAACTAAAGTGCACGAAACTGCTGCAAAGAAGCGAGAAACTAGATCAAAATGTACAGGAAATGTGTCCTCACAGACAAAGTACTAAATCCCAGGTTGGTTTTAGGTGCTCCAATAAGATATCTAAATGTTTAGAACAAATGAAACTGAGCTCTGTTTTCTCAGCTTTCATTTTCTGTGCAGTTGCTTTCAATCATCCCAGTGCCATTTCATAACGAATGAAGACTATCGTTCTGTCTTTTGCAATCAGATCCTGAAACATTGACGTGGGAAATGAAGCTGTCCATTTTTATCTATACCTCAGAAAAAAAATTTACAATTGTTTATTGCAAAAGTCGTTAGTCAGTAAGATAATATGCATAGGAAAGTTCAAAAGCACATATCCTCATTTCGGAATTTAAAAAAATAAACCAATAGCTTTATTGCACAAAATGGGCTTTCGTGAGCCTGATTATCTGGCATACTTGTGTGAAATTAATATAAGGATGACCACTAGAGGCTGTCAAGTGTTGTAACTCGAAAACTACAAGGTAGCATTAAAGTCATTTCAGTTATGCCGGCATAACAAATCGCACCTGCAGGCCAAATTTCATGGATTTATCCCTACAAATAAAAAAGAGGCTTTCATTCCCATGTCATCTCGGATGTTTTGACTTGCTTATAGTGTGGAGCTGAAGCTTCTCCCTCCCCGGTATGTTGCCTCCCACAATAACTATCAGAAGCTCCTTGCTACGTTTTCCCCCGTGGCAGGGTCCGCCGGACAGGGTAACCGTCTTGTCAGGCAACATTTTATAAAGGAGTTGAAGACGTCTGGAGATTACTGGTGTAGCAGTGCACACAGCTTGTCAGCGCAATAGTTCTCGCCACACATTCCTTTGAATGCCAGGTCGTACCTTTTCTTGAAATTCCGCAGCCAGCCACCGCTGAATTTAAAGCAGGTAATATTCACGCGCAGGGACACCATCTCGGCTTTTCGCCGGAGCAGATCGCCAGACACGGGCATCCTCCTAGCTACAATGGCACTCAGCCATATGTTCAGTGCCTCTTCTAGCTATGGATGGCTGCAGTTACAGAAATGTTTCTGCTTCCCTAGAGACACTTTTCTGCTGCCTCCAAGACCTTCCCCTTGTTTTTCATATAGTCTGAAACAGTCCGAGTTTGCTTAGAAAATGAAAACTCTCGAGCAACTTCGCATTTAAAACATAGCTGCTTTCTTCGCCATTGTGAGAGTCTGATAATTTCCATGTTTTAGAGCGCAGCTCTTAGGCACCCGTTCCTGCGTTTGGCATAAGCATCCCTCGGAACGAATGAGCACAGCGCAGGATGAAAGAGTGCACACTAAGCGCAGCAGGGTTAAAGACGGCGATAGCGAAGAGAATGCGAGGAAGAAAGCAAAGGAGGGTGCAGCGGGATCATGAGGCCGAAAGCGGAGGAGATCATGGCAAATGTGCAAGAACAAAGGCGTAGTATCGCAGAAGACTGACTCTGCAACGACAACCGCTGCGAGATAGTGCCAGAGTAGCGTGCCATCGTTTATTGACTGATGGCATGTGTCAAGCATGTCCACCAGTACCATATATGAAAACAAAGTGCTACATGGGCAAGGGTCTTCTGCCTGTGGTGGCTTCTGTGAATCAGGCCCAGGTGTCACCCACGCGCTGCCTCTCACGATCTCCAGATTAGCAAGGCAGTGGCATCATACTACATTCCGTGTACAATGTGCCACACGAGACAGATTGTCCGCACTAGCCAATACCGTATTTACTCGATTGTAACGCGCCCTCAATTGTAGTGTAACACACACGCATTTGCCGTAACCTAAAAAAGGAAAGTCCTTTACAGCACCATGCACCTCGTTTCATACAGAAATACAGCTTTCCCTCATTTGGAAAAGATAGCAAATTATTAGACAGCTATACGAAGTCAGGATAGTAGTCTTGTTGGCCTGCAAACATTCGGTTGCTAACAAAATTAACAAGCATGGTGGCAGGAACGCACAAGCAAACATAACACATCCCATTCGATGACTGTGGAAACTCGCTATCAAGACGTGAAGCGAGGAAGTGTAGTAGCAGGAGCTAGCAAACTGACCTTTGTGTTACCTCTCACTTCAATGCAAACTAAGTGGCGAGAACGCAATGCGGTACACCTAGACGCGTAAGCTCTGCCCCCGTTGCAGATAACTTCATGATGGGGGGGTTTGCGTGGACATGCCGTATGCAGCATCCGCTGAAGTAGAAAACCTCTCCTGCTTGCGCCACTCTTGCAGGCAAGTTTCGGGAACTCCGAACGCCCGTGGTTTGGCCCTATTTGTGTCCGTCTTCGCACACGTGATCACTTTCCTTTAATCGCAGCGTCATGATGAACTCGGCATGTCTTCACAGTTGGCAGTTCCATGCTGATAGAGCACACGAAATAAACAGGATGTCAGATGGTGGACTAACCTAAGGACACGTACAGCAGCACATGGGGGAAGCTGTGACAGCTAGGCTCGAAGCATGTGTGAAGTGGTTATTTGGAAATGCCAAGGGCGATATGGTACTGCAGATTTAGGGTCGTACTTGATTCTAATGCGCACACAATTTTTGGACCTTTTTTATCGGAAAGAAAGTGCCTGTAAGATTTGCATAAATACAGTATATGGCCAAATGAAAGCACTTGTAGCTCTTTGCCCAAATTTCATGTCAGGGAGCACTGCAATTGTCAACGAATTTTTTTTTTTGCATTGGTTGGTCCTTATGGCGCAGAAGGCATTTCATATTACGTAATGTATGGACGGATCCTGTAGAAGCAGATGAAGCCTAGCACACCAAGCAACAAACACTAGAACAGTGAGACTCAAATGTAGCAGTTGACCAGGCCTAGCTCAAGAAACAACTGACAACGCAAAGACGTGAATGCCAAGCACCAACTTCAAAGCTCAGTGGCTTGGCTTGCGGTTTGGTCAGGGTAAGATAGTCAAGAGATACTGAACTGGCTGAATCGAAAACACTGCGGCCATCACATGCCGCTAACAAAACATAGCCTTTGAAATCGGCTATTGTAACTTGGAGGCATCCATTGCTGCTGTGTGGATTTTACCACTACCTATTATGCCATACCCAGCACACCCTTTCAGTGCTGGCAACCTAGCAAACATAGGTGACAGCTTGTCATCGTGTTCGATGTCGCGCCTTATCAGGCAGCTGGAGCCCAAAAAATTGAACGGCGTGCTGTAGGGCAGGGCATCCGAACCATCGGTCATGATTATACATTACTTCAATTGAACGAGTGGCGGTGCCGTGAAGGTGCCCACATTTTCAGCATCCAGATTAATGGTCAGCGACTGTATACCCATACCAGATGCTCAGTTGTACCCCTGGCACACAGTGATACTAACACCAGATTTCGCTTGAGCAGTTCTAGTACGAAACATTAGAGAAAACAAACATTAGGGCACCCTGAAAAAAAAAAGAATTTATATAGAACAACCTTCGCCATCAATGGCAAATGAGAATGCCTCTCCACATGAGACCTCCACGCAGCCAGAGAGGCCAGGCACTGGGGCAGGGGCCACCTGGTCTTCATTACCAGCAGGCACAGATTCCCCGAGTCCAAGCCGGCCGTAGTCCTTGCGGCCGAGGGTGAAGATCGAGCCTTCCTCACTCAAGAGCAGCGTGTGGTGCTGGCCTCCGCTGACAAGTTGCCACGTGGGACAACAGAAGCGTCAGGTCACATCAGGTTCGTTCGATTCACCTGCGCCATTGTCAACTGGTTCACAGCAATGCACGAGAGAGAAGTGAAGAAACTGTGCAGCTTAACTTCAGCAGTAGAGACACACGCGACACTTGAAACGAAAAATTGGGTGCACACGTGGTGCAGGCAGTATGCTTTGTCCGCCCAAAGTGCACCACCCATATCAGGTTGAGAGGTCCCAAACCACAGGTATTATTATTATTATTCAAAAGAACCTTACAGGCCCTATGGAAGGGCATAAAGTAAGGGGGGCACATTAAACAGTAAAAGGTATAAAAAGTACAAATTTCCAATAGGAACAGTGCTATCAAAAGATTAACACGTTACACAATATTGAAGGCAATAGGAATACAAAGCAATATATGAAGGCACACGAACACTTGTTACTGTTAACAGAGCAAAGGAATACAGTTTATGAAAATGATATACAACATGGCAAAAAAATGCACGATAACTTACACTAGATTGGTCACTCGTGAATGGTATTAGATGGGAAAAGCATGAGTAACTGAGAGCGGAACGTGTCGAGATTAGATATGGAGGCTATGTTATCAGGGAGGTCATTCCAGAGACGGATGGCACGTGGTAGTGCCGGTCAGCCTTTGAGGTGTGAACACACCCCGCATTGTGCATGAATGATTTAATTATGGGGATTCATGCGCCAAAACCACAATTTCATTATGAGGCACGCCGTAGTGGGGGACTCCGGATTAATTTTGACCACTAGGGAATCTTTAATGTGCTTCCAATGCAAGGGATACGAGTGTTTTTGCATTTCGCTGCATTGAAGTGCAGCCACTGTGGCTGGGCTTTGATCCCACGACCTCATGCTTAGCAGCACAGCACCGTAGCCCCTATCCCACCACGACAGGTTATGCCTTGCTAATAAGCTTGTTCATAGTAACATTGCATGACTGTACACAAACGAATAACCTACTTATGCCCTTGACAGGTGGTCAATGGTCGAGGCACAGAAATAATTTGGCCACTCTCGTAGGACCTGTGTGCCTGTACACCAAACTGGTGGTAGTTGTTTAGACCAAAACCCAACAGCTGGCCAGTTTCACGCGGCCGTGCATATGTGGCATATGCTCCAGCCCATATCCTGTCGAAGGCTCGTGTCTTGCAACCTGGACATGATGCAACAATGGATACCAGTGGTAAACAAACACAAATGATCTAAGGGGAGGAAAAAAACAAGGGCTAGGAGCTCCGCTGGTGGCTAATTTATTTGAAGGGAAGCTGAAGAGTTTTCCCAGAAAAAATGAGTGATGAGCTGTACGTAATGGTTTTCAACCCCCCGAATTCGAATATCGCATTGAAATTGAGCGAAAGAAAGCACAAGCATATTTTATTTCGACAAAAAGTGCAGCAGCAGGCTCGGGCAACTCGCGCGCCTCGTTTCCGCCTGTGATTGGTTGGGCACCCTCGCGACGTCAACATTGGTGTCTGTCCGGACCGGCCGCTGCCATCACTATTGAAGTACGATGCAAGGTGGTTTGGCGAGACGGTAATGGTAAATTTCGAGAGCTTGCGTTCCTCTGAGGAGTTCGGCATTGCTTCCTACATGTATACGTAGCCGGCCTCTACAAAAAGCAAAATATGCTGGTAATAAGCAGTACTTTCGACGCGAACGAAAGCGAAGTGTTAGCATCTCGTGTTAGAAATTTTCTTTGGCGAGTTTGTTTTTTGCAAAGCTGTATTCAGCGATCTAGTGAGTTCTTTCTGGGCAAACAACTGTACTGTTATGTTCCCACATGCCTCCTCGTGGAACGTAAGGAGGGATGCGATCGTCGGCATTTGTGCGGTGCCCCAAAGCTGTCAGCAGTCTACACAAACGGTTTACATGCAGGAAAAGTTTTCCGGCTCTCGTAGCACGTGTAGTGGCCTTCATCAGTGCGCTATCGGCACGCTACTCGTCACCGGAGCGTAAAGGCGGAGAGTTCCGTCGGCTACGTAAGACAGCCAGTTTCTCTCTGTGCGCGAGGGGGACGGCAGCGTCCTGGCGTGCGCCGGCTTTCAAACACATGAGAACTTTACACTTGCACTGCATTATGGTAGCTGCACGTTGGCTGTTTCACAACACACATGCGAATAGAAAAATAACGGCGGTTTGCGACGAAACATGCGTCAATTGTGGGAGATGAACATGTGCCTTCCGTTCAGCGTGCTAACACGAAGGAGCTAGCAATAAATCAAAATCCAGGTTTGGACGAGTTTGTGCATTCATAAGGTCTTCCAAGACCAGTTACCGTCCGCCCGCCCGCACCCGTCCCGCCTTTGTGCCTTCATAGCCCCGACCTTTTCGCGCTGCGTTTAGAAAGCCTGCTAACAGAAAGTCGTGCTCTCACTCATTCACGCATTACAGATAAACTCTGGTAGTAAACGTCGTCATGGAAGTGGTTAGAGCACAGCACTGTCGTTCATGAGCGCTTGAATTTCTTTCGATTCACAGCAGCCTCCCACAGCTGCAAGCTTCTTGTCTTGCGGGGAGTAATGGAACATCATCGCGGCCGCTGGTGTTTGTGCAACCGTAGGCTGCACAGAACGCCGGCATGATTGGCCCACCACTTCAATTGATGCTGCGCACGTCAACTACCACTCTACATACACACAAACAAAAGAATGCAGGCTCGAGCGAGGCAGATTATGACGGCACGCATGCAGAAACAAGCGTGGTCAGGCACGGTCGCGGAGACTGCAAAGGAGCGGAACACCAGAGTGACGTCACTAGGTTGCGGTTTCCGGTCTCCGCTCACATCGTCAGCAGCAGCGCGCGGAGCTCGACAGGGGGCGGAGCGAAAGTGCAATTTTAACGGGCAATTATGTTGTTCCTAAATGAAAAATCTCGCCCAAAATTTTATGTTCATGGTTTACAGGGCTCCCGCATCAGTATATGAGCGTCTTATTCAATTCAACAGACTGTTCAGCTTCCTCTAATTATTTGCTTTACCTTCAGTACTGCCAGTGTCTTGCAAGACATATGTCACATATGCACAAAGAAATGATCAGTGCAAACAGAATGGAAAAGAAAAGAAGAAAATTTGGTGCCACTGGAGATAAAAAATAGCATACAACTTTGCATACATCATTAAAATAATTTATTTCACAAAGATTGAGTGATCTAACATTGCACAACACAACAATACACATGTACTTGAATAATTAGTTTCTGTTGTGTGTTTACTGTTAATATCCACAGCACTTTTTTGTTTTTAATATTAGCATTAGATGGCCTCTATGCTAACAGTATTGACTATTTCATTTTCTTTTACAATCATAATGCATAATGGCTGTTATAGCTTACAATACTATGAACATTCTATTTTTTTTTTCATTTCTTCTGCTGCAATTGTACACAAATATGCACCTAAACTAGCTTTGGCTATTGGCCCAACATTTTTCTGGGCAATGGATACGTACATGAAGGAAAAAAATGAAATTAATTATGAGGGCAATTAAATACAATTCAATTCTGCATTGAATGTAATTCTGGGGATTTATGTGCCAGAACTACGATTTGATTATGAGGCACGCCGTAGCGGGGGACTGGATTATTTTCACCAACAAGGGATCTATAACATATGCCACCAATGCATGGGACAGAGGCATTTTTGCATTTTCATCATCATCATCACCAGCCTGGTTACGCCCACTGCAGGGCAAAGGCCTCTCCCATACTTCTGCAACTACCCCGGACATGTACTAATTGTGGCAATGTTGTCGCTGCAAACTTCTTAATCTCATCCGCCCCTTGCTACACTTCCCTTCTTTTGGAATCCAGTCCATAACCTTAATGACCATCGACTATCTTCTCTCCTAATTACATGTCCTGACCATGCCCATTGTTTTTTCTTGATTTCAACTAAGTAGTCATTAACTCGCATTTGTTCCCTCACCCAATCTGCTCTTTTCTTATCCCTTAATGTTGCACCCCTCATTCTTTCCATAGCTCGTTGCATCGTCCTCAATTTAAGTAGAACCCTTTTCACAAGCCTCCAGGTTCCTGCCCCGTAGGTGAGTACTGGTAAGACACAGCTGTTATACACTTATCTCTTGACGGATAATGGTAACCTGCTGTTCATTATCTGAGAAAGCCTACCAAACGCAGCCCAGACCATTCTTATTCTTCTGATTATTTCAGTCTCATGATCCGGATCCGCTGTCACTACCTGCGCAAAGTGGATATGTATTCCCTTACCACTTCCCATGCCTCGCTACCTATCGGAAACTGCTGTTCTTTTCCGAGTCTGTTAAACCCACCCTTCTGCCTTGTCTTTCCATGCCAGTGAGCATGCATTGCAGTTTGTCCGCTGAGTTTCTAAGCAAGGGAATATCGTCAGCGAATCGCAAGTTACTAAGGTATTCTCCATGAACTCTTATTCCTAATTCTTTCAAATCCAGGTCTCTGAATATCTCCTGTAAGGAGTCTGGGAATATTATTGGAGAGATAGTATCTCCCTGCCTGACGCCTTTCTTTATTGGGATTTTGTTTCTTTCTTTACGGAGGACTACGGTGGCTGTGGAGCCGCTATAGATATCTTTCAGTGTTTTTACATATGGCTCGTCTACACCCTGATTCCATAATGCCTCCATGACTGCTGAAGCTTCGTCTGAATCAAACGCTTTCTCGTAATCAATGAAAGCTATATATATAAGGGTTGGTTATATTCCGCACGTTTCTCGATCACCTGATTGATAGTGCGAATATGGTCTATAGTTGAGTAGCCTTTATGGAATCCTGCCTGGTCTTTTGGTTGACAGAAGTCTAAGGTGTTCCTCATTCTATTTGCGATAACCTTAGGAAATACTTTGTAGGCAATGGACAGTATGCTGATCGGTCTATAATTTTTCAAGTCTTTGGCGTCCCCTTTCTTACGGATTAGGATTATGTTTGCGTTCTTCCAGGAATCCGGTACGCTCGAAGTCATGAGGCATTGCGTATACAGTTTTGTATACGCAATGGTATACGCAAGGTGGCCAGTTTTTCTAGAACAATCTGCCCACCATACTTCAACAAATCTGCTGTTAGCTGATGCTCCCCAGCTGCCTTCCCCCTTTCCATAGCTCCCAAGGCTTTCTTTACTACTTCTGGCGTTACTTGTGGGATTTCGAATTCCTCTAGACTATTCTCTTCCATTAGCTTCGTGGGTGCCACGTGTAGTGTATATATCTCTATAGAACGCCTCAGCCACTTGAACTATCATCTATATTAGTAATGATATTTTGCATTTCGCCCCCATCTAAATGCAGCCACCGCAGCCAGGATTTGATCTCGCAACCTCGTACTTAGCAACGCAACACACAATTCAGTTCCAATGTAGTTAATGAAAACATTAGAAATTTAAGTCGAACAGTAAAGCGCAATGATTCGTAATACAGTCAAACCTGTTGATAACTAACTTGCCAGTTCTGCGAAAAGTGGTCGTATCAGTAGTTCGTTATACATGGAATCGGCTTTGAAAATGTTCAAAAAGTGACCGCACTGAAGCTGGAATCGGCAGTTGCTATTTGGTAGCACTTTGGTCCTAAAAGGAGATTTTAAGTCATTTTTGTTCCTGGTGCATTCTCATGCCTAGCTGCGAATTTCCGTTAGAAGCTTCCATCTAAAAAAATGAAATGTGGCACCATAGCTCTTTCAAAACAGCACCCAGTTCCAAGCACCTGTCATTAAAAAACTGCAAGTGCAGCCACCATTGTTTGGTCGAGAGCTTGCAATATATTTTATTACCAGCAAGAAAATGATCGTATTCTGCATAAGAGAACGAAGGATTCTAGTTCATCAGAACGTAAGTTTCGGAAACTACTGTGGCATGCCATCATTCTGCAAAGGTCCACTAAAGTTATCCATGCCTGTTCGGGCATCTCATTGCAAACCGTTACCAGCAATCAGCAACGCGTAAACAAAGCGTCACTGAACCGTGATCTGGTAACAGTGTAGTAACTGCTGATGCTTTGCAAAACATTGAATGGCGGCAGCAAGCCAACTCTGGCTGCGTGAATATCAGCAGCAATTACAGGAACGCATGAATGGCTGTTGTTCCCATCATGGAAAGACATTGATGGTCGCTCCAAATTGCTGAAATAAGCGTAATGCACATGGCGCCGCACAGACAACTGCGCAAAAACAAGAGTGCTGCCGTTGTGGCATACGATATTGCACCAGTGCATGCACCATGCCGCTTACGCTGTATGCCTCCTCCTCCTCCCTGGAGACCTGCCTAAACACGGGCAACTTTCACGGCTTCCGAAATCTGCACGCGGCTGTTGCTCACTCATCTCGAAGGCTGTGCCATCGTGACGGTTTGTCCAGTGCGGGGCGCAAGCTGCCATGCACTCTCTTTTTATTGTGACTGGGCTCAAAGCGTTCGTTGTAACAATATGGCGATTTAAAGAATGTTCGTTATATCTGGAAGCAGTTTCAATAGGCATGGTCAGCAAATCGTAAATAAATTGAAATGTGGTCATTATAGCCGATAGATGGTTATATGTGGGTTCGACTGTACTGCAGTAGAGCTTCATTAAACTGTATCCGTTTAAACAGTAGTTTCGTTTTAAAAGTAGTAAAATCAAATCTCCGACTCAGCGGCCACTGAGCATAATGCGTCTTATATCTGCATAAACTGCACCAGCTTACTGTACGCATGTTGGTTAACACATAGTGTTTCCATATTTCATCACACAATCACGGGGGTACGTCACACAATCACTGGTGCAGTGGTACGTTGGCCTGGTAGAACAACGAGCCTCACAGATCAGAACGGCTTCCAAGCGCAAACGCAAAGGGTGCTTGGAAAGGCGACGCCACATCAACATCATTTCGGCGCCATGCCAGAGAGTTGCATTGTGGCGTCATGCCGAAACTTCGACACAAACCACGTGCTCAGCATAGAAGAAAAATTGGACATCCAACATGCTATTGAACAATGGCACGAAATAGTCGGCACTGGCACGCGATAACGATCTACCGTTGGCTACTGTGTGTAGCATTTGGAATGCGAAGGCGGAGCTGCTCAGCAGTGCTGCTGCGACCACAAAAAGATGTTGGACATGAGTCTCAACTTTTAGAGGTTTAGTTTTTCGCCATCCTTGCGTTGGTTGCCAAAGGGTCAGCTAACGACAGTGATGAGGACAACATGACAAGCGACAGCACGGGCTATTCAGGCCCAACAGTGGCAGAAGTTACATCCTTACGTACGGCATTACGTCAACTTGATTCGGGTACTTTCAGAAAGGAGGCTGGCAGAAAAGCTGGCTCGCAGCTTAAGGGGGACATGGTGAATAGAGTTATCCTTAACTATTTCTGAACCAAACTTGATAAAAGTTGGCATGCCTGTTTAGTATCTTCTCCATATTTTAAAATTTCATTACATAATTAAGAAAACAATGTCTTTTCTTCTTAACTACAACAGATAAATAACAGTCCCACAAAAATATACAAATGACATGAATAAATAGCAGAAAGCACATGACATGATTGGGTCAATATTTCTTACTTTAGAGTACATGGAACTCCATTGTTTTGAACATGGCCATGCATTGGTCACACAAGACAAATTTTGAAAACATAAAAGAAACTTGAAGTGCTCCTTATGTTGTGTGCTCCAAACATTTAACTTCATGATGCAAAAATAATTATTCTATTTGCGATAGCTACTGAAGTATCATGGTAAACGTCTTGTTGTGGATTCAAAATCAGTATTTTGCAAAAATAAAAACAAATGACTCACCCTCCCTATAGTTATAAAATTAATATATTTGGGCTTAAGTATCAGCATACGAGATAAGAAGCTTGGCAGATTAAGATAGATGCAGAATCTTGGTAGATGCAGAATCCAAATATGCTATTTCGCGAAGCTCAATTTTTTGGTAACTTTTTAGGCCTAAAGACCTATGTCCCCCTTAAGCGAGTTTGAAGCCGCTGTCGTTGCTGCTAGGCCGCCATGGCATCGAATGAAAATAAGACTTTTGTTGCGCAAAGTGAATAAATACAGCATGTTTTCTGCCCTTTCATCGCACTCTTGCTGAGTTCTGTTCTTGAAAGGCAAGTGGGTGATCTCATGCCATTTCAGTTAAGCAGCACTATCGTTTAGTACGCACTTTTTCAAAGCTCTGGCCAACTACGGTTTAACCAGTCCTTTTTCAGACTCCTTAGGGAACTTGAATCTATAAGAAAAAAAGTTCATGTATACCTTTTACTATCCCCAAGGGCTCAAACCATTCAGGCCTGTGTTAAATACAGTAGACTCGTTAAACAGAGCCTCAAGGGACTGGATAAATATGTTCCGATAAACAAGAGTTCCATTAAATGAGAAAGATGTGCAGGCGTGCAGCACAGTATGCAATACACCGTTTTAACGCTGTTATCGATGTTAGGCATCAAGGAGTATATGTACGTAGCAGCTAGTTCATCCGTGGTTTGGGCGCGGTCGGCAACTTCTGGATTCACTAGGCTTCGCTAGTTTTGGTTTATAGGAGGCACCGGGACTCATTAAAACAGATACATCACTCTTGCTACTAGAATCAGTGGCTGCATTAGCATAAGGTAGTGGTGATGGATCACAATTTCTCTGATGGCATGCTACAAGGCGCTAATTATTTCTGTCATCTATGGCGCGAGTGGCAGTGCCGTGAAGCTGCCAGGACTGCGCATGCTATACATTACGTACTTATATTAAATTTTTGCTGGCTTGAATCTAATTGCCACCGTTCTTTACGGATGGCGTTTTGCTAATAGGACAAGTGCCTTAAAAATGATTTTTGAAAATTTTTCTGTAAAGAAACAAATACTTTAGAGCTTGCTTCTGTAGTTACGTCTGCAGTTCATGTACTCCCGGTACAGGAACGAAAGTTTTTTCTATTATATAAATATAAAACCAACCAATTTAGACGCTGTCATTCCGTTTAAAGGGAAGGTGAAAGGTTTTCCAGAAAAAATTAGTGAACATGTGTACATAATGGTTTTCAACCCTCCGAATTCGAATATCGTACCGAAATTAAGCGAAAGAAAGCGCAAATATATTTTATTTCGACGAAAAGTGCAGCAGCGGACACGCCCAGCTCGCGCGTCTCGTTTCCGCCTGTATTTTGTCGGGCGCCTCGTGACGTCAACTCTAGTGACCGACCGCTGCCGCTACACATGAAGCGCGATGCCAGGTAGTTTGGTGCTGTAATGAAAAATTTAGAGAGACTGCGTTTTTCTGAGGAGTTCGGCGTTACTCCCTACATGTACGAGCCGATTGCGAAGAGCCGGTCTCTCGAATAAGCAAACGATGCTGGTGCGAGCAGTGCTTTCGACGCGAACGAAAGCGAAGTCTTGGGATCTCCTCGTGTTGGAAATGCTCTTTGGTGAGTATGTTTTTTGCAAAGCGATCTAGTGATCTCGCCGATCTTTCGCCGATCTAGTGAGCTCGTTTACGGTCAAACAACTGTAGTGTTGTGTTCCTGCATGCCTCCTCGTGGAATGTAAGCGGGGATGCGATCGTTGGCATCTGTGCGCTGCTCAAAGCTGTCGGCTATCTACAAAGACGGTTTAAACGCGTGAAAAGCTTCCCGCTTCATGCAGTACGTGTAGTGACCTTCATCTGTGCGCAATCCGCACACTACTCGTAACCAAAGTCGTAAAGGCGGCGAATTCCGTCGGCTACGTGAGACGGTCAGTTTCTCGCTGTGCCCTAGAGAAGGGGGGAGCGGAGCGTCCTGGCGTGCTTCGGCTTTCCAGCACATGCAAACTCTTAATTTGCACTGCGTTATGGTAGCTGCATGCAGGCTGTTTTACAACACACGTGTAAATAGAAAATTCGCAGCGCTTTGCGACGAAACCTGCGTCAAGGGCGGGAGATAAACATGCACCTTCCGTTCAGCGTGCTAACACGAAGGAGCTCGCAGTAAATAAAAAACCAGGTTTGGGCGAGTTCGTGTATTCATAAGGCCTTCAAACACCAGTTAATAATAATATTTGGGGTTTTACGTGCCAAAACCACTTTCTGGTTATGAGGCACGCCGTAGTGGAGGACTCCGGAAATTTTGACCACCTGGGGTCCTTTAACGTGCACCTAAATCTAAGCACACGGGTGTTTTCGCATTTCGCCCCCATCGAAATGCGGCCGCCGTGGCCGGGATTCGATCCCGCGACCTCGTGCTCAGCAGCCCAACACCATAGCCACTGAGCAACCACGGCGGGTTAAATTCAAACACCAGTTATCAGTCTGCACTTGTGCCGTCTTTGTTTTCGTTTCTCCGATCTTTTCGCGCTGCGTTTAGAAAGCCTGCTAGTGGCAAGTAGTCCTCTCTCATTCTGTGGCGATATACAGCAACTGCGCGTTGACTACCACTCTACATACACGCAGACGCACCAACAAAGGAATGCAGGGTCGATCGAACCAGATTACGATGGCACGCACGCAGAAACAAGCGCGGTCAGGCACGGTCGCGCAGGCTGCGAAGGAACAAAACACTAGAGTTGACGTCACAACACCGCGGTTTCCGGTCTCTGCTCGCATCGTCAGCGTCAGTAGCAGCGCGTGGCATTCAACGGGGGGCGGAGCTACAGCGCAATTTTAACCAACGATTACGTCGCTCTTAATTTAAAAAAAAACAAAATTTTACCTAGATGGTTTATAAGGCTCCCGCATCCGTATATGAGCATCTTATTGAATTCGGCAGACTATTCAGCTTCCCTTTAATGGGCAGTTCCATTTAACTGATTTCCATTTAGCGAAATTGTACTGTAGCTTTGAAGGCCTGCCAGTACATTTTTTAGGCATCCTGGTGCTCGTGCTGCGAGAGGAGGTGGCGGGTGTATGCGTGTGTAACTAAAGAATAGATAATGTCTCTCTCGACAATGGCCCCTTGCCACCCTTGGTATGCTTCACCACAATAAACCGTATATGCTTGACCACGTAGCACCACTGTATGCAGGCGAAGCTGACTTTTTGGGAATCGGCATTATGTAATGTTTGACCCTTGCAGTGCTTTCCACCCTTCAAAGCCATCGGCAAGGATGACAAGGTCGACGCCCTTGCTTGCAGTGGCAGATCATTTTAGAAGAGTCCTGAACCACCGGTCAGGCTTGGCAAGAAAACGCAGTGCGCTGTAGCACACACTGCTGTGAACATCTCAGCCAAATTTTACAATGTGCATGGCCTGTGGAGCTCCCAAGCTGAGCATGAACTTACATATATTTCTCAAAAACTATACGAACAATGCCCTCTTACCGTCTCTAAAGCTGCTGGTGGTTTGTATATGTCGTCCTATGCGAAATTCCAATAGATGGCTGCTATTCGCTTAGGATGGAGATAAATCAAGATGGATGTTTGGATCTGTCCACCTCTTCCTCTTAGTGCGTACACTTACTGATGCATTGTTATAAACAGGCTGAAGAAAGCGAAAATTTGCTTTTGAATTCAACAATAATTACGCAGTTCCAGAAGATACCGACTATGTCTGCTCATGCTATGGCCGCCTGCATAAGAACTGTGGCCACCCTGCTTATTGGTGTCATAGCTGTCGAGCCTCCCCAATTTCGATCAGTTTTGAACACTCAACTATGTTCAAACCTTGCGAAACTTAACCCTTTACTGCGCCTTGTTGCATTTACGTAACATTCCAATGAACGGCGTTAAAAACGGAAGCAAAGTCCATTTGAAGCTGCCTGTACACGCTGTTGCAGTTCTGCAACATTCGTCTGAAAAACGCGCCGCTTTGTGCTGCCATTTGCGCTCATCATTCGCATCTTCTACCAAAACAAACATGGCGGAGGCTGTGCTTGAACGCTAGCAGTGATACATGTAAGTTTTGCCAATTGTAAATGTATTTCTCCATAAGACAAAGCGAAAAAAAATCTTACGCTGAGCTCCACATCCTCCTGACTATGTAGATTAAAAAACAAAGACATTCTATTTTTGGAACAGTCTGTTCCTGGCGACGGAACGTTGCTATGTTGCGCAAATGCAACAATGTGTACATAGTTAATTTTTTTAGGAAAAGTGAAATGGTTTCAAACGTTTTATGGCCGAGGAATTCCTCCCGAAAGTGAATGCAGCGATTATTTCAGTAGTGATGACAACCATGAGTGTAAGTCCATTTCGATTCAATATGCGTGCAAGATGTTTTCTGGTCAGATTTCCCCCCTTTCCTTTTTCAAAACGACGTGGTGCATCCGCATGCTGCCGTGTCGTGTCGTCACGGGAACAGCCTTACATCTGTGCTTCTACGTTCTAAATTTTGACAATAACGCGAAAACACTCCATTGTTTCCTGGCTGCGTGGGAATCTGCATGACGTACTGCACGAAGTCTGGGAACCCCCTGTGCTGCATCAGCAAGTACAGTTGCTTTTTTTTCCACGCCATATCATAGGGGCACCAACGATTGTCACAAGCAAATAAACATCTGAATATGAATTGCACTAAGTTGACCATTCCCTTTCAACTTCTTTATTTGCATGTTGTTGCAAATACGCAACGTACCCCTTTTCTGCAAATTCAAACCACAGAAATTCGCTAACGTTAGTTTCCATGGGAGTACAGCAACTGTTATGCTTCCCTACAATTCCATGGATAATGTCTTGAGAGAACAGAATTCTGCAGTAAAGGGTTAAGGTCAGATCACACACACGCTCACTTCTGGATGCTCCTGATTAGACACCTTAGCAGACTTCTCTTTGTATTGACCTACTGATAGCGCTTCAAGATGAACCAGTTGGATGTGGCTGTTATCCATGATTCAAGCTGGTGCAGAACAAAGCCAGCCTGCATCATGTAGCACAACCAGACTGGAGCATATGAGCATGAGTACACACTCAAGCTCTGTCTCACAACGCAAACAGCTGCATGTAGCTGCGATCTGCTACATAGCTTAGATACCATGGGTGCTGAGGATGCTGCGATGACCTCACTCGCTGAGCGCACTGCGGCTCGCTGTGGCACTGACATCTCAAACAGTGGTGCCTACATGAACACCCAAAATCAAATTTTAACCAGGGTGACATTTAGTAGGGCGAGTGTTGTGGGCCCACCCACTCCGCTGTAGCCTTTGCAGTGCAAAGCATTGAAGGCGGAGCACCACAAAGGGGGATCACAGCCATTCTCTCATAGCCAATCGCTCCGTTTCTGCTTACTGCACTGAAGTATGCTTTGCTGCAAACTATTTTTCAAATAGTGTACCGTATTTTTTCGTGTCTAACGAGCCACCGCATATAACCTGCACCCCCCAATTACAACCTGGAAAGAAAAATAAATCTGAGGACACCTAAGACCTTATGAATTGTGAATGTGAAAGCATTAAAGTACAAATGAACACCGCTGAGCGGCACACCTCAAGGCAATAATCTGATATAACCTGCACCCCAACTTTAATGTTTTTTTTTAATTCTTGCTGAAGGTTATACACGCAAAAATACGATAGTTTTTAACTTTAGATGCATTTCACGACTTCGATAAAGAAAGAGTGCTTCAAGTTTTGCACTGTGGGTAATGTGCCATAGCAATACATGCTGCCCGAGCCAGCAAGCAGCAAGAGCCTGCGGTGCTGGCTCGGGCACTGTGCTCTGGCTTCCAAGAGTGAGGGTGACGAGGCGTTGCGACAGTGCCACTGCAGCAGCAGACTGTTCCCTTTCACCCGCTCTGCTCCGTCGAGCCGCACTCGTGACATGGCTTCTCAGCTACTGGGAATGCAGCTGCCATTTCGCTTCTACCGATGCTGGCCTTTTCAATCAATGAGTCATTTGAAGCATTCGCATTAAAAAAAATTCACGTATAGCCTGCGGAAATAACTGCATAGAACACTCACATCTTTGCAAGAACAGTCTTCATCTGCGGATGCACGACTAGTTCATTCTGAATGACGAGAAACCTCGCTTAAAGTGTGGCTTCAAGGCAGCAAAGCGCACTGCCGTGAAGCCACACCTGAAGGCAATAATCTCGTATAACCTGCACCCCAACTTTACTGTTTCTTTTTCAATTCTGGTTGCAGGTTATACATGCAAAAATACGATAGTTTTTGACTTAAAGTAAATTTCACGATTTCGATAAAGAAATGGTGCTTTAGGGCTCGTTTAATGAACAGAGCCAAAAAAAACCCGGAAGTTTAGTCCCGAACGACAAAGAAGCTAGGCCTAGCATTGCTGTGACGGCTATGGCTGGCAGCGGATCAGCATGCAAGAGCACTGGTTCGAGGGTGCGAGATAATCTAAATGGCAGAGATGGTCGCTTTGATTAATGCAATTTGGGACCTGTGGTCATTTAGGTTTTGTTCAGGGGTGAGAAAAAAAAAGTTTCACTTGTCCACCATCCAAAGGGCATTTCACCCATGCATTTCCTGCACTTGTGCATCAACTATGAAACCAGATTTGTAAGCGCACACAAGCTCATGTTGTGAAGCCCCGTTGCTGTGGTTCTCAATGCAGCTTGTCAGCAGGCAGGCATGTTAGTACAGTAATACACTCATGAGGAATTGAAATTAGCGACTCAAATAGCTGAAAGGCCTGCACATAAAGCACTTCCTAGCTGGGCAATCACTTCTGAAAACACAGGTATACAAATTGAAGTAGATGGGATAGAAGTGACATACTGCTGCTGAAGTGTGCCTTCCACAGTACATTTACTTCGCACCCACAGTGAAACCTTGTTAAACCGTAGTTGGCCGAAGGTCGGAAAAAGTATGTACTAAACTGTAGTACTGCTTAACCAAAATAGCATGAGATCACCCACTTACATGTCAAAAACGGATCTCAGAGAGAGCGCAATGAAAGGGCAAAAACAATAAGTATTTATTCACTTCGCGCAACAAGTCTTATTTTCATTTTATGCCGCGGCTTCAAACTTAGTGAAGCTGCGAGTCAGCTTTTCAGCTAGCCCCCTCTTGTCGGCAAACACTCGCATATCAGAATCATCGTTGGCATTGCATATTCTCCGTGCACGGACACAGTAGCGCTGCAGAAGTCACGGAGCGCCTTTTTCATCGCAGGGTGCTGTTCTCGTCACGACGATTGCATCCATGAGGCTGACGTAACGCGCAGCTTCTGCCACTGTCAGGCCTGAACCACCCGTGCTGTCACTTCCCGTGTCCTCCTCATCACTGTCGTTAGGCGGCACTTTGGCAACAGAGAATGATGACGAAAAGGTGAGCCTCGTAGCCGACATTTTTTCGGCGGTCGTAGCAGCGCTGCTGAGCAACCTAAATATTAATTAAAATTATGGGGCTTTACGTGTCAAAACCACTTTCTGATTATGAGGCACGCCGTAGCGGAGAACTCTGGAAATTTCGACGGCCTCGGATTCTTTAACGTGCACTTGAATCTGAGTACACGGGTGTTTTCGCATTTCGCCCCCATCGAAATGCGGCCGCCGTTGTCGGGATTCGGTCCTGCGGCCTCGTGCTCAGCACAACACTATAGCCACTGAGCGACCACGGCAGGTGCCAAGGACCTTCTTCACATTCCAATTGTCACACACCGTAGTCAATGGCAGATCCCTTTCGCATGCCAGCACCAACTTATTCGTGCCACATTCAATAGCCCAAACGATGACCAATTTTTCTTCTATGCTGAGCCCTTGGTGTTCTTTATCCAAGCTTCGGCATGACGCAAGTCCCTGCTTGCATGACACTGAAATGATGTTGACAATCTGGCTTCACACGCAAATGCAAAGGGCAGCACTTGGAGGCCACTGTTCCGATCTCTGAGGCTTGTTCTGACGGGCCGCCCGATGGGGACTATGCACCACCGTGATTATACGATGAAAAGTGGAAACACCATGTGTTG
This sequence comes from Dermacentor albipictus, assembly GCF_038994185.2. Classification (NCBI taxonomy): domain Eukaryota; kingdom Metazoa; phylum Arthropoda; class Arachnida; order Ixodida; family Ixodidae; genus Dermacentor; species Dermacentor albipictus. The sequence goes on along the minus strand of NW_027225575.1, from coordinate 4,641,219 downwards.
ACCGATACAAAAGCAATAAGCTGGTATGGTTTATGCGGATAGAAAACGCATTATGTTCAATGGCGGCTGAGTTGGGGATTTGACTTTACTACTTTTAAAACAAAACAACTGTTTTAGTGGGTATGGTTGAATGAGGTTTTACTGTAGTACATTTTGACTTGAACTGCAGCACGCATTACCTTTTAGTGGAGTCTGCATGTAGCACAAGAGCACTATTGAGTTTTTATACAGGAGAAGTTTATGTGTTTCCCCTAGAAATATTAGGTTGAGCACACCAAACCTGTTGAAACCGGTTTGAAATGTTTTTTTTAGTTTTGAGGTGAAATATAACAGCTATTTTTTTTTCTTGAATAGGAATGAAATTGAAAAAAAGATATTTGGCAAAGTAATGGACATAAAGTAAATTCAGCTCGGATGTCTACTTACCGCTGGGTTTCGGTATGGAGACTTTGGTGGGCTTGAGCAGCCCTAGTGAAGGAGTGCATGCTCTGCACAGGGACGTCCGCACAGGCACTCGTCCCAGCTGTCATTGCTCTCCGCATCCCATAGTCAGCACATCACCCTTATCCGTCAGCAACACCACATGATCACTGCCGGAGGCAATCTGCGTCACGCAAGCAACGAATACTTCAGATCGAGCCTACAAATAAATAACGTGCTGTCTCATTCCAGTTCTACCAGTGTCACGCAAGCCTTTTCAAAAGCTTTTGAAAAAAAGAATTTGGCGACTCAGCAACGAAGTGCATGTCGATACCCTGGTAGCTAGAAAAGCCAACTATCCTCTACCAATATTGCAAAGGCCTTCAAACAGTGGGCACCCTTGGCGTTGCCTTATTTACGCAATAGAATTGATTTCTGTTAAAGGGGCCCTGAAACCCTTTAACTAATCACAGAATGGTATCACTATTGCATTACATCACCTCAACAATCTCCTGCTGCAAAAACTTGCGAATCCTTCAATAACAAGTGAGGTCAGACGTATTTATTGAACGAATCATTGGCTTTCAGTCTCGATTTATTTGTACTAGTGACTAGCACGCTGGAAGCTACACAGGGGTAACGGCAAGGGGGTGCAATGACCAATGCCCCCCCCCCCCCAAAAAAAAAAGTGGAATGCGAGACTGCTTGTGGCGACACTCCATGACAATCGCAGTATCTATGCTGCGCTTCTTGTCTTGGAGACCATGCGCAGCAGATGCAGCAACACGCAACTGTCTTTAGACCGGCAGTACGAAGATGAAATCGTTATTCTGTCAGAGATAGCAGACACACACACATATCATACATATATATATGTTTCATTTATTTAAATCAAATGAGCAATAAGCATACAACTGAGCACATTCGCACAATCAAGAAATCAGCCAATAGCTACAGCGGGTCCAGCTGCTTGTGACAGTGCTGCATGATGAGATTGCAGAAGCGAGAGCAAGGCATATTTCATTGCTTTTGACACAGGACCTTAAAAAACACCGCTGCATACAGTCCAATATTTCATTCGCATGTTTACAGTAGCCTCGTTAACAGATCGGCAACATTTTCCTACTGTGTTCAAAAAGTGTTTCAGGACTCCTTTAATTCGACTGACGGGACCAACAAAATCGTTTGAATTATTCGGCATGTTGAATTAAACAAGATGCAAAAAAAGGACCATAACGGCACCGATTTATTCAGCTGTTCTTTAAAGCTTCGAAACAAAGAAATCTAACACGCTCCGGATATTTTAGCAAGAAAAAATGGGCAAGGGTTAAATATTTGTTGCACAATGGCAACCACTTTTTAAGTCAGCTCCGCTGCACGATTTCAAAATTTACTTTCGCCGCAGTACACAAGTGTCATGCGGTAAAGCATACCTCCTCCCTCCCCCCCCCCCGTGAAGGCAATTTTCGGTCTAATTCTCTTTTATAGAAAGTGCGCAACAGAATCGGGTAATATCCTAGTGAGACATTGTCACCTACAGTTATCGCTTGTACATCTTTCTAAGGCAACTCGAAAATAAGCATTTTCAACCGGAGATGACGTGTTCAACATATGCACTGCTCCCTAAGCTCTGCCAAGACAGACGTTGCCATAGAAGGCAGCATCTGTCATTGAGGTCACCATGGCATAACGGTCAGGCACATGTGTGCTGACTGGTCAAGTTCGAATCATCTGGCAAAGGCCAATTTCGAGATCGAAATAACAATCTTGAAATGAAGCATGCTGAACATTGCTTTTGCCTTTGACTTATTGCAAATTGTGGAACAAAACCGTTGCAGTCAAGGCAGTTGTCAGTCAACGCTTGACCTTTATTTTGTCAGTGGATCAATTAGTGCGAAAACGAATTGCGAGATAGTACCTGGTATATCGGATCACGAGGCTGTACTACTCACCGTTACAGACACCGTGTTAGATAAGAAATATGAATGTTCATCTTACCGAAACTTCTCTCGAGCCAATGATGTATCAATTATTGATATACTTTTGCTTAATTTCGATGACATTTCAAGTAGCGCGAAAGACGTAGTGTCGCTGTGGTGCAGGTTTAAAAAAATAGTTAAAGAGTGCATTGATCGCTTTGTCCCGTTGTGACTTTTCTTCTTGGTCGACAATAATCCCTGGATCTCCTGCGAGACATTGCGGCTCCAAAGGAAACTGAAATGTGTAAAGAAAAAATTTAAAATCGAAAACGTGCAGCCAGTAAAACAAAAGATCGACAACATTTTTTCTCAGCTTAAAAGTGAAGTGCATGCCGATAAACAACGCTACTATGGTGAATCGCTACCAAGTTTCATAACCGTGGCTCCAGATAAATTTTGCCGTTCGATTTCTCTGACCTCCAAGGAATGCGATTTATTTAATGTTGATGGTAAGGCAGCTCACGAAAGCAAAGAAATAGCAAATGCGTTTAACAAACACTTTAAGTCCGTCTATTCAAATGATAATGATGTAATGCCACCTTTCGAAATGTCTGTGCCGCCTATACCCGACGTTCAAATAAGCGAACCAGGTATACTAAACACGCTTTCACAACTGAGCACTAAGAAATCTTCTTGCCCGGACAACATTCCAAACACATTTTTAAAACGGTATGCAGAATGGACATCAAAGTACTTGCACGTTCTGTTCACAAGGTCATTGTGCGAGGAACAAGTACCGAGTGACTGGAGGACAGCCAGAGTGAAGCCACTACATAAAACAGGAAAAAAGCACTGCATTCAAAACTACCGTCCAATTTCTTTAACATCTATGGTATGTAAACTTTTGGAACACGTAATCCATAAGCATATCTAAGAATTCTTGGAAAACCACAATATATTAAAAAAGCATCAACACGGATTCAGAAAAGGCTAATCTACAACTACCCAATTAGATTTAACAGTGCACGACTTTGCGAAAGCAATTAACAATGGGAAACAAATAGATGCTATTTTCATGGACATTTCAAAGGCTTTCGACAGGGTCTCTCACAAAAAACTACTTTACAAATTGAGCAAGATACTTAAAAACTCCAGACTAATTAATTGGCTCCCAGCATACCTTGATGGTAGAGAACAATTTCTGGTTTTTAATAACCATTCTTCTCAACGACTTCCGGTAGACTCTGGTGTTCCCCAGGGCTCGGTCCTTGGACCTCTCTTGTTCCTTTTACTCATTAATGATATGCTGCATGGTATTCCAGTTATGGTTAAGCTTTGTGCTGATGCCTGTGTATTGTACTCAGAGATAGACATTATTACTGACCAGGAGTTGCTGAACGATGCTTTTCGACAAATTGTCGACTGGTCCGATGCCTGGCATATGTCAATTAATTTCGAGAAAACAGTATTTATTTCCATTTCACATAAGAAGCAAATAAATAAAATAAATAAAGTTCGGGCCCGTAGAAATGCATGGGCGCGTGCCAGAACCTTCGGTCGAGATCGAATTAACTGAAAAATCAAATTAAACAGTCAAATTAGTGGAAGTCTACTGTAATTGACTTGTCAAAATCCTACTTTTTTCCCCAAGTGCCAACTGCACACAATGCAGCCAGCAGGCTCGATGGTGCGCTCAAACAAATACAAAAAGTTATCGAGATCTAGGCTTGCCTTCATTCCTTATGTACACTGTGTATCCCGTAACGTAATAAAAATTGCCGCCAAGGCAGGAGTGAGGGTGGCGTGCACTGCCCCTAATCAACTGAGCGGGTTGTGCAAAATAATCAACAGGGAGGATACTGTCGCGCACAACAGCTGTTGTAAGAATCATGTTCGCGGCTTTATCAACTGTACAACGCAGGTCGTCAATAAAATCCCGCTTGATTGTAAACAATATATCGGGCAAACGGGGAAGTGTATTAATGATCGCCTGCGCGAGCATGCCGCTTCACTGAAAGGAAACCCGTGCAGTCATCTGGCTGCCCACTGTAACACGTGTTGTTGCACCCCGATGTTTAAGAAGTGCGAAATAATTGGCAGATATAGAAAAGTGTGTGTGGGAAATCTGAGGTATGTTGCATATTCAAACGTGTTGACCCGTGCGTCAGTTATGCGTCCCTCACGCTCTCAACAAAACGGATTATCTTCTTGGCTGACGCTTATCCCTCTTATTCTGTTCTTTATGTCACATTCAATGTCTTTATATGCTGCTTCTGCAAATAAAGAATTTGGTTGCTAGTCAGCGCTCTGTCCTGTGTTGCACTGTTCCTGTTTTTATTCTAAATCTACAAAAATCTACACCAAATATGCCAAAGTAACAATAGCTGGAACAGCAGTGCATTCAGCCTGACAGTTATATAGCCCACAGCAATGGAGAGGTACGTTTTAGGTAATTATAACAATATGCAGGGATGGGCATTTTCGTGAACACAGAATTGATGCTCACAATGATAGCACCTTGAGGAGTTTCCTGCGAGATCATTGATTGACTTTATTGGCATATGTGTTTGCCCCGAAGCGATTCTCCAGTGTTTTTGCAGCAATTCTGAGCAAAACGGTAGCCCTCACCTCGACTAACTAATTTGCCAGTTCCTCTAGTGATGCTTGAACGTCTACAGAATAGTTGAGCATGTATTACAGTCAACTTTCATTAGTTCGGTCTTTATGGCACTAACGAAATTGACTGAATTATCGAGCGGGCTGAATATAAAATTGTGCACATAAACCGACACGTTGGAATCTGTGAATCGAAGCTGTTAATATCATACATTTGCCCATTTCATTCCTGTGCCTTTGGCATGACGCAAAGTGGTGCATGCGCATGTGCTCTCGCATATCCACACTACACTATGACAAATCTTATATAGGCTCACATTTCATAATTTGTTGTTCATTTTAAACATACTGGCCACTAAGCCAGACCCCTGTTTCGGGTACGTGCAGTACAGTAAAACCGTTATAATTAAGTTGAAGGGGGGTCGTAATTACTTCGTTATAACCATTAGTTCGTTGTAGTTACTATCCATTTCTATCCACAATTAGCAAGCAAGAGAAAATGTACTCACCACCAAATCTCCCAACAACCCACCACGCGAAAAAGAAAACGGCCATCGCATGGAAAAAAACAAGCGAAAAAAAGACGGCAAGGAATTTCTACTTTATTCACGCTAAACGGCTCATCACTGATCGATCAACAGCCTACTAGCTGGCTACTCAATTCACAGAAAAAATGTCCTTGATAGATTTTTGCCACAGCTTCAGGCGAATGACGGCTTTTTCAGCTGCAGCCGCTATTTCGAGTCCATTCTCGCCGTCATTGTGAGTGCCAAAGAAGCGGCGCAGCAGGTGTGCCACATCCAGCTTTTGGGCGGAAGTACGTACGTTGAGTTTCCCAATATCAGGTTCCGGCCTGTCGTCGGCATTCGTCACTGTCGTCATTAGGCACCCCCGACAGTGCGCACAGAATTACCGGCTCCGGTAGCTCTTCCGTCATCACTGCATCAGCATCGGCACTGACGTATGTGCAGAAGGTGTCGCAGTCAGGCACAACGCCGGTGTCAAGGAGAGCGTCCCATGATGCTAGGACTTGCTCGCCCGCGGCACCCTCATTGGCAGTAGCACTAATATCTTCGTTGTAACCACTGCTGCTGATGCCAAATGAGGCATGCCGGAAGCAATTGGCGATCGTGCTTGCCGGTACAGCCATCCAAGCTGCCTGTAGCATCTCGATCGCCATGTACAAGTCGATTGTGGACTCGCGCTTCATGCTCATATTGAGCAGAATCCGGTCGATCACACGCTTGCGATAGCCCAATTTAAAGTTCATGATAACTCTTTGGTCGAGAGGTTGCACAAGTGCAGTGCAGTTTGGTGACAAAAAGCATAGCTCGATTTTTTTAGCACAGCGGCAGTGTGGTGGGCCATACAGTTGTCCAGTAAGAGGCATATCTTCCGGTTCAGCTTGCCCAGCTGCTCGTCCCACTCCCGCAGCCATTTGCGAAAATTTCTCATAGTCCAAGCCTTACGGTTGGAGACGTAACTCACTCGAACTTTCATTTGCCTTTGAAGCCTCGTGGTGATGCACTTTTGCCGACCACGAGGGTCAGCACAAAGCAACACAGTTACGTGGACCTTGCTCTGCTTACCACCCTCGCAGCGTTCACCTTTGGGGGCCAAGGTTTTTTGCGGCAGCATCTGGTAGAACAGGGCTGTCTCATCCACATTAAACAAATCCTTGGCACTGTATTTTTCTAGCAGCTGTCCAACGCTTGTCTCCACCCACGCCACTGCAGTTTCGCAATTCACAGACTGCGCTTCCCCGATGACAGCCCTGCACACTAGGTCACTAGCCCCGCACACTAGGTCGTGGTACTCCTTGAAACGCTGCAGCCAGCCGACACTCGCCACAAAATCATTGCGCCCCATGATGCACGCAAAGTCCTTCACTTTGCACTGCAACAATGCCCCACTCACAGGAGTGCATCTTGCTCTTGCGTCCAAAAATCACTTGAAGACCAGCTACTTGAACAGCTTCGAAAGCAAGGGCTCGCAGCTTCTTTCTGTTGCCTTTTACGCCACGTGCGACAGCACTGGTGATGGCTTCTTTACTGCTCAAAATCGTCGACAGCGTGCTCAACACTATGGCGAAATCCTCGGCAACTTTTTTTCTCCTTCATGCCGGACTCGATGGCTTTCAGCATAGCCACCTTCTGCTCGATTGATATTGTTTCGCGCTTCCGTTTGCCGCCGTCTATCTCCTTTGTGGTGGTGAACTCGCACGAACCAATCGATAGAAACACCGATATCGCTGATGCACAAGGAGACAATGACAAACAACAACAAAACCACAGTCGGTGCCGCCCCACGCACCGCAGCGGAAGAGCGGGCCAGTCCGTCAATCCTATTGTTATATATATATTTATATTATAATATAAACTGTCTGAGAGCCTCGGACAATCTGTCTGGCGCGGAACATTTCACACCAGCCGCCGCAAACGGAGCACAGCTTGGCACAGCTGCCTCGCTTATCGGAAGGTTGCAAGAGGCAGTGCGTAGGCGCATAGGAACATTGCGCAGCAAAGAGATTTTTATTTATTACATGCTGCCAGCCTGGATGTCAGGCTTTAGGCTGGAGTGGGGTACATAACAATACAGTATATAGGAATACAACGTACATTTGGTCGAGCAAGTACGGCATTAGAAGAACCGACATAAGACACACAAAGCGAAGTACAAACAATATGCCCCGACAATGTGAAGCATCGTTAGCTATTGCGGAATGCACTCAAGAAAGTAGACACCGTTGAACACTCAACCGCATTGGCAGGTAGGTTATTCTGTGTGCGAATTGTGCTCGGGAAAAATGAGGCTTTGAACACATTTGTTCTGCACAAGAACTCGTTCACCTTGTTTAAATGAAAAGAATGGGTTTGTCGCTGGGTAATTGAATGAAAATATGCCTTTCTGTTTATTCCAAGTTGGTTATGCCAAATTAAGTAGAACATATTTAGTCTTTCGTGGTGTCGTCTTGCCTGTAGGGTCTTTAAATTGGCTGTTTGCAAAAGGGCTGATGGGGATGTTTTCCAACTATAGCAATTATATATGAGCTTGACGCTTTGCGTTGGACATTCTCAAATTTGGTAATATTGCACTTTGTGTGCGAATCCCAAACAATTGCTGCATATTCTAGAATTGATCTAATGAAAGTTTTCTACGCGAGCAGTCTAATTTCTGTAGAGGATTTACTAAGTGTTCCTAAATATCCAAGTTGTTTCATTGCCTTATTTACAGTGTACGTTATGTGGTCATTCCATTTCATATCGGATGAAATTATGACTCCTAAGTATTTGTATTTTGTAACCTGAAATAAGGTGTTATCGATGGTGTAGTAGAACTTCAAAGAATTGCCTTTGTGTGTCACAGCCATAGCTAGTCTTTTTATAATTAATGCACATTTGCAAAGTTGGTCACCAAGCCTGAATTTTACGTAAAGACATATTTAATAATTCCTGATCGTCGTGGCACAAAATCTCATGGTAAAGTATACAATCATCGGCAAACAGACGTGTTCTAACCGATATATTGGCAGCAATATCATTTATAAAAACCAAGAAAAGTAATGGTCCCAGGACGGAGCCCTGAGGAACATCGGCCTCTACAGGGGCAGGGTCCGAACTGATTCCATCAATATATACTGTTTGATGCCTGAATGATAAGAATGCCACTTGCCATGCGAGCAAATGTATCATTTTTCAGAATAGGTTTAAGTTTCAAAAGCAGTTTTTGGTGGCACACTCTATCAAAAGCTTTCTTGAAATCTAGAAATATCATGTCTATTGGATCACCCCAATCTAATGCTGCTGCGAGGTCTTGGACAATTTCTAATAACTACGTTACCGTGGAATGTTTGCGACGGAAACCATGCTGTCAGCTATCAATAATGCAGTTTTCCTCAGCAAGAGTGGAAATATTTGCAAAGATAATGTGCTCGAGTATCTTCGCACATGTACATAATAAGGAAATAGGCCTGCAGGAAGAGACAAGAGACCGGTCGTCGGTTATCGGTATCGGTGTGATTTTAGCATGTTTCCAATCATTCGGAAGTTCAGCACGGCACAATGATTTGTCAAATATCAAGCATAAGTACTTTGCGCACCATTCAGCGTAATGGAAGAGAAAAGAAGCAGGAATGCCGTCAATTCCTGGCGAATGTCTTATATCTATATTGAGCAGAAGTGTCAGTACACGCTCTTCACTAATAGATAGTTTATTTATTGCAGAAATTTCGTCAAAAGCATTGAATTGTGGAATTACATCATCATTCCTGGTGAACACGGAACAGAAGTAAAGGTTTAATGCATCCGCTACGTTCTTTCGATCCGTTACGGCAGTGCCAGGCGAAAAGCGACGCCAAAATTTTGCCGGCGACGTAACAAGAAACTCTTAAACGTACACTTTGATAATGGTCTTTACTTTTTTTGATAGCATTCTTGAGAAGCAGTTGCAGTTCAGATAACTGGCGTGCGCCCTCAGGGGAAGGGCGTTCTAGATACCGCTTCCTTGCTTTTCTTTACTTTATGGCCTGCACTGGCTATTTCTTTAGTCATCCAAGGCTTGCAAGTACGTTACACAACCTTTTTGTGTGGAATGAAACATTTTGTGCGGTGCATAACTAAATCTTTGAAGAGCAGCCATAACGTATCAATGGATGTACCATTACATTCATATTGGGAAACAAAGAAGAGAATGAATTGTCCAATGCATCGAGTACATCCACATCACTGGCGCGAGAAAAATAGAGTACAAAGGTCTCCGTCTGTTTCAGCTTGAAACTTTCTTCAATTCCATGATAAAGGAGACTATTTTGTGGTCTGAAATTCTTTCAAAAATGTGCACGTTTGGATTCATACTAATAACTTTGTCACTAACGAGGAATAAATGTAAAGTTGACGCACTTCCACCGTGAACACGAGTAGGCAGTTTCACTAATTGCGATAAATTGTGTAGCAGAACTATGTCAACAAAGGGCTCCGCAGTAAGAGAGCGTGTATTTGGGAACTCGTTAGCCCAACTGACATTTGGAACATTAAAATCTTCTGCCAACAAAATGCTACAAGATTGTTTCCTATATTCACATAGAAATTCATTCAAGTTTGCAAAAAATGCAGGGCTGCAGTTTGGAGGGTGATAAAATCCTGCAATTAGAAGATGAAAATCTTGAACAACAACCTTTACAACAACGCTTTTCATTCCAACAGGGTCAGGTAGTCGGGACACATTCAAGCACTACTTAAAAAGTACGGCTATGCCACCACCTCGGGAATCTGTCGTTACGGTAAATACCATATACCCTGCTGGAGCGATTTTGACATCGTTGATACCTCGATGTAACCAAGTTTCAGTAACAATTATGATCTGTGGGTTATGGACCTTAACAATACTTTCCAGATCTGCTGTTTTGTTAATTATACTACGTGCGTTCACGTTGAGACAAGAAAATGTACTTTTAACAGGAGAGTCGGGTCACATTGTCTTCTCAGACGCGAGTGAATGTGTAACGACAAGCACTATTTTCCTTTAGGTACTGTCCCTCTGAAACATTTCTTAGTCAATGCAAACTTTGTCCTATATCGACTTGATCTTTCCTCCGTGCCTTCAAATGTCAGCCGTATTGTACCACAAGTATTTTCTTACTTGCCTTGTGGCTGCCGAGAAGTCTTCACCAACAGAGATTTTCATTGCTTTTATTAACTTGAAACAGTGTTGAAGAATGTTCACTTTTTCACGGTCATCAATAAGTTTAAGATTTACTCGTCTTGGTTTATCTGGTTTCTTCCGGCCAATTTTGTGTATCCTTTCTACGGAAGATACCTGTGCGCCTAGTGTAGTTTTGAACAAGCCATCAACCACATCTTCCATAATTCACGTAGACGTTTCATCGCGGCGCTCAGGAATGCCAAATACAATTAGGTTGTTTCTCCTACTCCTGTCTTCAATGTCGACTAACTCTCTTTCCAGAGTTTTAATTGTTCTTTCCATATAAGCGATCTTCGTGCCCACCTCCTTTACTATTGCCGCTGATTCCTCCACCTGCTTAAGCTTTGCCTCGATTGCGTCCAATCTTTCCTGCGTACTCTTGTGACCAGCCAGAAGTTGCAGTAGCAGCTCCTCAGTGTTCGGCCCGGAATTAACCTCTACATCACCACAGAGCATCAGCAATGAAACCAAAATATCCTGTACATACAGGTACACCGCACAGGTACTTTTGGGGCACGCCAGCAGGACGAGGCAACGGTGGCTAGTTTTTACCGTGGATGAATTATTACTGATGTGCGCAAAAAGCAGGAACGGGATTGACATGGTGTTGACCGGTGGCCCGCTGACATGCCCACTGAAGTGATCAGCGTACGACGAGCTTGTTATATAGGTCGTGGCCGTGGAACGTGTGGGCGGTGCCATCCAAGCGTCGACGTAATGCGGCAGTCCTGGCGCGCAGACTCCGTAAAGTCTGGCAGTGGTGGCACGTGTTGCTCCATCGGGTATGCATGCCGGTCCAGTCAAGCTGAGTACAATATGCGCAAGAGATGGCAGCGACTCAACTGAAGGTGGCTTTGCGTTTTGGCCTGGGAAGCGCGCACCATGATCATGAGCTGATACTGAGCTGGTGCTTCGGCAACCGGAGAACACCGCCCGGTCGCCGCCACGGAGGAGGAGGGAGGGGGGAAAGGGGTACACAAAGTGGTGAATGGCGGCAGCTATGTGTTTCGGCTTGGGCAGCAGCACATCGAGCTCAGCCGCCACCAAGCCAGCGCTCTGATTGCCGCGGCACATGGGTGGAATTGGAGGAGGAGTTAAGAGAGCAAGGCTCATGCCGTGTGCGAGAGATGGCACCAGGAGGTCGCGCAGCTACAGCAGCGTGCTGGCCCCGGCTACGCAGCTGGTTATGGAGAGGCACAACGGCATCACGAAATGCAGGAACGGACGCCAAAGAGCTGCGCTTTAGAGAAATGGTTCGTTATACCCATTGCGAGGAAATTTCAGCTTCGTGAAAACAAGGTTTTCAATACACGGGCATCTATGGGAATTTCAAGGCGAATCACGACTGCTTCGTTTTATCCATTAGTTTGTTATATCCAATTTCGTTATAAAGAGGTTTTACTGTAGTACGGAAACCATAATGATCACACATCTGCATCTGCAATCTCCAAGACCTAGCTGGCATTGGGGCGATATGTACCTCCCGCTTCTTGGTTGTAGGCATGTACCAATGTGCCACCCACTTCTCGAATCAACCGATAAATCTCATCAAATGGAGTCGAATTAACAAAAGTTTACAGTAACGTTTTCAGGGTGCTACCAAGTTGACATTTCCAAATTCCCTGAGTTTTCCAGTTTTCCCTGAGCACCTTTGCAAAATTTCCTGAATGAGCCAGAACTTTGTTTTATGTCAAGAAGGGCTGACACTATGTTGCCCAATGCTGTCACTCTCTAGCAAGCATGTTAAAAAAAATGATTTAATCCAGTTTGAGTAGTAAGGAGTCATATCTATTTTATTCAGAAAGAAAACACAAAGAATGCGATAGTAAAAAGCACAGCGGAAAAAGTGGTGAAACCTATTCCAAATCGAGTCGAACGTTTTGAAATACCAATGAAAAAGAAATGCATACAAAGTAAATATTTTCGAATATGAGCTATTTTTATCAACTCATAGCAAGCTGATCGCTACGAGGCCTGAACTTTGTCACAACTAAGATTCTCTCTCAGCAGCCGGGAAGTCCAACTCAACTGTCCTGACATAATCTCGGCCCGTACACAATATCTCAGTGTTGGGTTTCACTGCTTTAAAGAGTTTATTTTGGTTTGGATGAGGGACCGCTGCCTCTCGACGTCAGCCAATTTTTTTTTTAGCTCAAGCTCCTTCAAAGAAGCGGCTGCACGCTTCCTTTCTCATTAATTCCTCAGTGCGTCGGTCCTTTCTGTTCTCATCCTCTTTCCGCCACGCATTAGCCCCATGGATCATCTGAAGCATTCTCTTGGCCAGTTCTGCAGTCAGCGTCTAATTTTTCGGTCTCCCTAGGGGCTGCGAAAACATCCTAAAAATCATGCACGAATTTTTTTCGAACTGCCCATCTTTAACTGCCCTTCACTTCATATTAAGATCCATCCCAGGTGATCAATACTTTAGATCACCCATTTCGACATGTTGGAGCTGTTTTATCGACTTAAGGCCATCCAGTAAGTTAGTAATGGCACTGAACATTCAGAATCAGCTAAAATTTTCAAGCTCCCGTGATGTTGCGATTCTTGACGGACCTTTTTCCGAACGAATCCGCATATGTTGTAGCGAAAAGAGGCGTGGCCGCCACCTTCTGCCACGTTTGAGAAAAAAATCATGTCGCTCACGATTACAGTGCACTATCATCATAATTTTGTAATCAAATGACTCCCAGTAAGTCAAGAATTAAATTATATGGCTGGCTTTGCCATCCTACAGTGCTGAGCGGTGATAATTAACCAAAAATGAAGCCAGCTGTTCACTAGTGAGCTTTGGTGTGGAGTCCGAGTCGTTTTATTTCACCAAAGTGTATTTTTGAAGGTCCGCCGCATGTTTAGCATGTGGACCTGGCATTTTCAACCACTTTCCAAAAGTATTGGTTTCGCTTCTCGTGAAATACAGGGAAGGGGCACTGCCATTGTCACTGCGAAGTTATTGAAAGTGGCTCCCATGACGTTATCCCACACGGCTGCGTCGCGAGAAAAGCGTTGTGCTCGAAACTATGCTGCACCCACACTTCAATTTAGTAATGAGGACTCGAGTTACGATTTCGAAGGTGAGAGCAAGGTAGATTCAAGCTCTGATGGTGACGACATTTTGAGTCAGCATGGGACATCTGCCATTTTTCACCGGCAAGTTTCCGTTACGGCCTTGAGCGGTTTCCTTTCTTGTGCGCACTTATCTGCCGATCTTTCCGCACGACCTGACAGCTCTCCTGATTATCTTCAGGGTGTATACTTCGCTTGTTTATGATGTGCTGCCATCGACAGCAAAGAAACTTCCACTCACGCCAAGAAGACCACCCGTAGCACATCTCGGCCCAGCACTGCAGATCAGCGCAAGACAGCTTGCAATGGCGTGGGATTTTTTTCTACTCTTCTTCTCTGCAGAAGTGATAAAGACAGTCTGCAAAAATGCAAGTAGATATGCTTGGATGCACAATCTTGCAGTTGCCCAGTTACGCTGAGAGCAATAGCTCCTGGAAGAGGTGCATGGCTCTAGACGAACTGGTGAAGGACGTTCCCTGGACTTCTTATCGGACCATTCTCAGAAGATGCCGAAAAGACGGAACTGCAAGATGTGTTTCGAGAACTGCAAAGATGACATTTTGTGGGGACAGTGCGGAGTGCACCTATGCTTCACAAAATCCAGGAACTGGTTCACCGCATGGCACGAGCGATGAACTGGTCTTAGTTTCTTTTTTGTATACGAAGAACAACGGTGTACTGAGCATTTATTTTTTCAGACACTATTCCTGGTTTATTTATCTTTGAAATGCATATTCGGAATTTCCTTTCATATTTATGTTTTAGCAGATATAGTGGCACTTTCTAGAACTTGTGTTACCTAACAAATTTTTTGTTTGGCAACGTATGTTTTTGGAAAGAGAATTTCATTATTCACAACTATGCTGCAATGTGTGCTGCAATATTATTTTTAGTGCTAAACATTTTTTCCCCTGAGACCTATAAAAACCTTCAATTTTCTTGGGGTAACGAAAGAGTTAAGGGCTCAAATTGCCACAGGCACGTCCGAAAAAGCTCTTAAGGCCTGCCAGTACACTTATTAGGCATCTCGGTGCTCATACTGTGACAGGAGACGGGGGTGCAAGCGTGTATAATTAAGGAATACATACTGTGTCTCGGGACAATTGCCCCTTCTCACGCTTGTTATCCTTCACCGTGTAACATTTCTGTATTGAGCAAAGCCAACTTTCTAAGACTGGCATTACGCAACACGTTGTGCTTTGCGAGCTTCGAAGCCAATCGCGAGGATTCCAAAGGCTGAGTCGGTGCCGTTGCTGGCAGCGGTGAATTCTTTCAGTGAAAAACACGGCACCACATGGCAAGAAGCTAGCGAACACCGAAGCAACTTGGCCTAACGTTGCGCGGGGGTGACTACGGCTGCCAGCGGATCTGCGTGTGAGAGCACCCGTTCGAGGCGGCAAGATAATCAAAAATGGTGGCGGTAGTGGCTTTGATGAATGCCATTTCCGACCTGCAGTCAGGGCAACATGCGTCGACTCAATGGAGCATGGGCGGTGCCGCGAAGCCGTGCGAATTATCGGGCATGTCCGAAAGATTGGGTGCCTGGAAAATCGGTCGTTAACTACTCTGGCAATACCTCGTGCCGATGACACGGTGTCAATGACGATTCGTAGCGATTCCTCTATTACTGGAGCCAGCATTAACATGACTTTCGTTCCCTTTCAATGAAATTACAGCTAATTTTCCCTGACATAAGCACAAGTTCCCTAAGTATTTCCAGATTATTCAAATTTCCTGACAATTCCCGGTTTTTTCAGTTGGTAGACAGCCTGGTTTTAAAGTGAGCTTGCGTAATGAAAGTAGCATTCCATTCTCAACAACTTGCAGAAGAACTTCTGTTGACAACTTATATTGCCAATGGCGCTTGCTCAGCCAGTAGCCAATACAGTGAACATGGTTTTGCTATTAAATCAAATTAAATCGAATATTAATGAAACTCCACAGTACAACAGTCAGCTTTTGTTGTGAAAATGGCACACCGATGTTGCCAACCGGCAAAAAATGTTATCCTGCAGCCATCTTGCAATGACTATGGCAACAATAGCTCTGATGCTAATGACATGAATATGATTTTGGTACTGTACATAAATTGGTATACTGTGAAGTTCAGGCAATTTCCGAACCCTCCTTTCTGTGTAAAATGGGCTGCACTCCAGAAGTGGGTAAATATGGCCCACGAGAAATAAACCTTGCCTGCACAATGTTGGAGTGAACAAGCTTTGGCTCCTGTTCGGCCTTGCCCTCCGTGACAAGGCCCATCTGTCCTCGGGAATCTCTGAAGTTTCCCCACAGGAAGACTTTTCCAGTGACGGTGAGCGCGGCCGAGTGGGAGTCACCCGCTGTCAGTTGCGCAACCGGCTCTGGGAGCTCCACGGTTCCCGGTGTCGTCTCAGTGCCATCCAGGCTTGATGTCTGGCGGCCTAGCGCGCCCTCATCGTTGCACCCAAATGACCACACCTGTGTCAAATGGGGAAGAAGCCAGTGGTCGCATTATTTAAGGATTCTTTTCTTGTTAGATATTTCTTGCATTTCCTCACCGACTCGGACGCTGCTCGGATGGCGTGCTTCGAGCGTGCCACCTCAGCATTGACGTGCAAGCTAGTAAGAAAATGTGAAAACAATTCTTACATAATATGGCCCCAGTGTACTGAAAGCTGCCACTGTTCTTCAATTATCATGCATAGTCATCTATTTATTAAACCTTACAGCTCAATGCAAGGAATTTAGTAAGGGGAGGTTCGTGGATTAGTACAAGAAACAGGATCAAAAAAGTAAATTAATACGAAAATCGGGAAGGAAAGGAAACTATGGCGCAGGCTAAGGAAATGGTCTCAAGCAATGCCATAAGACAGTGAAAAGAAGGTTTCAATGCAAGGGTGCCCTTTATTACGGTTTTTACTTGAGCATCATTCGCAAACGTTCAGACGAGTACTTCTCTTGTGCCTTTTTGTACATTTCTCATCTGCTTTCACTAAGCAATTGCAGAAATGCTTTGAATACGAGCAGAAAAGGCAATGTACGTGTTTATTTGCAATTTTTTTTCACGTGTGTGTATACATTTTTGCTTTTGATTGCTGTCTAATTGAGGTGCCGAGTGCCCGAGTTTCTAACAGCAGCACAGTCTACGCACGCTGCCTTGCCGGGTCCGAACTTTCGTGAACCTCCACCTCTAGCGCATCCACATGTGGAAGCAAGCTGTTGAATGATGACCATGCGCCTCGGCAGATTGCACTACGCAAGGAGAAAAGCCGGCCAGGTACAGAAGGGGAGTGGAGGGAGAGAGCGAGGAAATGAACTGAATGTCCAGTATCCACATTTGACAAGTTCTGCCAAGCAAATTGTGGAGTTGGCACTGCGGTCTATCTTCTTCTGTGGTGAGCTCACACTAAAGGCAAACATTGACTTAATCTATATTGTTCGTTATAATGCTTGAGGAACCCTCCTATATGTGCATTACGCCAAAAGACAATTTAGCTGCAGATAAAATTTTAACTAATGGTATGCATGAAGCAATGCTATCAAAGATGATCGCATGCAAAAGGCTTCTCTTGCACAAGAGCTTGTCCAGATTTCACAGCACTCTGGAGCCCATTCCCTCTTGACAGGAAATGACACTAATGAGACGGACCATAACAGCACTGACCAATCACTGACAGATCTAGTGCAACAGCATTTCGGATAGTGCAGGCCCTGGTTTCATTAAGGTACATTATGAAATGTGCCACACTCCACACTATATGCTAATTTGGGCTACTTGGCAGAGCGTTTTTGGATAGGGCTAGAGAAGACAATATACATAAGTGCTAACTGGTAAATGTGATGTCGATTTGTAGTGAAAGACTACATATATACGGTCATCACCAAGTGACCAAGAGCATGACGCGTTTACACATTACAGTCAAGACAGAGTTAAACCTCCATATAATGAAGCTCATAAAAGCAACACTACCTCATTATGCCGAAATTTCATTATACAGTCGAAACATACGATAACGAAATCCCGAGGCAACAAAAGATTTTTGAATCCCCAGCATCACTGATGTCAATGCGCTTCATATCTCACGACAACTAAATTTTGTTCGACAGCGAAGCCGCATTAACCAAATTTTCTGAAATGACAGTCCTCATTATCTACTCAACATAACACTAACAAAGTTGAAAAGCTTCACAAATGCATTGGTTGTGCCCTCAAATTGCATAAACTACTGGCACAGCATGCTAGCAGGGCCGCCACGATTTTTGTTTACAAAAAAAATAAAAAAACAGCAGTGCAGTGGCTACATCTGGCAACAGCGATGATGGTGGTTCATCCTATGCAACGGGTGCATGCTGTGCAGTGTCCCGATAAGAAATGTAATATGATTTTAAAAAATGCAAACAAAAAGCGGATGTGACCTCGCACCGGGCGCATTTATATCCTATGTGACATCATGGCATAGGCAAATGCGGATTTATAACTGAACCAAATCTGCATCCACACGTGAAGACACCTATGACCCTTTGTTGGGCTTTATGTACAACACACATGATCGTGTGTACCATTGGTGCTAGGGTGCATCAGCTGCGTGTGTGGAGATCGAACCAATCTGTTTTGCCAGCCTGCCAAAATGCCGCCTCCATCTTGTAGCTTCCAAATTTTTTCCACTTTTTGGAAGTACAAGATAAAGCTGCAATTAGTGCCAAGGTTGAAAAAGGCAGGAAGAAGATGAGTGTCACTGACTGGAATTGCGAAAAACAAGGCCTTTATTCTCGGTGTGCTCGGACATGGTGGAAGTGCAAATAACAAAATGATGGCGGTTGCAGTGTTCCCAGATGTCGACAAGGCGGCTTTTGCTTGGTTCTGTGAACAGCATGCCAACAAAGTGCCACCAACCGACAGAGTGCTACAACCGAAGGCGCTGGGCGTTGCGTGCACACTCTGGCATGACAATTTTAAGACAAGCGCTGGCTGTTTGAAGCATTTCAAGCTCGCCACGACCTAGCACCCAAAGTCAGTTCCAAGGACGCAGCAGCTGTCAACCCGGTGACATCGTGGCATCTGACCAACAGAAGTACTGGACCAGTACAAGCCCTCTGACATCTACAATGTGGATGAGACTGGGTTATTCTACGAGATTCTTCTATTGAGTTCGTCTGTGCGGATGAAGACGCTGTGCACAAGGAGATTAGTGACAAGGCCATCATACGTAACATGTGTGAAGCTGACGACGCAGAGGACGACCAAGAACCAAAGCATCAAGACGATCCTGCAAGATGTGCGACACACCTTCGACACAATTTGTTCCGTCTTTCAGCAAGAACAATGATGACCGGGCAATGGACTACTTTTTGCAGTGTGAAGGCGCAGCTTCCAAGTTGCTGCAAGGTGAGACTTGGCAAAGTAAGCTTACCGACTTTTGGCAATATATTTGTTTTTCAAGCCCTTTCCATGTCTTTTCTGTGTCATTCACACACCAAGGAAATTCCAGCGAAAGTGAAACTTTTTGCATTCCCTGGCAATTTCGCTATTGGGGGTTTCGACTCTATAGAAATTCAACTTTTTACGCAAACAGGTAATGTCACAGATGGATTTTACACCGAAAGGGTAGTGAAATGTTTTCAAATTATTGGGCAAAACATTCAATGAGAACAAGGTGCTTTGTTGAAAATGAGAGTTAGCAACTAAAGATGGTTTCATGCCTTGTGAACGGTATCTTCACATCAGTGGTACAAGGTAAAATCTGCGAAGCTTCTGCATCTACTTCATCGCCGCATCTGATAGTGTCGCCTGCAGTGGGACGACACTATCATGAAAGAGCAAGGAGAGAGAAGAAAATGTTTTGTCTGCCTCTCCCTTTAATTAATGTATCTCCGAAATTAGAGATTACGTGACCTCTAGCATTAAACCTGCGGGAAGACAGCACACATGAAGCCTTGGCCATCTTAACCTTGTTTATTACGTACATATTACATTTAAGTACGGGTGTGCAGGTCGCATCGGAAAATACAAAAAAAACGTGTGTTGAGAAAATTGCACAAACAGGCCTGGAGTGCGGCCTGATCCCGGCGACCAGAACCGGTAACGCACTCTCTCACCAGAGCAGGATTGGCCACCCTGGTGCAGTACTTGGCCACAACCTCCCATATGAATACAACAATCAAACCCCGGCCTTCAGTCCCCAGCAGCCGCGAAGCAACTGACCCCGGCGGCGGTCAGATCTGTGACGCTGCAGAGGGTGCTAAGAATACCTGGCTCCGGACAGGCCGGCATTGGAATCTGAACCTGGCAACGTTTAACGTTAGAACGTTATCTATTGAGGCGAGTCTAGCAGTGTTATTGGAGGAATTAGAGGGTAGTAAATGGGATATAATAGGGCTCAGTGAGGTTAGGAGGACAAAAGAAGCATATACAGTGCTAAAAAGCGGGCACGTACTGTGCTACCGGGGCTTAGCGGAGAGACGAGAACTAGGAGTCGGATTCCTGATTAATAAGGAAATAGCTGGTAACATACAGGAATTGTATAGCATTAACGAGAGGGTGGCAGGTCTTGTTGTGAAACTTAATAAGAGGTACAAATTGAAGGTGGTACAAGTCTATGCCCCTACATGCAGTCATTCTGACCAGGAAGTCGAAAGCTTTTATGAAGACGTGAAATCGGCGATGGGTAAAGTCAAAACAAAATACACTATACTGATGGGCGACTTCAAAAGTTTATGAGAACTTTAAACCCATAAATTTCGGAATTGACATCCATGCGCTGCGTCGATTCCGCGGCCTCCGCATGATGCCGTGGCGAGCCCGTTCACCATCAAAACGCCCTTGAAACTTTGTGCTCGGGTGGGGCTGCTTGGTGTTATGTGACTCCCGGTGCATGGGTGCTGCCGCGAAATCCAGCCCAAGTTCGCAAGGTTCGCGCTGAAATGTCTTTTCGAGCGTGAAAAACACATTCTCGAGAAAATTCTGAATGATTTCCGATACCGGAGGTTGCTTGGGTGGGCGGTGCATGGACAGCACAAAAAAATTTCGGGGGGAGGAGGGGGGGGCTGAAGCCCCATAAGCGCCCTCCCCCCTGGCTACGCCCCTGACCACCATCGGTTCCTATAGAGCCTAGAATCCACGCCTGTGTTTTAAAAAGTAACAGGTAAATATCCAGTATCCACATACAAAGCGTATGTTGTTCCAATTTCTCTTGGTGGCGTTGAAGTTCAAATGAAGCTGATCAAAAGGCACCGATCGAAACAAAACACTCCATTAGCTCGCTTGAGCACACCACCTCCACCGTTGACACCGCAACGGAAGTGATCGCAGTAAAAGGAGTTTCGATAAAGCAGTGCAACATGTATACCGGCACTCATTGGAATACCTCATTTATGCACCTGTCCTATTATAACTGCAACAACCAAATCCTCAGGCGCGTAGTGCACTGTGCACCAAACGGACAAAGGTTAGGAGCGTCTGCTCACTGCGCCCGGGCGAGGTGCCGCCACTGTCGGCGCCCGGATGTAGCCGAGAGAAGGAGCGCCGGCACAGGAGGAGAGAGGAGATGTCGTTACATTTAGATCATTTAGGGGCTTTAGGTGGTAGTAAAACCCCTTGATAATTTGAAAGTAGCCACACTCTCCTCCTCACGGCGCTTTCCTCCTTGGTTCTCCTCGCCCGCCAGCTGCGCACGGTGCGCTTTTCCTCCTGGGCTCCCGCGGACGGGCCGCAGGATTCTATGGAGGCGTGTTATTTTGGGCCAGTCGCGCGCCCCAGTGGGGTTGAAAATTTTGAGAAATGCTAACAGCAGCATCGATAATGCTGGAGGCAACGTTTATGAGGAGGTTCGCTTTTTCTTAAAGCCGTATGAACAGGGTATACCGATGTAAAGGGAACTTTGAGGCGAGTTCTATACTCCAGACAATTTTTCTGCCACATCATCAGATGCTTTACTCGTGCGTCTGATCTAGTATTGCTTGTGACACATCCCTTTCTGTGTGGCTTATTAAGCGAAAGCCTTAGACCTCTGTTTCAAGGCCCCGTTGTGAGCTACAGAAAATATCATGTGACCGAAGGAAGGCTGGAAGCGAACCAAATCACATGCAGCTGCGTATAACAGATGATTAATGATTAGCAAAGTAATGATTGATTAGTGATTGGATTAAGATGAATTCGGATGTATTAAGGAGAAGGTGGATTAAAGCCGATGAAGGTGCATTAGGGTGAATGAAGGTGGATTAAGGTGCATAAAGGAGGTCTAGGTTGAATTAAGGTTGATGAAGGTGGATTAGGGTGGATGAAGGTGCGTTGAGGCGCATTAAGGACGATTATAGTGCATTAGGGTGGATTAAAGGGGATTAAGGTGCATTAAGGAGGGTTATGGTGGGCTAGGATGAACTAAAGTGAATGAAGGAGGGTTAGGGTAGATTAAGGAGGATTAGGGTGGACTAAGGTAGATAAATGAGGATTCAGGTGGATAAAGATGAAGTAAGTAAGGACTATTATAGTGGATTAGGGTGCTTAAAATGAATGAGGAAGCATTAGGGTTGATTAAGGACGATTAAAGTGCATTAAGGAGGGTTAGAGTAGAATAAGGTCGATGAAGGTGGATTCGGTGGATTAATGTGCATTAGGAGGATTATAGTAGACGCATCGGTCTTAGTACTCAATGAGCTCTAATTCACCTTAGTCGACCCTAACCCACCTTAATACAACATAATCGACCAACATCGCCCCTCATGCACCTTAGCCTATCCTATACGGTCTTAATCCTCCTTTACCAACCCTAATCTATCATAATCCACCTTAGACCTCCTTCATCCACCTTAATCGTTATTCATGCACCTTAATCCAACTTAATCCTGTTTAATAGTGACACGTGTACTTATCTTTATCGGGCGACGACGTTTGGTCGCCTAACAAATGTTATCGTACAGCGCGCGACGCGCCTGCATGTATCCCAAGTTTCTGGAAAGTTATCGATGCTTCTATCCGCTGTCTCTTGTCGCCGAACCTTGTGTTATCTGATTTCACCGCCATGACACCAATGGTGTAGAACTTTGTGGAAGGCACGCGGGTCCCAGCGATTAGTCTGAAACGTTCGACGGCTGCTGTATAAAAGCCAACGCGCTTGACCCGCTGATCAGATTTTCGACGATCGCCGACCGTGTTCGCCACTATCGTTGTGCTATAAGTGTAGCCTGTTTTGTGGGCACAGGTTCGCCCAATAAATGTTAGTTTTGTCGTTCACAGTATTGCTACTGTGCTCTTCAACGTCACCCCCACATGACATCTGGTGCAGGTGCTTTACGTTCATTTAGCGGACGCCCCCGACAAGCTGTAATCCAAGCCCGGACCGCAAAGACAAAACCAACGTCGTCCCAGAACACCGAGCAAGCCGCCGGCTACAGCAGCTGCCCCCGGAACACGGCCTTCTACCAGATACGACCAAGAAGACAGTCCAAGAAGATCGTCCATAGACGACCAAGAAGACATCCCCAATGGCAGCCGCAGCGGCCCCAATAATTCTTCAGCAGCACAGGGAACCACCGACGTTCGGCGGTTCCACATTTGAGGACCCGGAAAGTTGGCTGGAAACGTATGAAAGGGTCGCTACGTTTAACAGCTGGGAAAGCGACGACAAGCTGCGGCATGTCCATTTCGCATTGGAAGACGCTGCCAGGACGTGGTTCGAGAACCGAGAAACCACCTTAACGACCTGGGACCTCTTTCGAAGCGGCTTCCTGCAGACATTCGCAAGCGTCGTACGCCGAGAACGCGCCCAAGCGCTATTAGAATCCCGGGTGCAGCTACCTAATGAGACAACCGCGATGTTCATGGTGGAAATACTTATTTTTATCGGGCGACCACGTTTCGCCGCCTAATAAATGTTATCGCACAGCGCGGGACGCGCTTGCAAGTATCCGAAGTTTCTGGAAAGTTATCGATGCTTCTATCCGCTGTCTCTTGTCGCCGAACCTTGTGTTATCTGATTTCATCGCCTGACACGAATGGTGTAGAACTTTGTGGAAGGCACGCGGGTCCCAGCGATTAGTCTGCAACATTCGACGGCTGCTGTATAAAAGCCGACGCGCTTGACCCGCTGATCAGATTTTCGACGATCGCCGACAGTGTTCGCCGCTTTCGTTGTGCTATAAGTGTAGCCTGTTTTGTGGGCACAGGTTCACACAATAAAAGTTAGTTTTGTCGTTCACAGTATTGCTACTGTGTTCTTCAACGTCACCACCACGTGACAATAGTCCCAATTTATCTTAATACACCCTAGTCCACCTCCATGGTCCCTAATCCATATTGATCTACCCTAATCCATCCTAATCGGTCTTAATCCTCCTTTATCAACCCTAATTCCGCTTAATCCGCATTAATTGACTTTAATCTTCCTTTATCCACCCTAATGCTCCCTAATCCTGGTTCATGCACCCTACTCCACCTTAATTGGTCTTATATCCTTTCTAAAACCCTTCACCTTAAACCACCATAATACGCCTTAATCCTCCTCCACCCACCTTAATCTTTATTCATGCATCTTCATCCTTCCCATGCACTCTAATCCACCTTAAGCTTTTTTAATACACTCTGATCAACCTTAACCCTCCATAATCCACCTTAGGTCAATCACTAATGATTCATTAACTTGGGTAATCTATCTCTTTTACAGGGGTGGACATGCTTTGGGTCACTCTTGTATGGTACGGAAGGACGTGGTGATCAGTTCCTCCAGCCCCATCTTTTCAGCGGAATTCGCCAAACACCCATACCTCCAAGAACAGACGCAAGCCCCACCCTCGCCACAACTATGTCCCAACACCAATCCACAATAGGATCGCCACCTGGCCTTACGTTCTGGCAGTGGAACTGCCACAGTTACAACAAGAAAGCAGTGCTGCAACAACATATTACCACAGTAAACAAGAAACCCGACATTATCCTGCTGCAAGAAACAGCGATGGTGACCCCCACCCTCCCTGGGTATCGCGCTCACGTTAGCCAAGCGGAGGGTCTGCACGTTCGTCCGCAAAGGGCTCACGTTCATCGAGCACCAACTCAAACACGGCCGCAGCAGGGTGGAAAACGCCTTCACCGAAATCATCCCTAGCAAACAACGGAAAGGCAGCCTGTTCATCGCCAACATCTACAGTAACCCCAAGCACCAAACACAGAAATTCAAGACCCTACTACACACAGCCAGCACCCAAGCCAGAGACAATACGTTGCTGATCGGAGGGGACTTCAACGCCACCCATGGAGCGTGGAGTTATGTGAAGGACACGGCCAAGGGACGGGACTTATTACAGGATACCCTGGACCACAAATGTGTCCTAATCACGGACCCCGCACATCCTACCCGCATCGGCAACTCCGTAGCATGAGCCACCACACCAGACCTTACATTCATAAAAAATGACCACATGGGCAAAGTAACATGGCACAACACGGGCGTCGACCTGGGCAGTGACCACTACATCCTCAAAATTACCATACCCAACCAATTACGGAGCAATACCATTATGCATAAGTGGACAGACTGGGACGAACTCCGTAAGGGGCGCCTCACCACAGCACAAGACATCACAGAGATCGAAACCTGGACGGCGGAACTCCGCGATACAGTGCGCTCTGCCACAAAGACTATAGAAACAGACGAGGACGTCATCATCATGGACGGCCGCCTGGCCCATCTGATAGAGGCCAAACGTTCGATACAGGCGCGTTGGAAGCAGCACCGGCTCAATCCCAAATTGAGGAAGAAGGTGGCTGACTTAAATAGGGCCATCGAACAACATTGCATGCTCCTGTGCCGTCAACAGTGGAACGAGATGTGTAACCGAGCTGACAGGGAATTGCATCGCAGTAGTACATGGAATCAATTTCGGCACCTCCTAGACGAAACAAAGACCAAGTTAAACCAGCGCGACCGCCTGGCCCGCCTCATGCACACCATCACACAACAACAAGGAAATGACGCTGTTATCAGGAGCCTGGAAGCCAAGTATCTGCCAGACACGCCAACGGAAACCTACCAGCCATACGGCGGGCTGCCCAACGCGTGGCTCGACCGAGACATTACCATATCAGAGGTACGGGTAGCGCTGCACGAGCTCAACACCCGCTCAGCAGTCAGCCCAGATCTCGTTACAAACAAGATGCTACGCAACCTGGACGACGCTTCGATAGAGGCCCTAACCGATTACTTCAATGAATGCTGGCATTCGGGCAAGATCCCACGACAGTGGAAAACGGCAAGAACGATCCTGATTCCGAAACCGGGCAAACCACTCGACATCGGCAACCTGCGTCCCATCTCGCTGACGTCCTGCGTGGGCAAGGTGCTGGAGCACCTGGTCGCCAACCGGTGGCAGGAATACCTAAAGGAGGAAGGCCTCTATCCTGACACGATGATCGGCTTCCGGCGCAGACTCAGCACACAAGATGCCATGTTACAACTCAAACAAGAAATCATCGACAACAAGACACAAGACAGCAAAGTAATTCTGGGTCTCGATTTACAAAGTGCAGTCGACAAAGTCAAACACTCAGCCATATTAGGACAAGTATCAAGACTCAACATGGGGGTAACGAGCTACAATTATATTCAAGACTTCTTGACCAACCGCACGGTGGAACTGCACGCCGGGGACCTCAAACTCCCCGAACACAAGCTCGGTAGTACGGGTACTCCACCGGGTTCGGTAATATCGCCGTTGCTCTTTAACCTCGTCATGATCGGGGTAGCGAGGGCAGTAGTGGGGACCGGCGTCCAGCATACGATCTACGCCGACGACATTACCCTTTGGGCGGCCGGCGGCACCGACGCCAGCATCGAGCAACAGCTGCAAGCGGCGGTTACCGCCATCGAGCAGCACCTTGACGGCACAGGCCTAATGTGTTCGCCCGCCAAATCCGAGCTGTTCGTCCTCACACTGCTTCGACCGGGACGGAAGCGCGCTCCTCTTCGGGAGTGTGATCACATCAAAATTGTGACTGCATCGGGGCAACGCATCCCCGAAGTTCCCAAGATCAGGGTCCTGGGCCTGCTGCTCAACAAGAGCGGCGGCAACGACGAGACCATCAACAAGCTTACCACCAAGGCAATGGACGCCATCCGGCTCATACATCGAGTCTCTACACGACGGGCGGGCATGCGTGAAGACAGTCTCGTGCGCGTTGTCCAGTTGTTCGTGACCAGTCACATCGCCTACGTTGCGGCCTACCTTAACTGGCACTTCACTGACAGGGCGAAGATCAACACGCTGATCAGACGGGCTTACAAGACGGCGCTGTGTTTATTGGAGACCACGAGTACGGCTCGGCTCTTGCAGCTCGGCGTCCATAACACCCTGGAAGAAATAGCCGCGGCGCAGCTCACCGCGCAATTCGAGCGCCTCTCTACTACCAAGACGGGCCGTAGTAAACTGACGTCCCTGGGTTACAACCCCCAAGCTCCCAGCCGGCAACCGTGCGAGATGACAGATGAGGCGCGGGCGCACATTTACATAGACCCCATCCCGAAGAACATGCACCCAGAATACAACCAAGAACGGCAGCAGGCGCGGGCCAAGGCCCTCACCGAACACGCCCGAGACCCACACGCACGGTACATGGACGCCGCGGAATACAAGCGGGAAGGCTTCGCGGCAGTGGTCGTTGCGGCGGCTACCGGCACCAAGACAACGGCAGCGAGCGTGCGGTGCACGACCACCACAGACGCTGAGGAAGTTGCCATCGCTCTGGCGATCACCGAGGCCGAGTGTCGCACCGTGCTAAGCGACTCGAGGAATGCCGTGCGCAACTTTGCCAAGGGGCGAATATGCGCGCCGGCGGCCGCCATCATCGGTAAGCGCCAACTTCAAGACCGCGGCAGCACCATCCGTATCAAGTGGTTCCCGGCGAGTGTGCATCCTCCCCGAACCACAACGAGACGGCCCATTCAGCGGCGCGAGCGCTTACTTTCCGCGCCCCCGAGAGTGACTGTTCCGTGTGGTGGTTTGAAGCAAAGGACAGATTGACTAGTTATGCCGAAGTAACCAAGTGTTACCGCTTAGCTCGACGGACAATGCCGCCTCCCCACCCGGCACTCAGTCGGGAGGAGGCCGTAATCCTAAGACAAATACAGACCGCGTCAATCCTGGCCCCCGCAATACTGCACATGCTTCACCCAGAGCTCTATCCGAGTGGGCTGTGCGGTGTTTGTGCAGCGGGTCCGGCGGACCAATGGCACATCATGTGGGACTGTGCTAGGTTCCCGACGGCAGCTACCTCCAAGACTTACCCGCCCGAACTTCAAGGTGCACTGCAGTCTGCAGACAAGGACTCACAACAATGGGCCGTCCACCAGGCCCGGGGTGCGCTCGAAAAGCACAAGCCTCATGACCCACTACAAACGGGCCCAACTGGGCTAGTGCAGAGTAGGGTATAACCTCGGGTCGACACTTGGCCAGCATCACGACTCATTAAACCACCGCTTGCCGGCACTTTATTAAAGTTATCCCTATCCTATCCCATTTGGGTCATCTATGGCCTTCCTTGGGTCACGTGATACTTCTAGTTTATAACGCAACCTTGAAACATAGAGATCTAAAGGCTTTCGCATTAAAACTTAAAAAAACTCAATGTTGACTAGCTAACCCTCGTCACTTGCAATACCACGGGTATACTTGCCACTAATTTTTTTCACGGCGCAAAGCCGAATCTAAAATGCTGCACTTCCGCCTGAACAACGACTGTTAGCGACGTGCGAGTTGATGGAGCCGCCCGAGAATATTAAGCATACTGAGGACAACCACAACAAAAACGCTGGTGAGCAGGTTGGAAGAATGAAAAAAAAATGCAGCATCACGGGATGCTTTCTAAGTGCTATAAGAAAGACGCCTCAGCTCGCAAACAACGCTGTTCTTTTTCTGAACAAAGTTCTTTCGGTCAATGTCATGCAGCCACTGCTTCCTGCACAAGCCGTCACGTTTTCCTTGTGGTATCATAAAAACGGCATGACCATCTTCAGGCTTCTTGCTGCAATTATATGCGCAACAGCCCGGCATAGTGCTAGCACATAGAACAGGAAACACGACGTACAACGTTCGCTACGCCGAGTTAAAGCGCCGAGACAGCTGTGCTCAGGAGGAAAATTACGTGAACGAAAAAGAAAAACACAAGCAAAACTCAAGATCCGCGCGTTTCCAAGGGCAACGACTGGCAGACCAATCGTGCAGAAAAACGGGGGCAAAACTGGTTGCCGCGGGGGAACGCGCAAGGGGCGAGGAGGTCGCGCGGCAGCGGCCCAGTTCAAGTGTGTCGCTACTTTCAAATTATCAAGGGACTTTAGGAGGCAGAGGTAATTTGCGCCATCGATCAGGAGGGCGGGAAAGTAAATCCACTGCCCTTGCACTACCTCCTAGATCACCGCCCGCCCGCGCGCGCCGATCCAGGAATCCGTGCCCTTTCGCTTCACCTCTCAACTCCTCTTCCTTTGTCCTCCCTCACAAGTCCCTTACCTCCGGCTGTCTCCGCACGCGACCGCCGGCCCAGCGCGAGCTTAGCCCGCTGCATGAAGTTTCACGTTTCGTTATCAGCTGTAATCCGGAAGCGTGCGCTGCTGTGCCTGGACAGGCGTGGGCAGGTCAGTTTCGTGGTCCTCGATAGCTATAAGCTTGCACTTCGCGATGTTTCACCACTTTCAAACCTCGCACCGCTCGTGCATTGTGCTGTGGTACTCGAATACCTCAAAAACAAGGCCTCCAAGGTCCTTCGGTGTGCCTAAAGACAACAGGTGAGCGCGCAGATCCAAGGACATCAGAAGGCGCATGTAGACGAACACGGCCCTGTCCAGGTGTGTGCTCCATGAGTATCCGGACGTCGTTGCGCCTTGATTGTGCTAGATTTTCCTCTTACCGGTCGAGAAAGCTGACAAATAGCTGTTCCTCGTCATTTTCACCTGGTCTATGACTTGTGCTTTTCTGTGCCAAATCTCATTCTGTAACCTCAGTAACTCGCCCAGCTTTCGATTCCGCCCTCTGTGCTTTTTCTTTCTGTCACCGTTCTACAAACGTACTAAAAGCTGAATTATTGTTCGTGTTTGTGTATTGTCTGAGTAAGCGCCAATGAGAAAACTGCCTTCATGTATAGGCATGATACCTTTTTTTCCTTGTGGAAAACATGAGCATTGAAAGCGTCCGGTATGCAGATTATTGCGGTTGGTGTTTATTACACAAAGGAGTGCCCATTAGGTATGACTTAGTGCCTTAAGTGACGTAATTTTACTGCTAAGCATTGCATTCGGGGTGAAAGTCACGTTCTTGGCTTATTTTGCCTGGTCTTTGATCGAGGAATAGGCCTTTCTGCGAATGTCTTCTATGTGCTGCTGCAAAAGCTGACTATCTTCTGTTCCCCCTTGCCACCGTTACTCAATTTGTGGCCAAGCGCAAAATAATGTGATAATGTGTATTTCAGTTTTTAGTACAATGTTATTTTTGCTCTGCCATGTCTTTTTCGATTTGTTCAGTAGTAATGAACATGTCACGCATTTCATATATTTCGTGCAGGTTTACAAGTTCTTGTTTGTTTTTGATATGGCTGCCAATAAAACAATCTGATCATTTTAGTCTATTCTTTAGGTATTTTGCGTGTCATCGTTTTTGCCATTACCGGTGAATTTTCCTTTTCTTTAGTTGTCATGACTATGTCATACGCGTCGTCCAGTTTTGTGCAATATTTCAGTGAGCATATCGGAAGTTCTCTGTGCGCATATCAGCTCTCCTACACTGTGGTCTTTAGGGCATTATATAGAAATTTTTTATGTGAACATGAAACGACCTTTGCGTTTTCTTGAATTTTGTTTTCTTTTTCATTGTCTGTGAACTTTTGTGTTGTTTAGTAGTCATGTACGTCATGCATTTTTCACTTTTGTTCATTTTCTGGGCTTGTATCATACCAAGTTATGCGAAAATATTTGTTTTCGGAAATGGAAGTCTATAAAACGGGGCCAAAGATCTGTTGTGTTGGAAGTGGAATTTATATGTGTATATATTGCCGAGCATCCAACGTCCACAGCCTCAAGAAACCCACGCCTGTACCCCGAGAGTATTCGGCCATTTTAGACAATTACAGAGGCAGCAGGAAGCCGTACCCCTGTCGCACAAGCGTCTTAGCAAGAAAGAAGTTGTCGCATGGAGACAACTACAAACAGGGTCGTACCTTAACCTTAACGTGCTAAGCAAAATGCACCCCCCCCCATATAAAGGGACAAATATCTATGTCGCAATGAGAAACCCACATTATACATAACATGGGCATGTCAACAAACTGACGTCGTCCCAATCATGTCACACCCAAGTGCGGAACAATGGGAGGAACTGCTGTCCAGCGACCACTGCGAAGACGGGCTAGGTCTTGTGCGGCGTGCACCACCGACAGCAGGAGCCAGCGGAACCCTGGACTGAGGGCAGGCGAACATTGCGATAGAGGACGTACGAAGCAGCGGGTGAAGACCTCCGGGGAAGACAAAAGGAGGAAGACTTCTCTGAAGATTCCGCCCCAGCCGCACAACACAATTATTACAGCTCAATAATGTTTTCACGAAATAACTAACCATAAACTGATTATTTGCACCACGGTGTTCATATTGCAACTGAACTACTTACAAGGATCAGTTTATCACATACACCAATTATACTAATATGTCTGCACTCCTTCCATGTTAGGTTGCACAATTTTTAATCGACCCTTGTATACACCAGAACACCGTGAATTCAAAGCGCGCCGCCATTTTGATGAGCGCTGGTCGTGCCGTCTATCCCAAGCGCCGCGAAGTAGCAGGTCTGGGCTGCCACGCCGGGAGATGCGACCCGGCGCAAAAGTGAAACTTGGGCTTTTTAGCTGGGCGGAAGGCGTGTTTCGCGTTTTTTCTAACCTGAAATTTTCGCTGTCTCGATCCAATCAAACTTCAAGGCCTCATGCAAGTCCGCAATGGCCACATTGAGTGCTCTGCAGACTGCAGAAGCGAATACATCGGGCAAGTACGCTATTACGTTTGTACAAACCGCGCTCTATATGCTAGAACACGTGTGAGCTGTAATATCTCCGCATTTTTGGCACGTAACCTGTGAAGCAATATAGAGCACTGTGTTGGTTTCATATATTATTAAAGGACGCGCAGCACATTGTCTTCTGCACTTTCAGTTTGGTCTTGTTTGTCATGGTCACTACTGGGTTGGCTGCGTTTGGCAACCAACTGGCGAGGTCGTTTGACTGGGCTTATAGCCTGCCTGATTAGCAGCCCTTCACCACCTGCACATTGAAAACAAAATATATGTTATAGTAAGAAGGGCTGTAGTTCTTTCCCATGCCGTCACTGTTGCGAAGATATAAAGTCCTCTCAACATGAAATAGAAAATACACCAGGCGAATTTTACCGCGCAATTTATCGTACCGCATTCAGAACAAACGCTTACAGCACTCGAACAAGCAGCACATGATGCTAAACCTTCACTCATTGGAAAATGAGCAACTACAGTAGTTATAATGTTAAACTACGTGTTCAGTCAAAGCCCGTATAACAGGGTGAGCATGACAGGTGCAGGTGTTGTACAGTTGTTGCACAAACCATGACAGGGCACATAAAATTACCATCCCTACTTAAAGCTGCATCATCAGGGAACCCTTTGGTACAAGACAACAACCGCACCTGCATCCCAAGAAATTAGCCCCACCAACTGCAGCTACCCGGTATCAGACCTGTTTCGCTTGTACGAGGCCATATCGGATTCTTGGCGCTCCCGTAGAAAAGAAAACAGTAAAAAAAAGAACTGGCGACAACAAGCAACATTTTTTTACAAAATACAACAATAATTAACCCCCTCAATTTCCTCGCTATAAGAACGGGAAAATATTGCGCTTTGCCCCGCATAACAGCCCACAAGCATTTTAGAGCTCAGAAGGCTCAAATGAATTCGTTACAAATTACACCTGGAACACCAGCTCGTAAAGACAGGCGCGCTGCAAGAACACCTTCGGCGACGAGCAGTCGTCGTTTACCTTTTTGTGGACGCATGCTACGTGACGAGCAGACTTCGGTTTACTTTGATAGCAATAACGCTCACCAGCAGGGCAACATTCTACTGCCTACAACTTGTCGTTTACGCTTAATGGTCATGCCGTGCACCAGCTGCAAGTATCGCTAACCGCAAACTCAAGTGTTCCGCTTAACCGTCGGGAGCTTTGCATGACTGAAAACACGTAAAGGCTTGCCTTTTTGTTATAGCCAAGGCGAAGCACCAGCACGGGATTCTTCGCTGTAGGCTTGTTCAGAAATTGCTCGGAGCAAACCTGCGTGTTACACATATTACGTTCGTAGGGCGCAAAGTTGAACGTGGCACCAAAATATACACAGATTGAATACTCACTCGTGCATTTTCACTGGGTTGGTAGTTTTTCCTATTCGCCGCAGCTATCCACTGGTGGCGTAACTTGGCATTCTTCGTTGCGGATGGAAATCGGTGCAGGCTGAAAACACCGCACCGGCAAGATTCCCTACGTGTGTTGTGCTCTTCGCAAACAGCGCTAAGTACCTGATCGTTTTGCGCTGGTTGTTTTGGCATCCAAACACGACGCAATGATGCCCAGATGACTTCTTGTACTTTGGATCCGCGTGAACGGGCACATTTCCGTGCTTTAGAGCCCTAGAGCTTACGCTTGCCATGTCTACCGGTCGCCGGCGAACACACTTTGGCAGCCCAGTACGAAATGGCGCCGGTCGACCGAGTAACCCGGGTGCGAGAGTATGCGTTCGGTTAGTCTGCGTGCGAGGCTATCGTGTTCTGGTCTATAGGTGGTGATCATTCTTAAGTTTTACGGATATATTAAAAATCGCTAGTGACATATAGCATAATTATTGTTCTTCAGCTGGATTATTGAAAGTGGCGGACATTACTATAGCACAAGACATCAGTCGAAACACATATTCAGATAGTTACCATTAATTCGTTAGTTATGTTCTTAATTAATTACCTTATAGGACATATTGCAATTTACAAATTGTAACTGGTGTTCTGCGAAGACGCATGCACTTAAGGTTAATTTCCAGGATAACACCAGTTTCGAGAAATGTTTTTTTTTCCCAACAGGTGGGACGAAATACGTGGGCGTTCCAGTTACCTTTCTGCTTCAATGCGAGAGCGTTTTTTTTTATTACGCGCGACAATAGTGCATTCTTAATGCGGATTTGATAGCGCATACCTCTAAAGAAGCAGGGTTGAAATCCGGGCCAGTTGGTACATAGTTGAAAGCAAAAACCAGTCACAAAACAGAAAGGACAAGAGCACAATACCTCTAAATTGGTGTCATTCTGAAAAATCATTCCAAGGGAATACGGCTTGTAAACTCAACGGCTACTCAGGAGTAAATTTAGGAGTCATAAAGTAATTAAGAAGTTAATTGGTGATTTTGATAGTTACCTCAATATGTTAGTTCATTTCTCGTGCAAGTAACGTCCGCCTCTCTTAATAATCCAGGTCACGGACTTGAATTACCCAACATGGTTGGTTAGTGGCTATGGTGCTGGGTTTCTAAGCACGATGTCACGCGATCGAATCCAGGCCGTGGCCGCCGCATTTCGATGGGGGCGAAATGCGAACACACCCGTGTACTTATAGTTAGGTGCACGTTAAAGAACTCCAGGTGGTACACATTTCCGGAGTCCTGCACTACGGCGTGCTGAAAAATCATAAAGTGGTTTTGGCACATATGCAATAATCTAAGGACTATGAAGTTACGTTATCTGAAACTGCCGATTTTTAAGAATTCCGTATAACCTAAAAATTTTCACCCTGTATAATATGTGACCTTCACGGCAAGGTATTCGCGCTTGTGTCAATAAGTCTATAGACTAAGTTTATAGAACTTTTGAGACCCGCCTTGGTTGCTTAGTGGCTATGGTGTTGCGCTGCTAACCCCGAGGTCGCGGGATAAAATTCCGGCCACGGCGGCCACATCTCGATGGGGGCGAAATGCAAAAAAGCCCGATTTGCTGATTTTGGTGCACGTTGAGTAATCCCAGGTGGTCAAAATTAATCAGACTCCCTTAATACGGCGTGCCTCATAATAAGTTCGTGGTTTCGGCAAGTAAAACCACATGATTTCGATTTCAGAAATTTTCAATGGGGCCACGTTTTATCTGAATACGGTGGAACTGAGCGCCAGGCAATGCCGCAGTGGTATCAGTTCCGTGAGTCTCTAGGCATGGGAGGAACCTAATGAAAAGTACGACATACTGAGCAAACTGTTGGAAACGTGACACTGCCAAGAAATCCACTTGCATAGCCAAAGTAGAAGACATCCCGGTGACCAAAGTCCCTATTCAGACCCAGTATCCGTGTTTCGGCGGAACGATTTCGATGCATTTAGCCCTTTTATTTATACGTATACCCTATTCGAATCAATCGCATAGTTTTCTTTCACGGAATCGGCGCATTGCACTGAGGGGTTGCAAGCGTAATGATAGACGCCAGGTGCAGATAGAATAGTTTGGCAGCCTATGCAAGAGATAAGCTCGAAGTAGATGTGCCTATATTTTAGACTATGCAATGATATCTGGCGCGAAGTAGTACTTAGAGAAACGTGGAGCACCTCGATCTGTACGCGCCGCAACACAACATGGCGGACGTTGAGATGATCGGAACGATTCTGGTACATGCGCGTTTGCAGGAGAGTGGAATTGCTTGCACGGTATATATTAACGCATTAGGATACCTTCCGTGGTGGCGAATAGTGGTTTTGCTGTTGCGCTGCTAAGACCGAAGTCGCGGGATCAAATTCCTGACGAGGCGGCAGCATTTCGATGGCGGCAAAAACACCCCTGTACCATGCGATGGGCGCGCGTTGAAGAAACCCATGTGGTCAAAATTGATCCGGAGTCCACCACTACGGCGTGCCTTTTATTCATATCGTGATATTGGCGTGCAATACCCCTGAACTTTAGTTTAACGCAATGAGATATCGACATCTTATTCGTCATAGCCGAGAAAAAAAACTTGAATATCGATACGCACGCATTTAAACTAAAATACATAAAATTTTAGATGCAGGATGTGACGCCTTTCGGTGCGATATCGCGATAATGCTGTTGGCAGTTTGCGACGGACAGCAATAAACTGGACGACCGCTGTGCTGCGTCCTTCCTTCTTTATTGCTGTCGTCGTCTTCCGCGCTGATTCAGAGAATCCAAGAATGCAAACTCGACCCGTTTTCTGTGTTGCTTTTGGTTCTGCCGAAAGATCCCGGGCTGACGATTGCCGCGTTTTCAAATCGCTTGCTACTGTCCGCATACGTAAGAAATCAGGTAAGTGAACTATGAACACATGTTGCGCACAGCCTTTGGTAAAACGCTACGCCGAGCGGAGGTGATCCGATATTCATAATTAGCAACGATGAAAAGGTACCGGAAGAAAAACAATCCGTAGGCTGTATGAAAGACGCAGCCGCAGTAGATTAGGTGAAATATCTTGCGCGTGCTGCCGAGGGAGTGCGGACTCTATAGGGTAGAAATGACGCAGCCAAATACCCAAGTTACGCTAATTTACGCATCAGAAAGCTTACGTGCCTAACTTATGTTACAGCGACTGATTTTTTTTTTGTGCGAAACTTTAGGCACAGCCGCCTCTCGCGGTATGCGCACCTATCGGCGTTTTCGTGGCACCTGTCCCAGCATTTCACAGGTAACGCTTAGGATAGAAAGATAAACACAGACGCCGACCACAAAAGTTCGTGTGTTGCGTCAGGTCCTAATGTCAAATGGTAACATGCGCGTGGGATTTCGAAAGTGAGGAACCTAACCATGCGCATTTATCTAGAGTCTATATACAGATGTAAACTCTCTGCGGCGCGCAGTCTCAAAAGAAAAGGTTGCACTTAATTGCCCCTAGTATACGCTATATAGGTGTCTCGGTGCCATCATACGATGTACTCAAGAGGTAGTTTCGTCGCCCATTTATTTTATTGTGAACGAGGCTCCCGTGCGGGAACCGGAACGTCAACATCACTAAATCTTTTGTGGTCGGTGTTTGCCCCTTCATCTTTCATCGTGTTCCCTCCCTTCTCGGTGGGATTCCGTCATGCTCTCAATTTAGGGAAAAGCCTAACTGCATACGGTACAAACGACCTTGCAAAATCTGATATTAAAGCCAAAATAAAAAGCGGCATTTCATGCTATGTATAGACAGCACGAAATGCTATCTTATAGACGCACGAAATGCTGCGCACACACGCACAGCATTGGATACCTTCCTGAAGGAGACTGATGTGTTTCATCTAAAACATGGCGTCATCTGTGCTAAAACCTTTGACTTTTCTGATGCGATTGTACCGTTGGTCTGATGCATTTGATGTCCTTGAGTATCAGGCTAGAGTAGCGCTTTGACACAGCAAGCCGTTGAGTAGCGTGCAGCAAACAAGAAGTCACACACAATACGAAGTAGACCAGTGAATGGTTGAGTAAATTGGAGTGACGAGCAGTTTTATTGAGACACAATCAAAAAGGCCTGCAGGGCCTGAATCCTTGTTGAAGCTTTCTGTCTGTTGTTCTGTTACTTTGTATGTTTTTGTTTTGTCTTAATGATACCGTAATGAGGCAAAATCCATATGAAATACCCGCCATTTCTGGGATAGTCACATGGAAATTGTACGAAATTATGGTGGAGCCAAGTAAAACGTCTCCACGAGAACGTCGTCTGTTTAACGCTGCAACGCGGTTCTATAGTGTGAAGGTATGCGTGATGCTGCTTAGAGTGCAGTGTCAGCGGCGCCTGGTGACTACAACTGGCTCATCGCCGCAAGCTCAGCCGGAGTTGGCGCGTCGCCAGGCCTTCGATGGCATCTCAAGCGCTCGTGACCTTTGCGACCTCATTCTTCAAACTAAGACACTGCAGTAGTAGAAGGCCGTTTAGCCGCATTACCAGCACCTGAATGTTCATCGGTGCTGTTCTGTACACCATGAATCGCATCTGGTCCTGGAACAGTTCCGTGCACACCACCACCGACACCAGAATTCGATGCGGAATCTGCAAAGAATAGAGCTGTAATGTACTCCCTTCACCAGCTTGAAGTGTGGATTAAAAAAAAATAAAGCGGAACGAGTGACATGGAAAACTCTGAAAACGTATACCGCGTTTTTTTCGTTTGTTTTTTATACGGTAACGCAATTTTGAGAAATATACTGTCAAGTTATTCGGCGGAACTATTGAAAAGGCGGCCATACTACTCATTACTTGTACAAGAAATCCAATTGCACAAGCGTTATTTAAAAATTTCCTAAATAACTTTTCAGCTAATTACTTTATTGCATATTTTCCAATATACGAATAGGATCCAGTGCTTGGAACGACTTTTGAAATTAGCAATAGTTCGGAGATTAGCGCCGTGAAACTTGCGGTATAAATGCACTATAGTTCCCGTGACATTCTCAGTTAGACGCCTTTTCTTCTGCACTGCAGCTAAAAAAATAACTGGAACACCTATTGTATTTCGTCGCAATCTTTGGTAACACATACCTCAAAACTACTGTCATCTTCAAAATTTGTTCCAAGTTGATAAGTGCCTCGCGAATTCACCACCTACAATTCGTACACTGCACAGGCGCCTTGAAGTAGCTTAAACGTTAGCTGCCCGTGGTTAGGTAATTAATCGATGATGCGTGTAGATTTCTGTAGTAGTCAAGCTGAAATATTAGATTTATTCTACATGGCACACGTGACTTTTAAAAATTCTGTTAGCTCCGTGATTGCTCTTCTTCTACAGTTTACAGAAATTTACAAATACTTCCTCTAACAAAGTGCACTCATCAACTGAAGTAGTCAAGCTAGAACTAGGCCTGAATATATACAGTGCCAAATTCATCGTTCAAAATTTGTTGTTAACCGCTAAAGAGGTCCGTACTCGAGGACAACTTTGCACACGAAGAAATAAACGAGCTACACAATTACACTCGCAATTTTTTGTAGCGTTGAAGTGGCTATCAACCATGGGGAATATGTTTCGTGGTTGTCGTTCCCGCGTGAAAATGTTGCTCTTCCATAACGAAAAAAAAAACATGACCCTTTTTTAAACCAATAGTTACATGTTTCTAAATTTGTACATTAAGCTGCGCAAAATGTCAGCGTCAGGTAAACATGTGTGACACCAAACGTGCGTACGCACACGGTTAAATGTTTTGTCTGATAAAGTCCGAAAGAGTATGGCAACGTTTGTAAGTAAACTTTTCTGTTCTGTTTTCTGATAGCCTGTTTTTTTGTTCATTCGCCAAAATACCGTATGTATTGTTTTTTCCGAAATTTCACACAAAAAGATTTGAAGATACATTATTTTATTAAGGAATGAACTTTTACTCCTATCGCGACTACAGATTTCCTATTGTTTTCAAGAGTCAAATGCTGGGATGCGGTTGTTACCGATAACTCCTGTACAGTTAAGCACCCTATGTATAGAACGTAAGACAAAAAAAATCGCCAGGGTACGGAGGGTGGCTACAAACAAAACACCGCGGGTCCATTGTCACGTCTCGGCGTAGCTCTTTATATATAAACAGCTTGGCCCGCATTGGCTGGGACACGCGGTATAGATATACTGCAAATGTGTAGACATAGTAACAGAATAAAAGACTCTAAATTGTATCCTGTCCTCGCATAGATACCGTAAAAAGTTGCACGAAGCATAAAAACAAAAAAATACTGAGCTTTACACGCAATGTTAATTACAAGGCAGTCTGCAGTACTTCGCATCGAAAAGAAGCCCACAACCCGGAACGAATATGCAGCCCAACTTGCCTGCGTTCCAGCGACACATGCACGTGTACCCTTCGCACGTCGAGCGCACATTCGGCTTCCCCGCGTGCTTTCGGTGACACTCGGCGTCGCACCAAGCCTCTTTACATTCTGGAAGCAGGCAGAGAGACGTGATTAGAGAATCGAACCTTTATCAACAACCCTCTACGGGCACTTACTGCGCATGTTTACGCTAGACCACTAAACAAGCGACGGCCACTGGAATGTCAACAAATAATCAGCAGATGAGTTTTCACCCCTTCGATGGGGCTGCCCTAAGGGCTGCGCATGCGAACGCCCATTCGCCGAAAGTAGCTCTTCGAGCAGTGCCGAAGGGAGATGTATCGGCAGCTAACGTGCATTTTGCTAGACGTGGCCGTGATCACTGTCCCTGTAACTGTTAACTGCAGTGTATCACTCACAACTTAATTGCAGCTATGTGCGCCACGGCTGCCCGAAAAGCGCTAACTCACATGCTGCTCTTTAGCAAGTCTGTCTGCGCTCGTGAAAGCGACATGAAAATGAGTGTAAATTTTGAATGCCTGCTGTGGACCACATCGTATAACAGGCGGCAAATACAACATTCTGCTAGGGTCCTAGTCAGTTATTTATCTACAATACGCAGTGCCCAGTAAAAAAAATACCGCAGAGGTTATCTGGTGAAAGAGGAGGGGAGGTGGCTAGTGTGTTAGTGATCTTACGAGTCTCTCGCGAGGTGCCCTTGAGGGCCTCTGCGAAGCTCACCTCGGCTTCATCGGCTTCACGCTCACCATGTGATGCGTGAAGCCGGTGCATACCGGGATTTTGAGCGTTCTTGTCGGGATCTAGATGGAGCTCTGGAGCGGGAATGGCTCCCCCTTGACGGTGTGTGGGAGCGTGGCCTGGTTCTGGTGTTGAGGGTGGAGGGGCCAGCTTGTTTCTAGGTGGCTTGGCTGGTTGCCCTTCGTTCCCCGATATGCTTGCGGATGACGTACGGGGTTTTATAACGAGCGGCAAAGCTTTTGTCCGCGGTGAGATGGGGACCACCACATAGCGAGAACTTAAGGATACAGTTGTGGTCGGTGGGGGGGGGGGGGGGGGGAGGGTTGCGGACACCAGAGCCCCGGCATATCTTGTTATTTGGGCAGGGACAAGCAACCATACGGTGTCCGAGGCGGCCACACTGACAACAAATGTCGATTTGCTTCCGATATAGCGAACATGGGAGTAACATGGAGCCGTAGCGGACCTGATAAGGCACATCCAGTCCGTCAAAAGCGATGATCACTGTTGTACTAGAGGCGATGCGCTTGGCTGCCAAGGTTGTCGGGTTTCGGGCAGTGGGAATTTTGTTGTGGATCTGCTGGGGGGTCTCTGTGAGTGGGATGCCATGGATGACCTCCCTGACATGGATCCCGGCACATGCGGGCCCTGTCCACTCACACCTCCCCAATCTCAACGAGGTCACCCACTCCATTGCGCGAGGCCTAGTCAACCGGGCCGGAGTCACTGGAGATGAGTTAGACACCAGGGACAATCTGACCACCTATAACTATCTCGATAAAGCCTTCTACCTCAGTCGCCGAACCTGCCCCCCGACTTCACCCCAAGTTCAGCCGGGCGGAGGCTACCACCCTGCGTCTACTACAACCAAACACGTACCCTTCACCCGCCCGCCTCCACCTTATATTCCCAGACGATTACACTACCTCCAGCTGCAGGTGCTGTGGCATTCACCCGGCTACGCATCCGCATATGCTGTGGGAGTGCCCAGCACAGTACACACAGACTAACACCACGACCCTCACGTCGAGGTTGCATAAGGGTCTGCGGAGCTCCGCTCTCGACGACCAAACCTGGGTGACCCTAACGACCCTGAGGAGGAAGCGAGGCAAGCCCTCGACGTCCCCTCATGGGAGGCTTAGGCCCGGCCATCATAAAGTGCTGGTTCTACAATAAAAGTTTATACCCCCCCCCCGCCTCTGCCGAGGTAATTGCGTGCACCCCACACCCCCACGCCATAAAGCGTCCGTCCATGCCCGATCTCGCAAATGTAGTCTTATGCTACGTCCAAGGTGGAGACGCCAGTACCTATAGCTCTCTTAAATTTTCTTTCTCACTACGAAAGACGAAGACGAAGTGCCTTTCAAGCAGAACGCCGAGCCTTCCAGCTCTACTCATTTTGTGAATTTCTTAGACTTTACGAGCCAACTGCTGTTTCCTCTTTAACTGCGACGCAGATGGAGACTTGCGCGGGTCCGCCGGACTCGGCAGTGCCCGTGGCAGATGCCTCCAGGAGGCGCAACGACACCGACAGCGACACTGACAACGACGACACCATGCAGTAATATGTCCGCAGTGAAGATCCTTGTGACGACACCTTCTAGCTGGTGCGGAGTCGTAAAGCAAAGCGAAGGTTTCTCAGCACATTACCGAATTCGAGTGAGTGAGATCTTCGCCGAATACCGAGGTGCTCACCGTCCTGTTCGCGCCAGTTCTCGCCACTGACAACCTGAGTCGCCTCAACAAGCAAGTCGTGTCTTCACATCTAGAGGCGCTGGTTCCGAATGAAATCAAAGACATCAGAGTAAACACCCGTAAGAACGTCCTAGCAATTGACGTAGAACACGGGGCTGCGTTGGATTCTTTGCGCAAAGTTACGGAACTTGACGGGATGAAAGTCCACCCTCATATTCCGCTGGGCAAAGAAGTCAGTACTGGCGCAATTTTCACAGAACTTGAGGGGATGAAAGTCGACCCTCATATTCTTCTGGGCAAAGAAATCAGTACTGGCGTAATTTACGATGTTGACGAGACCATTGTCGACTCCGATCTGTCGATCTTAATCAAGCCAGCTACAGAAAACACCATCATCACAAACGCATTTCGTCTCGGCACGTCACGGTGTGTTAAGATCGTATTTAAGGGTGAATCTCTCCCACCGCATCTAAAAGTGGGCAATTTCCGACACGCAGTTCGTCCCTTTATACTAAAACCACTGCAGTGCTGGAAGTGCATGAATCGTGGCCATGTGAGTAGTGTGTGCAATAACACTACCGTCTGTCTCGCTGCACTGGACCCCACATCACTAACACATGCGAGGTCAGTGTGCTGAAGTGCACCAACTGCAGCGGCCCTCACGATGCATCTTCGAAGCAGCAACATTTATTAAGCGACGACGGTGACGCCGCCGACGTCGATCAAGAACCTCCAAAGCCTCTGCAGAACGCCAGCCACGTACATTACCACCCACTCTTCCGCCCAGGCCAAATGCACTCAGCTCAAAGGACAAAGCTGCACCGAACAGCACGGCTGCTGAAGTTTGGCCTGCACTCCCGAAGCTTCATGGCCCTACAGAGCGAAATCAGAGTTCTACAGCAAGGGGCACTTCCTCTGTTCCTGATAAATTGCCCGACCAACATCAACAAGTTGTCATGATCAGCTCTCTGGCGAGTGATATTCGTGTTCTTCTGGACAAGCTACAGACACCAACAGCTCAAACTTCGTTGCAAGTGCTGGATGCTGTAAATCCGGTTCTAGCGAGCCTTCAGAAGTGTGTCGCTTGAGAACTTCTATGCAGAAACATGACTCATCGACAACATTGTCGACAACAACAGCGATCATTCCGGCATGATGTCAGAAGTGCCTCCATATTCCAATGGAATGCGAGAGGCCTGAGGTCACGTATTTCGGATTTTCGACAGTTCGTGCTTGACAGCCACTTTGCTATACTGGTCATCTGTGAACCGAACTTATCAGCCTCCATAAGACTATCAGGATATGAACCTTTTGTTTCAACCACGTGTTTCCGTAGTAGTAAGGTTCTGGTGTGCATTCGCAGGGACCTTACGTATTTTTCCCAACCCGTAGCGCCACACGACAGTAACCAATACGTATATGTTATTGTAAAAAAGAAGAGGCTGTCTTTTACTCGTATTGACATCTACCTCTCCCCAACAAGTCAGTTTGATAGCAAAAGACTAGAAGAAATGATGTCTGCTACTCCCGGTCTTTGGATAATAACAGGGGACTTCAACGCTCACCACCATATATGGGATAGCTCCAGAATAAATTTGAGGAGCAGGTCACTAATATCCTTTGCATCAAGCCACAACCTGGGTCTTCTAAAGGACGGAAGCCCAACGTTTCTGCGAGGAACAACGCACAGCAGCTGCCTTGACTTGACTTTGGTGTCACATTGCCTGATTTTGAGCGTGCAGTGGTTCACTGATATTGAAACCCATGGAAGTGATCATATTGTCACGTGGTATGGACGGTGAAGAAAGCAGCCAAACTGGGAAAGACGAAACTAGCGTTTTATTGGGCGAACTTGTGCCCTCAAAAACAAGCTACACCCGAAGAACGGTGATAGCGGCAAACACAGTTCGAAAATCTGATCAGCGGGTCAAGCGCGTCGGCTTTTATACATCAGTCGTCGAACGTTCCAGAGTAATCACTGGGACTCGCGTACCTTCCACAAAGTTCTACATTATTCGCGTCGCGCACACATGCAATCAGATTACAATAGGTTCGGTCACAGACAGCGAATGGAATCATCGATAACATTCCAGAAACTTCTGATACATGCAGGCGCGTCTTGCGCAGTGCGATAACATTTCTTAGTCGTTCAACCGTGTCGCCTGATAAAGACAAACAAGTACACGTGTCAATATCCGCCTCTTAAAAAGCATCGACCCGATGTTGCAAACGAAAGTAATAAAGAAAAACACCCGTAGCAGAGAGAACAACAAAATAAGGAAGTTCGTCAGCGTCCGTAAAATTGTTTAAGAGGCACCACGTGGACCACTTCAGATCGTGCGCGGCGCCGCTGTGAATGCGAAATGCCGTCTGGCACGACCTCATCGTCCAGTGCGCCAATACGTCGAATGACCTTGTAGGGTCCGAAATAGCGTCGCAATAGTTTCTCACTCAGTCCTCGTCGGTGTATCGGGGTCCAAACCCAAACACGGTCGCCAGGCTTGTACTTGACGAAGCGTCGTAGGCGGTTGTAGGGTCGGCTGACGGTACGGTGCTGGTTCTTTATCCGTAGGCGGGCGAGCTGTCGGGCTTCCTCGGCGCCCTGGAGATAGGTAGCGACGTCAATATTCTCTTCGTCGGTCACGAGAGCCAGCATGGCGTCAAGCGTCGTCATCGGGTTCCTGCCGTAAACCAGCTTAAACGGTGTGATTTCTGTCGTTTCTTGCACCGCAGTGTTGTAGGCGAATGTTACATACGGCAGGACGGCATCCCAGGTCTTGTGTTCGACGTCTACCTACATTGCTAGCATGTCGGCGAGGGTGTTATTCAGGCGCTCCGTAAGACCGTCGTCTGTGGGTGGTAGGCAGTTGTCCTCCAATGCCTTGCCTGACTGCACTGCAGAATGGCTTGGGTGAGCTCC
This sequence comes from Dermacentor albipictus, assembly GCF_038994185.2. Classification (NCBI taxonomy): domain Eukaryota; kingdom Metazoa; phylum Arthropoda; class Arachnida; order Ixodida; family Ixodidae; genus Dermacentor; species Dermacentor albipictus. The sequence continues at coordinate 4,596,339 of NW_027225575.1, read as the reverse complement.
GCTGTAAAGGCCGTTCCTCTGTCGGTGATGGGGACTTCTGGGGCGCCATATCGCAGCAGGATGTTCTCGACAAAGAATTTCGCCACTTTGGCTGCGCTACCTTTCGGCAGTGCTTTCGTTTCAGCGAAGCGGGTGAGGTAGTCCGTCGCCACGACGATCTACTTATTTCCGGTTGTTGAGGTCAGAAAGGGTCCCAACAATTCCATCCCGATCTACTGAAACGGTCGGCAAGGAGGCTCGATTGGCTGTAGTAATCCCGCTGGCCTCGTCTGTGGTGTCTTGCGTCGCTGACAGTCTCGGCATGTTCTTACATAACGGGCGACGTCGGCGGTCAGGCGCTGCCAATAATACCTTTCCAGTATCCTCGATAGCGTCCGAGAGAAACCGAGGTGCCCAGCGGTCGGATCGTCATGCAGGGCGTGCATTATTTCTGGACGCAGCGCCGACGGAACAAGATGGTAGTTGGCGCGGACTGGTGAGAAGTTCTTCTTTACGAGTAGGTTGTTTTGAAGCGAGAACGAAGACAATCCTCGCCTAAATGCCCGAGGGACAACGTCGGTGTGTCCTTCCAAATACTCTACAAGGTTTTTCAGCTCCGGGTCTGCTCGTCGCGGTTCAGCGAAGTCTTCCGCGCTTAATACGCCAAGGAAGGCGTCGTCATTCTCGTTATCTTGCGGCGGCGAGTCAATGGGGGCACGTGATAGGCAATCGGCATCAGTGTTTTCGTCCGGACTTGTAGGTTACAGTGATATCATATTCTTGCAGTCTTAGGCTTCACCGCGTCAGCCGTCCTGAAGGGTTCTTCAAGTTTGCTAGCCAACACAAGGCGTGATGGTCGCTTACGACTTTGAATGGCCTGCCATATAGGTAAGGGCGAAAGTTCGCTGCAGCCCAAAAGATGGCGAGGCATTCCTTTTCGGTTGTACAATAATTGCCTTCCGCTTCTGACAACCACCGGCTAGCGTAAGCTATCACGCGTTCAAGTCCGTCTTTTCTCTGGACTAGGATGGCACCGAGGGCTAGGCTACTAGCGTCAGTGTGGATTTCGGTATCGGCGTCCTCGTCGAAGTGCGCAAGTACTGGGGGAGGCTGCACGCGTCATTTGAGTTCTTCAAGTGCATCGGCCTGCGGCGTCTCCCACTTGAACTCCGCATCACATTTAGTTAGATGTGCCAGCGGATCAGCAATGCGTGAAAAGTCCTTGACAAACCGCCTGTAGTCGGCACACATGCCAAGGAATCGACGCACTGCCTTCTTGTCTCTGGGTTGTGGGAACTTTGCGATGGCAGCAGTCTTCTGCGGGTCGGCGGACTCCAGACTTGCTGATAACGTGGCCTAGGAACAGAAGCTCATCGTAAGCGAAGCGGCACTTCAGGGCCTCTAGTACTGGCGCAAGCCGCCTAAGGTGATCGTCGAAATTTCCGGCGAAGACGATGACGTCATCCAAGTAAACAAGGCAGGTCTGCCACTGCAATCCTGCTAACACCGTGACCATGACGCGCTGGAACGTTGCAGGCGCCGAGCACAGTCCGAATAGCATGACCTTGAACTCGTAGAGGCCGTCTGGCATGGTGAAGGTGATCTTTTTGCGATCTCTCTCGTCGACTTCTATTTGCCAGTAGCCAGACTTCAGATCCATCGACGAGAAGTATTTTGCGTTGCAGAGCCGATCTAATACGTCGTCTATCCGTGGAAGGGGGTATACGTCCTTCTTCGTGATCTTGTTAAGTCGACGATAATCGACGAAGAAACGAAGGGTTCCGTCCTTTTTCTTCACCAAGACTATAGGAGATGCCCACGGGCTTTTCGACGACTGGAGGATGTCGTCGCGCAGCATTTCGTCGACTTGTTCTCTTATAGCTTCACGTTCTCGCATCGGTAAGGGCTCTGGCAGAGTAGTCGAGCGCACTCTTCGGTGATTATGCGATGCTTTGCGACTGGTGTTTGTAGAATCCTCGATGACCTCGTGCCTCGTGTGAGGAATTTCCGAATCGTGGGCCCTGGAGAACATACGTCAAACAAACAAAACAACATAGCGCTGCACCATATGCAAGCGCAGGCTCCTCACTCCTGACTCGCCAGGCTCTTACTAGGTCAAAATGAACGCTGATCTTTTCTTTCCCCAATTTTAATAAAGCAGTTCCAACCACCTTTCTAAACTGCTATCCATATCTCCTCGAACTCCCTTTCATGCGGGCATCTCGCGTCCCCAGCTGGCCGGTACACATATCGTCGGCCCGGATCGCTCTCCTACCCGCACAGTCAGAGTGATTTTCCTTTAATTCAACTCTCTCTTTGCCTCGACTGGCGGACAGCTCAACCGACTCTGAAACAACGCAGCAGGTTTTACACGAGCTATGCAACTCGCACTCCTGCAAACTGCCCTCTACTGAGCTGCCCAGCTTACGCTCTGCATCGGCACAAAACTCGTCAGTCTCGATCACTCTCTCACGCGCAGTCCGAATGATTCGTAACTAAATCATCTTTCTCTCGGCTAACTAGACTGGCGGTCAGCTGCACCGATCCCTAAACCATGCAGTTCTCTTCTCTTGAGCTACGCAGCTCGCAATCATGCGTACTGCCCTCAACTGCATCGTCCCGCTGGCACTTCCCTTCGGTACGCAGATCTGGCTCCACATGGGTGCTCGCGTCTGTCGGGTCCGGAGTATTCTGTATTTCGTTAAAACATCATTAACATTACAAGTGACACACACCTGCTTTGACTGTGCCAATTCATCCGCAGCTGGCCTAGTTGTCTCTACAGCGCTCTGTTGCACAGGACCTCGTCGCTAAGGCATCGTTAGCAGCAAGGCCTTTTCCGTTCACCTATGAAGGCGCCGCTAATCTCACAGGCACATCTCTTCTCGTCGACGTTTGGTGAAAATCCGCTAGATACTTCCTCATTCTTTTGCTCTGTACGACCTACAGAATTTTCAGACAGCCGTTGTCTCTGTGCCTTTAACTGCCGAAACTCTTGTAGCTGTTTTCCGCTGCTGCTATCTCTTTCTCACTCTCACGCTCACGTTCTTGATACTCATGCTCACGTTCTTGATACTCACGTTCTTGACGCTCACGCTCACGTGGTTCTTGTATCACCTCCCAAGCAATCTTAATGATTTCATCATCATTGCCACTATCTTTATTTGCCTTTATGATAGCTGGCTTTGTCATCTGTTCCTCCGCCTCAACTCCCAAGTCGTCGAACACCAACAGCAAGTCTGACATTGTCAACCTTCTAAGGTCCATGGCAGCTGCCCCGACTAGTGGTTAGAACTGTTTTCCTTAATTAATTTGTGCAAACACGCAATATGCAACGAATTCCCGATTCCTAGAACTATCAAAATAAACACAAAACATGTGAAGTCTGGCGAAGCAAAAGGAAAAAAACCACGCGCTCACTCACGGTTGCAGCACCACGCCATCTGGTTCATCGGTCCGCTGTTCCCGGTTCCTCAGGACTCTCTGGGTCGAAGGCTCGCTCTTCTTCAATGTTCCCAGTTCTTTAGGACTACTTTGGACGAAGGCTGTTCTTCGCTATTCCAAGTTCCTCGGGACTCCTTTGGACGAAGGCTGTTTCTTCTTCGCTTTTCCTGGTTCATCAGGACTCTCTGGGTCGAAGGCTCTTCTTCGCTGTTGCCAGTTGCTTAGGACTTCATTGGACGAAGGCTCTTTCTTCTTCGTTGTTCTCGGTTCCTCCTGGTTTCTTTGGACGAAGGTTCATCCCTAGTGCCGCCAGCAGCTGTTGTATCTTGAGGATAATCTCACCGCTGTTCCCCAGATATTGGACCTAGCCGTGGAGTGCGAGAGTTGGCTGAGGTTGAGGAGGACTTCGAGATGAAAACTGTAGGTTTGTTTACATACTGTACAGTAAAAACATGAAGTAATTAACAGTCAAGAAGTCATTGATGGCCGGGAGCAGATCGGACGCTGCGGCTCGTGGCAACAAGCCTGTAAGATATGAATGAAGGAATGCTCTCTGCGCCCGGTCTCTGGCTTTTGACCCCTTCGGTGTCTCGAGGTCACGTCCTGTTCGGCGAATCGTCGAGCCCGCTAAGGCATCGTTATTTTCGGCCAATGGTAGGCGCCCGTGCGAGTGCAGTCACGTTAGGCTCAGGGGGTCGCTCCATGGGCTTCACTGTCCGAGGGATTACTTGTCTCCAGTACTGCCTTCCTGGCCTGCAACTGCCGTGACAATAGGTACATGGAGAGGTTGCTCCCTGGACTTCACGGTGAATTACAGCCGTCATTCACTCCCGGTTTGCAAGCGCCGTCACAATAGGCGGATGGGGGTTCCGAGGGCTTCACGGTGACTTACAGCCGTTGTTTCCTCCGGGTTTGCAACTCAGCGAGGGGCGGTGGGTTGTTCTCAAGTGACCTTTCAGAGCCGCAAAGCAGCATTGCTCGGGACCCAGCTTACCTGAAATAGTGCCAGGCCCACGCTACACTTACGGGAAGATTCAAGCAGTGGGACAATAGCTCCATATGCGGTGAACGAGGGGGGGGGGTGCGCCCACTTGTCTGGACGTGCTGCGCCTCGGGAACGTGGTAAATGAGCTTCTGCGCACCTTAATTAGCTGCGATGGCGATTCGATATGGTAGGGTGAACTCGAAAGAGGCTAAGGAAAAGGTTCCGTATCTAACAGTGGGCAAAGCGTTGGAGCATGTACTCATGAACAAATCGCAGAGGTACCTGGAATATTCGGGGCTTTACCCAAACACCGCCATCGGGTTTCGAAACAAGCTCCGAAATTAGGACGCCATGACACAACTGAAAAATGAATTCCTCGATGACACTGCCAACACAAAAGTAAGCAAGCCATCTTGGATTTGGACCTGCAGAGTGCTTTTGATAAAGTGAGACCCACTGAGATCCTGGCCCAGGTGTCTCGGCTAAACATGGGCAAGAGAACATATGCGTACATCAGTAATTTTTTGACGGAGGGGACCACTGAGATCATCGACGGTGACCTGAAGCTCCAAAAGAAGCTCGGCAATGTGGGGACCCCCCAGGGCTCGCTCATCTCGCCATTACTTTTCAACCCTGTAATTATAGGCGTGGCCGAGCGGCTCTCGCGACTCGCGGGGTCCGACACACCATCAATGCCGACGACATAACGCTTTGGATCCCAGGAGGAAGCGACGGACACATCGAGAGTACATTGCAAGAGACGGTTGACGCTGTGGAGGAGCAGCTGGACGGGTCTGGGCTTGTCTACTCCCCAAGCAAGTCTGAGCTGTTCGTGATGCCTCCGAAAGGAGCAGCTAGGAAGCCGAAAGGCAAGGAACCTGCGAGAGATCAAGAGAAAATAAACATCAAGACGAGTGGCGGTCACACGATCCTGGATGTCGAGAAGATACGAGTGCTGGGGATGCTGATTGAGCGCAAACGAGTGAACGGAGAGAGAGTCAACCGTCTCGCGGCCAAAGTCACCACGGTCATTCGCCTCATCAAGAGGGTGTCACACAGAGCAGCAGGCATGAAGGAAGAAAGCCTCACCTGGCTAGTGGAATCCTTCACTATAAGCCACATTGCATAATTTGTGCTGTTGTGCTGCTTTCCACAAATGGAAGCAGTGCGAGCGAGTGCACGCAAAGTGTGCAAGGCTGCACTCGGACTTCTCGACTGCACAAGTACCGACAAGTTCCTGGCCCTGGGAGTTCATATCACCCTGGAAGAAATCGCCGAGGCGCAGAGGACCGTCCAGCTCGCGCGGCTATCGAAACAATAACGAGCAGACAAGTGCTGCGTGACCTAGCCTACGGCCAAAGGAAAGGGCACCCGAAAATACAGAGGTGCCTGTACCGGACGCAACGCAATTAGTAGACAGTTACGGGTATGTCCGGTGCCAAGAAACATGAACCCTTAGTTCCATAAAGAGCGGCGGATGGCGAGGGCCAAGGCGCTCATCAATTTCCATGCCAAAGACAGAGGTGCCGTGTTTGTGGACGCGGCAGAGTATCCAGATGACAGAAAGGCATTCGCCGCAGCAGTCGTCGGGGCATCGACCAGTGCAACGAGAACTGCGGCGAGTGTGCGAACTCGAGGGGCGCATCGAGCCGAGGACGTAGTGATTGCCCTGGCTATCGCCAACCCCGAGTGCATGACTGTGCTCTGCGATTCCAGGATGGCAGTGAGAAATTACGCCAGAGCAAGGATGTGTGGTGAAGCCACGCGTGTGTTGCGTGTGGTCGATCTCGCGAGTGAAAATTGGTGTGTCGTGACCAAGTGGTTTCCGGCGCACATGAGCAGTTATGTGTCGGATGACGGCAACGCAAGCCACAACGAGACGACGAACGCGGCGGCGCGAGGACTAACGAACGGTGCCGCTGCTACTGCGGTTGACCCGTCGTGGTGGTGGGAAACCAGGACAGAATGACCTCCTACAACAAAGTTGTGAAGTGGTACATATTGAAGAGAAGGACTATGCTGCCACTTCATCCGGGCTTGGCCCGTAAGAAAGCGGTGTTATATCGACAACTTCAGACTGGGTCGTTATTCACCACGGTACTGATGAGGCACGTGTGTCCGAGTGTTTATGAAAGTGATCTGTGTTGTGTGAGCCGAAAGGAAAGGGGCACTGTAGCTCAGATCCTTTGCGACTGTACCAAGAATTTGTACGAAGCTGCAACGATGACAACAATCCCACCGCGGTTCGAGGCCGCAACGAGGTGCTACAATCGCGAAGTCCAAGTCCAGGCCGTCCAGCAGACCTCGGCGGGCTCGAAAGGCAACGACTGAACGAAACCGGAGGGAGGCTGCCACCCCAAAAGAGGGGCAGGTGCGGTCGACCAAAGGGAGTAGTGCGGCCACGGGCGGAGTAGAGGCGCCACACGCCGGGAAGACGTCATGGCCGCGTCACGGTGACGCTTCACTTACAGGAGAAGGCTAATCGTTCTGCAGGCATTCCTAATAAAGTTGCTGGGCTTGCTTGGCTTGCTCACATTTCCGAATTTGCGTGCGAGTTGGCGTGTGTACTATTTTTTCCCTTTTCTCTCCTACTTTGGTCTCTCGTGGCACTTTAAGCCTACAATAGCAGGGCAAGCCTTTCACTTCAATGACCTCTCTAGTTATCTTTGAAGTTCCTCTCACGACCGTGCGCATACTTTTACACACTTGTGTATGTGGGCCTCCAGGGAGAAGACGAAGAAGTGGCTCTTGTGCAGAACTCCGTTTTCCGCTAATCTCATTGTACGAGTTTTTTTGCGTGTTTTCGGGAGCCGCCGCTCCCGAGACTTTGGCGATGAAAGCGGAGCGCGCTAGACGTCCGGAGGAGACAGACGTCACAGCGTCCAGCGCGCCTCGGAAGCGCAACCACCTCATAAGCGACACAGGCCGCGAGGACACCATGCTGTACTACTCTGCTTCAGACGAGGATCTATTGCATGACGGTGATTACTTGACAGTTGTGAGGCAAAAAGGAAAGAGGGGAATTGTCACTGCTTCCTCGTCTTCAACAAGGGCGACGGCAAATAACAATGGCACGGCTCATACCATCCTCTTCTTGCTCAAGACGCCAGCCGACGACCTAAATCGGCTAAAGAGGCAAGCCATATCTGTCACACTGGATGCTCTTGTTCCAAATGAGATTACAGATGTTCGAGTCCGTAAGAGCATTCTCGTGGTCGATGTCAAGGACAAAGCAGCGCTGGATATCTTGAGAACAGTCAATGTGTTGGGCAAGAGTAATGTTCTCACCATAATACCACGGACAACGATACTTCATCAGGGGTGATTTATGATGTTGATGATTCAATCAACGACAACGATCTGCCTATTTTGGTTAAACCTGCCACAGGAGATGTCACTATTATTGTAACCCATCGCCTAGGAGAATCACATTGTGTGAGGATAACCTTCCAGGGAGGAAGCTTCTGCCACACGTGAAAGTTAGATTTTTTTCATCATCCAGTGCGACCGGTCATTCTACGACCACTTCAGTGCTGAAATTGTTTGAAGATGGGGCATATCAGCGGCATATGCAAAAATTCGACCGTGTGCTCAAAATGCTCTGAGCAGCACAGCGCTAATGCTTGCTGTGCGACTGATTTTAAGTGTGTGAATTTCTCAGGTCCTCATGAAGCATCGTCGATAGACTGCCCGAGACTCAAGACAGAGCTGAAAGTCCTAAAACAAATGGTGAAAGACAAGTCAACGCACAGAGAGGCCGCCGCCAAAGTGCGACGGCGTCGTACCCGCCGCAGATGATCTTCGTCTGCCAGAATAGTAAGACCGTCGTAAGAAAGACGCTACTTCCAACAGCTGGTGCTCCCAAGACGCTCACCCACACTAGTAACACGGCGTCTGGGGACGCATTGAATACGTCTTCTGCAAACGCCTGGCCTGCACTTCTGACATTAAGTCGTCCAGCAGAACAAAGATCGACGGTGGAATACCAACGCACCAATGACGGCACAGATCGTGTAAGGGGACCAAGACAAGCAAGTAATCGCTACTATCAAGGCTCTAATGAAAATCATTCGCGTATTGATAAATGACATGCAGACGCCATCTGCTCTGGGTACTGGACGGTCTGGATCCTGTACTTGAGAGCCTCCAATAGCAAGCCCAATGGCTCTACCACGTCAGCCGTTCTTCAGAAAAGTCAAGGAAGCGTCTATTACGCAATAGAATGCCCGTGGACTGAAATCCCGTATTGCTGATTTTCGCCATTATGCTTTCACCAATCGATTCCCCATTATTGTCGTATGTGAACCGAACCTACAGAAACTCGTCCAAATCTCAGGCTATGAACCTTATGTGTAATCTACTTGTAATGAAATTAGCCAGGTGATCATCTACATACGGTGTGAACAGACTTACATTGTTCATCTAGTGCTGCTACATGACAGTAATCAGTATGTCTGTTTGACCGTGAAAAAGTGCAAATTTTCATTAACTCTAGTGGGTGCTTACCTTCCTCCATCAAGTCGTTTCGACGGACAGACTGAGTAGCATAATAGATGCGACTCCTAGTTCATGGATTGTTGTTGGGGACTATAACGCACATCATTCAATTTGGGTAAGCGTCAAGGTAAATTCCAAAGAAATAAACCTCGTTTCCTTTGCCTGTGACCGTGACCTTTGCTGTCTAAGCGATGGCAGTCCCACGTTTCTGCGCGGGCGGACGTACAATAGTTGTATAGACTTGGCTTTTGTTTCGTGATGCCCCGATCGCCACATCGTTTGCTTCGCAGATACAGAAACCCACAGAAGCGACCACACTCCTGCCAACCTGAAGATTAAAGGCCTAATCAAATCCGTCCCATTAAATTTTAAAGAAACAATGGATTGACACCCATTTAAATCACTTATGGAAGATGCATGTCACGGAGGCTTTTCGTCCACACTAGAAATTCAGATAGCCAAGGCTATGCAGGATGCTATGCGTTCATTTCGGCCATTGGAGAAATACACAGATGCTGATGCGGAAATACAGAGCCTCCGTGTAATTGTCATCTTACCGTCCGATAGCACTGGCCAGCTGTGTCGGCAAAGTAATGGAGAGCATGATCCTTACATGTTTAGAATGGTACTTAGAATTTTACAATGTCTATCCAGAGGTCGTAGCTGGCTCTCGACGCCGACGCTCGCCAATAGATAGCGTTATTGACCTTGTAACATATGTAGAGTGCCAGAAACATTTGAAGCGAATCACTGCGGCCTCATTCCTTGATATTAAAAGTGCGTACAATGTCGATGATCATGCAATTCTGGACGCCTTAGAAGCTTTAGGGATTGGTGGACACGCCTTTCGCTGGATACGCAGCTATTTGAATAGAAGTTTTTTTCTTTATTTTGACTGAAGACGGACCAACGCCGTCAAGCTATACCAGTCATGGTGTACCGCAAGGCGGAGTACTCAGCCGTACCCTGTTAAACGTGGTGCTCGTTGGTATCGCCGATTCGCTACCGCAAACCGTTCAGCTCTCCGTATATGCAGACGACATTTGCATATGGGCTTAAGGCGTTACACGTTAAGGCGTTAAGACGCGCACTAATTCAGAAAGCTTCAACGGCTGTGTCAACATACCTAAGAAGACAAGGCCTGGTGATTTCAGCTGAGAAATGTGCACTCGTTGCTTTTACTCGCAAAGCGATGGCCCCGTGTGCTTTGCGGATTAATGACCAAACTGTCCAATACAGACGAACGCACCGTTTTGTTTTCTTGGCGTCATCATCGATAGGGACTTGTCTTGGAGCCTTCACGTCTCGTACATGACAAAGCGTTTGACCGCCAGCATTTCTCGCCGGAAAGGCCTGGGGTGCTACAGTACCATCATTGTTGCAACTATATAAAGCACTGTTTTTGGGCTTCCTGCGATGCAGCTTACCTGTACTAGGAAATATTCCCACTGCAATTATCCGCAAACTCCAGAGTGTTCAAGCACAAGCACTCAGAACTTGTCTCGGTCTCCCCAAAACTACGTGATCAATTTCCACAGTGGCTATTGCCGGTGACACTCCTTTGACAGTCTACATAGATAGAGATGTCCTGAGAGCACATATCCGACACCTGACTCGGATTCCCTCACACCATCTTGCTTGCTTGCCAGCAGAAAGGCCACGTTCAACTTTTGCCTAAAGTGTTTGAAGACATCAGTCCTACTTGCCATCAGAATTTACGCCTGCTACACGATTATCAAACCCATTGTGGTGTCTGCACCGGCCGCAAGTGCAATTGGGAATTCCAGGAATCAAAAAGAAAGCTGGAGCGTCGTTGCAATCTTCGAGACAAGCAACTTCGGAACAAATTCACAACGTACACAGATTCCGGCAACATGTCTACACAAATGGTTTGGAAAAACTCAACAGCTCAGCTGCTGCAGTCATCATTCCAGCAAAATCTGATGAAATCAAATTAAAAACTTCATGTGTGACCACATCGACGGATGCTGAACTTGCGGCACTCCATGCTGCACTTAATTTCATTAATCAGGAAGCCCAACAATCTAATTTTCTATGGCCTTCCTGATACTAACCCAAAGAAACCTTCGCACAATCAGAAAAGCTGATCATTGATGAAATCGCGGACATCATAAAGGTAAACCTTGAGTCCAAAGATATCGAACGTGCTCATCGCCTTGGTTGCTATTCACCTAACCGGCACCGTCACATCATTATCAAATTCACGTCATATAAAACGAAATAATTACTCCTGTCTAACGGCTGCAAACTGAAAGACACAAATTATTGCGTGAGCGAAGATTTTATCACCCGCCGGTCGGAACGCCCACAAACATCTTATCATCTACGCTAAAAGTCACTCTATGCCTTTTTCCATGCGTTTCGAAACTCTCGTTAAAGGTTCCCAGCGCTATGAATATGACGATTTGACGAAATCAGTGAAAAAGATTCATTAGCAATCATTGCACAAAATACGTGCAATTAATAACCACCTTTCCGCCCCTAAGAAGCACCTTTCCTTATCTGTTATTTACACTAATGCCCACAGTTTCATTCCCAAACTCTGCGCAATATCAAATCTCGTGACGTCATCTAACAGCAACTTGCTAGTTCTAACGGAAACGTAGCTCACAATTGAAATTAGGGATGATGAAGTAGTCCAAGGCTTGCCAAACTTCGATGTTTATCACTGGGACCGTCAAGGGGTACGCGGCGGTGGCACTGTTATTGCTTGCAGTCGCGAATTATCCTGTGTACCAATTATTATTTCTTCCAACTTAGAAATACCATGGCTTCTTATTCGCTCTTCCCCTCGATATTTCATTCTAGGAATGTGCTACAGGCCACCTACCAGTAGTCCAAACTTCTCACCAGAACTTAACAGTACTTTATGCCAGGTTACAGCAAGCCATCCTAACACTTATATACTTCTGTTCGGTGACTTCAACTTTACCATTATTGATTGGTATAACCAGACTTCCGCAATAAACAACACAGAGGCGAAGGGCTTCGTCGACATCTGTTTGATTTTTAACTCATCGCAGCTTATCTCAGAGCCGACACGCATAACGCGCGACTGCGCAAGCATTTTGGACCTTATACTTACTGACCATCTAGAGACATTATCATCGGTTACCTACCTTCGTCCTATCAGCGACCACAGTGTAATTCATGCCACATTTGACTTTGCCCCAGCACTGCATGTTCTGTCCAGCAAAACTATCAACCTGTATGAAAGGGCAAACTTCGAAGCTAGAAATGAAGAATTATGCACTTTTCTTCCACTGTTTAAAAATAAAAAGAATGAACTAGCAAGCAAGTATATTCCGAAACTAACATTCCGTGCGAATAATCAGAACCCCTGGTTCAATAACAATATAAAGAGCTTGGAAAATAAGAAAAAAAATAATTTTTCGTAATGCCAAGCAGAAAACAAGTCCAGCTTCATGGGATAAATAATACACCACTGAGAGAAAATACTTACGCGCTGTCCGCAATGCCAACTGGTCCTTCTTCAATAATGACTTGCCTAAAATGTTAACAGACAATCCTCCAACATTTTGAAAAGTTCTCAACCCAGGCAACACACGCACTATTATAACTCTTGTTAATGATATGGGGGAAATCATGCCTGAAAGCGAGTGCGCACTCATAATCATTTTCTTCAGTATTTTCTTATGATAATAACGTTCCATTGTCTAATGTACCCTGCGACATAGCTTCTAGCATGCCGAGCGTGGTATTTTATCCTGATGGTGTTCTGCGCATAATTGAAAATCTTAAACTTTCATGCTCAGCAGGTATAGATGGTATAAACTCTAAACTGCTAAAAGTATAAAATATATTCACTCATCATTTTTGTGTTTTATGCGAAGCATATTACGAGAGCTCAACCCAGCTCCTCAGGCGCGGCGGTGTCGCCTTCAATACCACGTGACACCGTGACGTCACGACAGAGGAAAAACGTGGCTCCAACTCGCGCCGTCGCTCGCGGCGTCGCGGCGGTATATAAGCAGCTGCGCTTGCCTCTGCTAGACACTCACGAGGTGAGATGCCTCCTGGAGACAGAGCTGCTCGTTGGAATGAGAAGCGAAGGTTGCGGCGTGCTACAGAGACCGTTTCTAGGTGGCTTTGCTACGGCGCAGCGACTACGCGCCCGCATCGGACGCGGTGAGCGTCGAGCAACGCAGCGTTCGGCGCGACAACGAAATGTGCGCCTGAGCAAGCGCCGCACGCCTGAGCCGACGCCGACGACACCGGCTTTTCTGCGACACGAGCTCCTTAACGCTGTCACGTTAAAATAAAGGCTAGTATGCTTCGCATCCTGGGCTTAACCTTACCTAAGCCACAGCCAGTTTTTTTATTCTCACAGTCACTTTCTACAGGTTCCGGGCCCCACGACTGGAAGGTGGGTAAGGTCGTTCCCATCTACAAGTCCGGTAATAAGAACACACCGCTAAATTATCGACCCATCTCTCTAACTAGCCTGCCGTGCAGTCATGGAACACGTCATCTACTCCCTGATCATGAATCATTTGGACGGGAATCGATTTTTTTCATTCGGCACAGCATGGGTTCCGTAAGGGTTTCTCTACCGAAGCGCAACTAGCTTTGTTTCTGCACGTCTAGCATGTAAACCTTGACTCTAACCAACAAACTGACTGACGCTTCTTTTCTGGACAATGAAAAGGCATTTGACAAAATTTTTTAGCGCCACTTACTACTAAAGCTTTCTCCTTTGAACTTACACAGTGGCGTACTCAAATGGCTCTAAGCATGCCTTACGGATCACTACCAATTCGTTTCTGTAAATGAAAAATCATCCACTGTTCTCCCTGCAACTTCTGGTGTCCCTCAGGGATCAGTGCTCGGTCCTCTTCTCATTTTAATTTGCACTAATGATTTACCCCAAGAGGTATCTTGCAAGATACGAATTTTCGCCGATGACAGCGTGATTTACCATCCAGTTTCTAATTCCAGTGACGAAAACACCTTACAACAAAGTCTTAACAACGTGCAGTCTTGGAGTGGACATTGGCTGATGACTCTTAATCCCAACAAATGTAAACATATATATTTTACCCACCGCCGTAACCCTTTCCTGTCCTCTTATACAATAGTAAACGTTCCCATTGAATCAGTAGAATCATTTAAGTACTTGGGCGTCACACTCTCTCGTGATCTCAGTTGGGGTACGCATATTTCCAACATACTTTCATCAGCTAACAGAACTTTTGGCTTCATGAGACGACACTTGCGTGACGCCCCGCAGAACGTAAAACTCCTAGCCTTCAAATCGTTCATCAAACCGAAAGTTGAATACGCATCATCCATCTGGAATCCATATCAAGTATATCTTGTTAACGCGCTAGAGTCCTTTCAAAACCGCATCGTCAGATACATCCATTCATCCTACGCATATGACGTAAGCGTATCATCCTTAAGAGCACAATCTGATCTACAGCCCCTTGCACGTAGCCGCGCTACAGCTAGCCTTTGCCTCGTTCATAAGTTTTTTCACATTTTCCTAATTCACGAGCGATATATCGCACCACCCGCACGCATATCGCTACTAACTGGGCACGCATTCCAAGTCTTACGGCTATTGCTGCCATACAACTACTTTTTCCTCGTTTTTTTTTCTCCCGCACAGCATCAGACTGGAACGCCCTTCCCCACCAAGTAGCTTAAATCACTTGCACAACAGCGTTTTTCAAAAATGGGTCTTTGTTGGCTGAAAAATAACCCGATTTTTTGACGCGTTATTCTTTGTAGTTTTGTTTGCATTTGCGAAAATGTAGCTTTATTGTACAGCTTTCTGTATACCTGTGTTTATGTTGCATTGTCAACTGTACCCACTCCTTATGTAATACCCCTAGCAAAGGGGTCTTTAAGGAAATAAAACTAAACTGAACTGAACTACAACAATGGACAGTCTTTAGTGACTCCAAGGCAGCCCTTCAGTGTATACAAAGCCCAATGCACCACGGAAGCAATTAACAACTGGCCTCAGAAATTCGACACATATATCATCATAGCCATGACAAGGGACACATCATAATCTTTCAATGGCTTCCAGGACATTGCAGCGTCAGCGGGAATGAACACGCCAACGAAGCCACCCGATCTGCACATGAAAGTTATCAACGTGTCCTGATTCCGCTTTCGAGAAGAGACGCTGCAGCTGGGCTGCGATTGATGTCCCGTGAACGTAATTTGCCTCCGTGGGGCTCGAACGCTTTCACCATGTGTCGTTTGCGTTCGTTGTCTCCGGACATACGGATGCACCTACCACCTGGGTTACCACGACGTGAGCAGACAATGTTGTACCGTATGTGGCTAGGCGTTGCATTAACGAACTCATATGCCTTCCTTATTGGAATGGCCAACAGCCCCACGTGCGCCACATGCAAGATCGATGAGACACTCACACATATCTGTGTCTCCCCGTGATATAGTGCCCAGAGACAAGTGCTGTGCAGAGTATTGGACCAGTTGGACAATCGTCCACTATCAGAACTTAAGACTTTAGGTCAGTACTCCCACAGAACATCCGCGCTGAAGGCCTTACTCGTGTTATTAAGGTTCCTGCGGTCTGCGGGCCTTCACGAAAGATTAAGAACGCAGCCCCCTTCCACTCTGTAGTGTACGCGGTTTGTTCGTGTTTGTCTCTATTTCTCTCCATCTCGCCCTTCCGGTCTTCTCTTTTTTATCCCCCTTCACCCCTTCCCCCATGCAGCGTAGCCAACCGGAACTGCCTCTGGTTAACCTCCCTGCCTTTCTATGCATCCTTCTCTCTCTCTCTGTGTGTGTGTGTGTATACGTTTCCTTGTGATACAGTCTTGGCATACGCAATGTTTGCGCATGCTATGCGGTGCGAATATATCCTAAGAAGGTGGTGAATCGTCAAGAGGCTGTTTTCCGAGGCTAATGGTCTGGCATAATGCAGAGCCAAATTTCTGAGCAGTGTAGCTCCAGAGGACCCAAAATGCCAAACATTGCACCTTTTTGTTGACTATACTGTACCTCGTTCGGCTTGCTATCGTGCTTCCCATGTTAGCGCTCAACATCCAGGCTTCTCTGGATGTTGAGCGCGAGGGTTCGTATTCCCCACAGCGTTTGAACTCATTGCATATATCACAGCAACTGCAACCTGTCTGTAGTCAGCCTGGCAGTGGCAGGCAACGCAGCCCGTATAATTTTGACAAACGGTGTATACATGGAAGCTTCCTCACTTTACGATCCTAAACTTGGCTTTAGGACGGTTGTATAGTGCGTTCTCGGTTGGCACGCCACAGACCCAGAGTCGGATCCTGAAGAACTGTGGGTCTGTTCGAGTTAACATGCGGCTGACCTATGCATTACGACCACCACCCTACATCATTCCAAGAAGCTAAAGCAGAGCTCGTAAAATAAATTTTATCCGTCATATAACGAAAACGCGTTTGCCCAGGGGTAAATGCGAGCCGGCGCCTGCTTCGGTCCAAGTAGTACACGCCAGCAAATTTTCTTCGTTACGCCGCCGCGTCTTCTGCAGTTGCGAGTTTCACCGTGAAAGGCCGGCTCCGTGTAGCCCGAACAGCAGCTTGTCTCCATCAGTATAGTTGTCTCACGCTTTCCGCCAACGCGCACACTTCTATCCAAAAACAGTGTTTTTGCCGGTGTGCTCACGTGAGCTTTTTTCTCCTATACTTGGAGAAAAATCAGACGCGACGATGTCGAACTATGTGCCGTAAGTGCTCGACTTTGGGATATGTGGGCATGAAGTCACCCTTAAATGTAACCTTGACGCAGGGCGCGTTCTCGAGGCGGCCAAAGTGCACGATGTCAACGTTTTTGGCAGCAGGCTTTATAAGTAGTTCACCCACTTATTCGAAAATCACTTCAGTGCCAGAAGTGCCTGAAGCTTGGACACACGAACGCCGTGTGTACAGCTCAGTCGTGTGTGCCCAGTGTGGGGAGAACCACATAAAAGACAATAGCTGTGCAACCATCTTCAGGTGCTTGAACTACTAGGGTTCACACGACGCCACTTCCAAAGAATACACTCAAATCAAGAACGAGATCGTTATCCTCAAGGAAATGATCAGGAAAACTTTTGGCCCACAGAGAAGCCACTGAAATTGTCCGGAGTCGCCGGCAGTCGACACCAACGGCCTTCCAGGCAGACTGCGGCTTCTATGAAGGAGACATCCCCAGCGCACCTCTCCAGTGCCGCATGCATCCGAAGGTTTTGGTTTTGCGCATGTGTTTTGGACCCCCTGATGGTCTTGTACTCTTTCTCTTCCCCCCTTTATTGCAATCTGGTTAACTTTCCTGAATTTCCTTTTATTCTATCCTCTCTTTCTCTCTCGCTCAGACGAGACCATTTAGTAGCACGACCAAAGAAAAACAAATGTAAGCAGACAGTTACGCACACCTCAAAAGAAAAGCGGCGCCCTTCTACTCTGTGAAGAATGATAACAAGCGAAGCTGTGTATGTTGACCCCTTAAAGGGCCCCTCACCAGGCCCCATAGCAAATTTTAATTATGCACTGGACTTTGTTATGTGTCCTTTATGAAGCGTTCTGCCTCAAACATTTTTCAAATCGATTGATTAATAGCCGAAATAGGAATATTTCAGCGCTGCGTACCTATGATTTCAGGAGGCAGACTCCACTGCTAAGCGGGCACTCTCTCCACTCTCCCCATCTAGCATCCACAAGCGAAATTCCTTCTCTGCTTCCTCCCATACCGGACCTCGAGGATCGTGTGAGGCATGCGTCACGGGCCCCGCCTTCATTTTTTTTCTCTTCGCTTTTTTCGCAGCGTGGTGCACTTCCGCTGACAGCATCGCGCGCGAGCTGTTGTGATGGTGATTGTCTCGTCTCGCGCAGCACGCGATTTTGCGTGCTGCTCACGAGGACATCTGATTAGCGGTATAAGTCAGGGCTACACGAATACTGAGGCAGACAAGCGAATCACAGAGCCTTATCCTGCGCTGCAACAAGGTAGAAAATGAAATAGTTTTGGTGCCTGCGCGCGCGACTGCACGACGTGGGGACGAGCAGACGAAACGGAAGTACATCTCTCTTGCTGCGGTGCGAAGTAAAACAAAAGCATGCAGACATTCGGTTTGTGTGTTTTATTATTTCTCTGAACTTTAATTCGTCTATTCAAGCAACATATTACACAAATAACAGATTTTGCCTAGAATAATTCTCGAAGTCACATGTCACCGCGAGCGACGTTACAGCGAACACGCGTACGTAGGCGCACTTGCACATGAACGTCATCCTACGGCTTGGAGCGCGGCGGCCGCAAGAAGGGAAAAGGGCGTTCGTTTTGAAATTTCATATCCTTCCGCGGCGCGTAGCGATGTAATACTTTGCAGACACGATCGTTATCGCGCATTGTGTGCTCTGCGCTTATCAGCTCAAAATGGCCAGACCTGGTGAGGGGCCCTTTAATGGCGAACTGTACCTCCGCCATGGGTCGGCC
Source organism: Dermacentor albipictus (assembly GCF_038994185.2). NCBI lineage: Eukaryota > Metazoa > Arthropoda > Arachnida > Ixodida > Ixodidae > Dermacentor > Dermacentor albipictus. The sequence goes on along the minus strand of NW_027225575.1, from coordinate 4,577,954 downwards.
ATGCATTGCACTATCATCGGTATTGGCGCGCGAATGGGGAGTGCGTAACGCCTGCTTCACCTCCGCCTAGGCTCGGTCCGGCATTGCACTATCTTCGGGATTTAGTGTCTACACACGGACACGACCCTGGGGGAACTAGCCCTTAGCAGCTTCGCTGTAAAAGCTAACAAAAATACAGCAGGATGGAGGCGGAGGGCAGTATGTATAACGCGGACATAAAGACGCGAGTGCTTACTGGAATTCCATGTGCATTTACAGGTGCCTTTATCTTTACACTCTGCCTTCAAGTGTAACTTGTCCGGGTGCTTTTTCTTGCAGTCTTCCACACACCGATTGGGTTCGCAGCCTGCCCAGAGAAAGATTGGGGGGGGGGGGGGGGGGGTCAGATCCGGTCAGTTCAAAGCAAGAGAATATCTTTCGTAAACAATGCTACAGGTAATGTGCCAGAGTATGTGGAATGAAAGTGGTGATTTCATTTTCGTGAAGCTAGTACCAGGAATCCAATTATTGCTGCACTATGACGACATTAGCGGGTGCACGATGACATTTCAAGGAGATTCAGGTAATGTACAGATTAGAATCCTGATAACGCCGTCATACCATATGTCCGCCGTTTCACTTTTCCCCAAATTTTTCATATGGCACATTGCAGCAAAGGTGCCAGGTGATAACGGAGAAACCACCATTGGCCTTGATGGCCGGCCGCGATGGCGACGCCACTGCAGTTTGCGAATTACGCGTGGAACGTTCAAGTTAAAGTCTAATTCTTATTTTTCGAGGATGGAAGACCGCGGCAACCGGCCGTTTGTATTCAGTCAGTCGATCAGGCTCACTGGTTTATAGTCAGATAGGAAACCCACACGGCTTATAGAATTAAGTCACGTAATCTCAGTACGAAACTCTCCTCTCGACCCTGTCTCGTGACAGAAGCGTTTCAAATATAGGGACTGGTGACGTCTTAATGAACAACGCGTTCCAAGACAACTGTCTGACAAAAGAGATTTAGCATAGCTTAAGCGTCAACGTTACCAACATCGGCTCCAGTATCTGCGCGCACTCACGGAGTCTACCGGACGGTTCCATCGGTCACCGGGACGGTGTATACCAACATGGCAGTCCCCGGGCTGCCTGCTTCAATCTTAATGAGCACGTGTTACGAGTCTACCGGACGGTTCCCATCGGTCACTGTGACGGGGTATAGCAACATGGCAGTCCCCGGGCTGCCTGCTTCAATCCTAATAAGCACGTGTTACGAATCTACCGGACGGTTCCCATCGGTCACTGTGACGGCATATAACAACATGGCAGTCCCTGGGCTGCCTGGTTCAATCCTAAAATAATGGGGTTTTACGAGCTGTTACATAGTTGCGACACACGTGCCGTGCCTTACTATATACGACAGCACGCCATTCGAAGGTTGGAACATGAATCGTTATTGCTAATCCTAATGAGCACGTGTTACGAGTCTACCGGACGGTTCCCATCGGTCACTGTGATGGCGTATAGCGACATGGCAGTCCCCGAGTTGCCTGCTTCAATCCTAATGACCATGTGTTACGCGCACTTGCTCTTCGTCGCGAAAGCAAGATATCAATGATAAAATCTCAAATCACTTAGTCTCATCTCATTGTGAAGGCAAAGTTTAAGCGTTGTGTTAGTGTTAGTATTGAATCAGTTGTTTGTTTTGACGAGGCCTAGAGCGAGACCATTGATGCGGGAAATAAGTGTATGCGCACCACTGACTATAGGGCCGTTAGAAACACGATGAAATTTTGGCAGGGCGTTATATATCTGATGGTATAGAACAAGCAGTTCTAATAAACTTTCATTGATAGGTAGATCATAGCCATCTCCCTGCTCACAGGTAGTGCAAGTTTTCATAATCTTGGCCAATTGTTGGATGGATGGATGTGTGTTGTTTAGTGGTGCAAGGGCCAGGTGTGGCCAAAGAGCGCCATGACTGATAATGTTGTGTGAAGCGCTGATTTGTGAGTGGCGATGGTGGGATGTAACACGGCTGTAAAGTGGCCTAAAATCAATCAGTGTCATGGAAGCGTAAAATAGTATATAGCATAAAATTATGATAGTGATACATGTAGTGGTCTGTGGATATAGTACGCGTGATAAGTAATCATGGAGCTAAAATGCAAGAATATGTAAATAGCACTTATAACTCCGGGGGGCCTTTGAGCCCAAAGGCTGGGAGGCAGGTGCTTTCTTTTATTGCACCTACCGCAGCAGAATCCACTGTTAGAGGCTGTGCTACGGATTTCCTGGGGCTATAATATGAAAACTATGTACATATTTAAAAAATCGAAACAGGGATTCATGTTTAAAGAGAGGCTCTATACCTATAATCATTTGAGGATGAAGTGGAATTAGCTGCCGATGTGGTAATGGAAAATGCTTTTTCCTATTCGCGTCTAATTGAGTGCATTGCAGCAGGATGTGAAGCACGGTAAGTGGGTCACCACATTTATCACACGTGGGTGGATCGCCACCGGACAAGAGGTATGCGTGTGTGTTGTATGTGTGTCCTATCCTGAGTCTGCCAAGTGTTACTTCTGTGTGGCGATTCTTTGATACCGGCGGCCAGTTGCCAAGATACTGCTTGATAACATGTAATTTATTTTCTGTCTCTTTATCCCACAAGCGCTGCCAGAAAGCCCTTAGCTTTTTCTTATTGAGGGCTTGAGGTCCATTACAGGGACAGTCGTGCAAGTGTTGGAAGCGTTCGCGTGGACAGATGTGGCTAGCTGGTCAGTCAACACGTTTCCCTCTATCTCTCGGTGCCCCGGCACCCAGCATACGACGATATGCTGCTTGGACTCATAGGTTGTGCATAATGCTGAGTAAAGAGATAGAATTACAGGGTTTTGATATTTCCTGACAGTTTTCAAAGTATTTACGTCACTCAAAGAGTCTGTGTATATAACTGCCTTTCGGATATTAAATTCATTAATGTGTTTAACGGCAGCCAATATCGCGTAGGCCTCTGCTGTGAAAATACATGTGTTAGGGTGCAGAACACCGCCAGCAATAATGGCTGCACCGCCAGATGATGCGACAGCATCCTCGCGGTCTATGCGAGACGTAACATACTTTCGGAGAAAGTTTGTGTGTATAGATTTTTAGTGTGTTTCCTGTAAACACAGCACCTTTAGATTGTGTTTGTGGATGAGTTCTTGCACATCATCAAGGTTTCTGAAAAGACCTCTGACATTCCATTGAATTATTTGTGTATCCATATTGGAAGTTAATAGGTGCTGTGTGTACAGAAACAGAAGTAGTGATTATGGAAATTACAGAGATTAAATTACAGAGCCCTTTCGAGGCCCTGTAACGGGAGTTCTGCCCATTCTGGAGCGTTCGAGGGAGCCTCGCCGCTCCTTAGGCGCTTGGTGCGCCTTGAGGATAGGTGTAGTGTCCATTGCCTCTTGTGAGGCGCCGGACACGTGCTCTTGCGAGCGGGAAGTTACCAGGGAGAGTCCCGCCTTGGAGGGCAAGACCCCTGCGCCCACCAGCCCGGAGGTCGATGGGGCTCCCTGGGGGATTTGGCTGCGTCGGCCGTTGCCAGCGCTTGAAGGTACCTGGGAGGTTGAGGCAGCCTCGGCTGCGCCCACCTTCGGGGTCGATGTTCCCTTCTCCTCGGTTGGCGGAGCAGCGCTAGCTGCAGCCGCCGCGGGGGCAGATGGCGTAACTGCCGGCTCACTGACTGTGGGTCGGACAGCCGCTGGAAGCCTTTGTGTCGCTGCCCCCTGACGCGTCACATCGGCAAAGCTTTTCTTGGGCAGGTATGAAACCCGCCTGCATGCCTCTTTGAACGATATGTTCTCTTTTACTTTGATCGTTACTATTTCTTTTTCCTTCTTCCAGGAGGGGCACGACCGCGAGTACGCGGCGTGCTCCTCATCACAGTTTACACAGTGGAGAGCGTTCTCACAAGTTTCAGTGTTCTTGGGCACTGCATTTAGCACAAGTTTGGCGACCTCGGCAGCTCTGCGAGCTGTGGCCGAAGCGCTGGCATTTGAAACAACGGAGTGGGTTTGGCACGTACGGCCTGACGCGGAGCTTGATATACCCGGCCTCGATTTATTCGGGCAAGACACTTGAACCAAAGGCGATTATAACATGCTTCGTCTTAATCTCTTTACCTTCTCGCCTCATCTTAATTCTTCTGACATGGATCACATTTTGTACACTGAAGCCCTCCAGGAGTTCCGCTTCAGTCAGCTCAAGCAAATAATCATCCGACATAACACCGCGGGTGGTGTTCATTGTACGGTGCGGGGTTACTATTATGTGGGTCTCCCCAAATGACACTAGCTTCGGTCGTTTGTCATATTGCGTCTGGTCGCGGAGCTCCAAGAGGAGGTCGCCGCTTGCCATCCTCGACGCCTTGTAACCTGGACCAAAAACATCAGTCAAGGTCTTTGACACAAGGAACGGTGAAATGGTTCGCACTGGTTTGTCTGTCTTTTCAGAGTGAATAACGTGAAAGCGGGGGAAGTTTTGGATTTGGCGTCCGAAAAACTAGAATAAATAATCGGTGCGCCCTCGTTTCTGAGGGCGATCAGGAAGTTTCGGGAAAGAAGTTTCCGTTAAAAACTATATACATTCGGCAACAGCGCCGACCGCCCACCACGGAGCCCAACGAGGGGACGCGGCCGAGCTTGCATGCAAGTCTGCACGACGCTAGTCGTACGCCGCCACTTTAACCAAATATGGTGTACCCAAGGTTGGATAACCACACAGGGTTAACCCTTGCCGCCAAGGAGAAAGGAAATAAATAGGAGAGAGAAGGAGACAGGAAAGGTGGAAAGTAAGGGAAAGACGAAGGTTGTACGAAGGAAGGAAAAGGCGACTGCCGATTTCCTCCAGGTGGGTCAGCCTGGAGGTGCCGTCTATGTGAAGCCGAGGCCGAAGAGGTGTGTTGCCTCCGCCGGGGGGCCTTAAAGGTCCAAACACCCAGCATCAGCTCAACCTCCAGGATCCCCTTTTCCCCAGACACGGCTAAGCCGCGCACGGCTACACGCGTGAGGGTCCAACCCTCGTGTGCTCGGGTACGTGGTGTCGCAACACACCAAACGCCTGCTTGCGCAGACGCCCCTGCGGGGTTGGCCAATTGTTGGCTGCTTCTTAGGGTACTGCAATTAGGGTGCTAAAGGAGAAATTTCGAAGCTGACGTATAATTAATATGCTCGGAAGCCCATCGCCTTGCTGTAAACTTGTAATTTTTTTATCGCCTTCCGCTGTTTATACATCCAAATTTTTAGGTGCAGGTGAATTTGAACATTTTACATCCGCGACCCGAAAAACTTAACGCCCTCATGAGTTGTAACACCGTTTTAAATTTCGTACCAAAACCAGGGTATCGAACCAAACGGAGCCGAACACCGTGCCCAAACCGGAAGTTTGGCAGGAACTGAACTCGAATCCGAGCCGATATTTTCGGAACGTACAACTTGAACCCGAACCAAACACCTGAACAAAAAAATAGATATATTAACGGTGACTGGTTCGCCAAAACAAGTGGGGGGAGGGCGGGTTTCAAGCATATATAGAGCGACAGCGGATGCTAAATTGATTCGCAAATTTTTAATAATGACTTCAGTTAGCGTATTGAAGTAGCGCAGACTGTTACGACTCATGAATTGCGTTGCATGCAAGAATGAGAATAGACAATGGGTATGTGCTGGTAACTATATACGACGACCTCGGCAGAGACGTTATAGGCGCTTCTGAACTCGGCCATGCCAATTGTGTTCCGCGGGCGAAAACTGTTTCAGGGTTTCAGGGGTTCCGCGGAATCACCAAATCTGTTCACGCTTACTCTTCGGCCGTGCCAATAAATCGCAAAACTTATAGGGGCACACTGAGCGCAGAAAAGAAAATGTCCTCAAGGCAAACAGTTCAGCTCCACGGCTTATTGTAACCACACCACTAAAATCGACAATGAATTTCGTTACCTCCGTGCACAGTGACCGCAGCTGGAAGTGGCACGGGAAATCGGCTTTTGTTATGCGTGTAAACATTTAACGCACGTTTGGCGCGCATACAAAAGCAGCAGTACAACACAAGTCGAGTTGCACATATAATTCGTGGTACACCATGCGCGTGTGCTTTCGACTTTTTGTGTGTGTTTATGTGTGTGTCCTCTATAGCCAGCACAAGACTGCGCCATCTACAGATGCGTAACATAGGTCGATGGGTGGTTCAGCACAAACAATTTGTTCAGCGCTCAGAAGTATCGATACTCTCCCGATGTTTCTAAAAAACAGCAAACCGAGTGAAATGTTATATGCTGGCTTCTTTCTTTGCTACAGACTAGAAGTTCAGAGTTTTATGTTTATCTAATACAATGTGAAGTCGTACTGCATTCGACACAATAGATCAAGTACGCTAAGTTCTCTCAGCACCAGTGCAGTAGTAAATACCATGATGGAAAAGGAAAATTAACTGCAGCTGTTGTCGAAGTAACGAGGTGTAGAAGCTACGCACAGCCCACGCAAACACAGGGGTTCTCACTGTTGCATCTAGCTTCACTAAGCGTGCATTAAAATTTCCCCGTATACCTGGGTAATCTATTCATAAACTGCAGATTACAGAGAAAAACGTCTTCGCTCTAGGGGTGTCTCGAATGCTTTCATATGTCTCATTTTCTTAAACACCTTTGCTAAAATTGCGCGGGCGACGGCAACATGAAAAGCGTTTCAAAGCTGTGCGCCCAGTACTTCACACAAGGGCACAGATACAGAAAAGTGTTGGTATTAAATTAAACCCTGATGTTTTCAGCGGCTAAACCACGTTCCGGTTATTGGGCCCTCCGTAGTGTGGCACTAGAAGTTATTTTTGACCAAACCTGGGTCGTGCACACAAGTTAAGTACAGGGGCCTCTGGCCTTTCGCCCTCATCGAAATGTGGCCGCCGCGGACAGGAACGAATCCGAGACCTCAAGCACAGCAGCGCAACGCCGTCGTCATTGGGCTACTGCGGCGGGCCAATATAACCTCAATGAAACGTAAGAAGTTGTCCCAAAACCATGCAACGCAATTTCTTTTGCCAGCTGATTCATACGAGACAAGTTTCACCGAACTGAGATCTCGTGCTAATCATCGCAAGCCTTTCATCAGCATTTATAGCGTGTCACCTGGTACTGCCGCCATCAAGCTAGCCCATCGTCATTCAGATCGCATTTAAGCTGTGCGCCCGCCGTCTGCTGGCACAACTGCGCACATTTCTTCCTTTTTTTTTTCGAGACGTCAGAAGGTTCTACGGAACGGCCTTTCTTTTGACGTTAATTTTGCTCCACTTCAATATGCAGCGACTTCGACTAACGATAAAGCAACTCCGCAAAATCTAACGCTTATATAATAGCCCAACCGGCTTTCATGTAAGACCCCTTCTGAGGTATTGTAAATAAATAAAGAAATACAGGGCTCTGCAGAAATTGAAAAAGGGCTGTGAGTGGTTGAACAGGGCCTGTTACTGCCGAAGGCTCTCGACCACAGCGCTGCAGCATGTAAATTGGAAGAGCTCTTCTTTTTGTGTTACTCACGGATACGACCGCACCAAAAAACTGTTAACGTTGAATCAAGCATGTGCAGCATATTCATTCTTCAAGTATGGGTTTGGGCGAAAAACAGTTTTTGACTCATCAGCTAGAATAGTGCTGCCGCAAATGTTATCGAAAGTTACGATCTTCAGTGCCACTTGACATTGAGTATACACTTGAGGCGCGACGGTGACACTTGACTGATATGCGTAAGCTGGGAAAATAAATTGCGCTGCGTGGTTTTGCGACAAATTCTAACATTTCTTAAGGTGATGTGTAACTGGCCGCTGGGATATCGCGTTAGGCCGCAGAGCTCGAGCTCACGGGTTCGATCACGGTGGCCGCACTTCGATGGGGGCGAAAGGCCAGAACGCTCGTGCATAGAGAAAGAAATTTCAACAAGAGCGGACACTCCCATAGAGCCCAGCGGCCGAATTGACTGTAGCACCCCAAGCGGATGTTGTTGACTTCTTCCGGTTTCGGTTTTGGGCGCGCGCATTTTGAACACCAGTTGGTACCCGCCGCGCTGGCTCTGCTGCTCGGCGCGGCATTCATTTTTTTTTTTCGCTTCTGCTGAACCTCGCGTGGCCTTGGCGTGGAGTCGTTTCATTAACAAGTAGAAATGATTGCGATTGACCTTTACAAGACTGCGCCGAATCTGTCAGGTGCAATTTCATAAAGAAAACGGAAGACGTTTTCTGAAATGATGAAATGTTTATTTTGCTCTATATAAATGCTCGTTCCGGGCTTCTCCTGCACTCATCCAAAGTTGCGGCACCAGGTTAGCAGCAGTGGTTGCCGTACGATGCTCCACCGGATGCCATCAGCTGAAAGAAAGTAAATTACAAGCATGTATCATTTCGGTATATTGACCTAACAGGAGTATTGCGTGTGGAGGCGAAACGTGCGTAAGTGGTGAATGAGCGGCATTACAGATAAATTCACTTTTACGTACAGGCGCCCAAATCTTTAACTGGTGTGCGGGTGTGGCGACTTTTCCGTGCGTCAGCGCCGTTTGACGGGGCGAGGCTGGAAACAGTCTGAGGCTAAGCGCATGCGGACAAAGCGCGCTCAGCTGGGCCCATCGTCTACTAGGCTGTTTCCAGCCTCGCCGCGTCATACGGCGCTGACGCCCGGAAAAGTCGCCGCTCCCGCACACCAGTTAAAGATTTGGGCGCCTGTACATTTCGCAGCAAAGACAATGCCATAAAATTTGAACATCCCATTTTCAAGCACCCCTCCTTTCCCGGGCATTATTTAAGTGCACAAATACACGGGTGACTGCGCGTTTCCAAAACAACTTGGCCTCAGTCGACACGATGGTACGTCAAGTACAAAAAGGTGGCCACAACACAAGCTCAGCCAGACCATGTCACACGTTCGCAGAATGCCTTCTAATCGCACTCAAGTCAGACTCGTGGGTGCAAAGCCTGTTTTCAGTCGCTCAGAATACGCAAATGTCATGTTCTTGAGCTCCTCCGTGTTATCTTTTACGCGTCCTGCCGACGCATGCAACACTCCCGTGTTATCCCTCTCGGCAATCGCTCGTCGCGTTTTCGAGAAGCGCGAGTACCGAAATAAGGTATATGTTGTTGCAGGGCTATAAAATGCGTCACAAGCTTGTCCCACTAAAAATTAAGTACACGCAAAACTCACTCACTACGGCCGGCTTGCTTTTTTGCTAACAGCTTCGCAACCCCAGGCGCGGCGAGAAAGCCTCAAGATATCCCAAAAAGTTACCAAATAAATTACAATACTTTTTCGGGTCAAAGAATGCGTCACGAACTTCTGCCAGTAAGATTCAGTACACGCGAAACTAACTGCGGCACACAGCCGAGCTGCTTTTCGCTAACTGCGTCAATAAGCCGGGCGCGGCAACCGTGCTTCTAAACTACCCCAAATATAACGACACTAGATACAATAATGTTGGGGACCACAGAATGTGCGAAAACTTGTCTGTCTTAGGCGCTACGACGTAGTACACGCATGTAGTACACGCGCAAATGCGTCACACGGCCGAGCCGGTTTTCGCTTACTGCGTCAATAAGCCGGGCGCGGCAAGCGTGCCCGAAAACTACCGAAATAAGTTACAACAGTAATGTTGGTGCTCATAGAAAGCGTCGCAAACATCTCCCAGGACGAGGCATTAACTCAATTTAACTGCGTCAGGACGGCGGAGCTGTTTTTCGCTAACTGCGCCACTCAAACTAAGCCTAAATGTGCTTAAAATACGCCGCACACTGTCAAACACAATTTCTCACCTTGCCGTAGTCCAGTAGTGCAGTGGTGCCGTGTCGAAATGCAGACGATACGCAAGAGAAGCATAGAGAAGGCCGGGAGCCCCCCAAAAAATAGGCTATGTCCAAAACAGACGGGTCGCCGAGCACGCGAGCTTCGCTCGTACGACCGGCCTCGCTCACTCATGCGGCTTGTCTGGCGCATGACGTATGCGCGCGTCTGGCGTGCCGCTAGCTTGTTGCTAGGCAACGCAACAAAAAGTTGCAAAGTATAAGTTCATTTACACGCAAAACTTTTTCACTTTTAGTGGGAAGGAATAAAAAAATAAAACGTTGTCTGGAAGTCTATTTCACATTCTTTTTTTCTGATGCTCGCGTCAACTAACGGATGTTGTTGAAACTAGGCGTGACGTGTTTCCTGTTGCCAGTTTTTGAAGAGTGTCCCCTCTTGTTGAATTTCTTTCTCTATGGCTCGTGTACCTAATACGTTCTCTTTACGTGGTCCCCTGAGAAACGTTATAAAATTGGGTAGTTATAATATCGGTGCATGCTTACGATCCAGATGGGTGCAGACACAGCTACCGTTCTCGCAGTGGCCAGCTAAACCAAAATAGCGCGCGTCGTGCATGTACCGTTCGACGCAGGACAACGAGCAAAGTGAATCATCCACGCAGTTGGCAGCTGTTTGGCTGAAAAGGAAAGGCAAAAGTGGACTTGGTTAAGACGCCAGGGAAGGCACGATGCCACACAGTTGCACGCGAAGTAGAGAGAAAGAATGTTTATAGCGGTCGAGAGGTGGGTATACCAGGGGCCGTGTGACGGAAAACTGTTTCATTCCGACTATATGCTAATCTTATGACGTCACATACGTAACCGCCAACGCAAGGATCGCGTCGTATATCTCGCAGCGTCGCTTGAACAGCTCAATGAAACGCTCTTCTCGTTTATTTATTTAGGAATACTGTAGGCCTCACTTGAGGGCCATTACAGGAGAGGAAAAAAATCAAAGGATAAATTTCAACACTGCCAATACAACGTTATACACCATTGCCAAACACAAATTACTGGGAGGATAAACAAATATACACAGTATATACAGAATAAGAGTCAGCATGCTCAATTCTTAATTATGCCGTTGCCTGCAATACAATTCTAGTAGAGTATAAAATTCGTTAACCTTTTGTGCTGTTACAGTGCAGTCCGGAAGGCCATTCCATATATTAATACACAAAGGAAAGAACGAGTATTGGAAACAATCGAGGAGTGTTTTATAAGGCTGCACGCTAGCATTGTGGTTTAAACGCGCACTGTGCTTTAAAGGGGGGCGAATTCTTTGTTTATTCTTATTTGATTTCTGGTTATCGTGAAAAAGAATTTCATTCGTTGTTTTTCTCGTCGTGTTTCTAGCAGTTCCAAGTCCCAACATTTCAACATGTGTGTTGTGTTACAGAATCGGCTCTCCCATAACGTGAACAAAAAAAAACGTACAACGGTTCTCCGGATTTTTTCGAGTTTATCTCTCAAGTACAGTTGGTGAGGGCTCCAAAATGGGGAGGCGTACTCGAAAACCGGGCGAACAAATGTTTTGTACGCAATGAGCTTCAAATGTGTTGGTGCATGCTGCAACTTTTTTCTCAAAAAGAACAGTTTCCTGTAAGCCCTAGAGGAGACCTCCTCCACTTGGAGGCACCGCACAAGTCATGATTAATGATCACCCCTAAGTACCTAAAGCTACGTACAATCAACAAAGAGTTGTCACCAATTTTATAGTCAAAGGAAAAAAATCTAACGTTTATAGGTGGTCACTTTTGGTTTTGCTTTGAAAGCGAATAGCATTGCCTACCCTTACAGGTTTTTCTTATGTACCTGGTTGACAAGAGGCGAGGAGCAATAAGTTGAGAGGGCTTCGATAGGGCCGAGCTAGCGCAGTGAAAGTAGACAAGCTGATCAGGAGGGTGGTGCCGGAGCCTCCGATGGGCCCACTTCCCCTTGCTCAGTTTGCGGTGGCTGCCACAAAATCTCGGTGGTGAGCAACGGAAAGTCAAGAACGTCGCTAAAACGGATCCTCAGCAAATAACGGTTGGCACAGTTATGTAGTATATGTGCTTAAGAAGGTCGACAACTTTATACAGAGCCACGCAAATTATATATACACAACACACACAACACACACAACACACAAACAACACACACACTAATAAAACCATTCTGCCCGGCTGCTCCGGCCGGGTAGCCAATGCCAGCGTGATCGGTGAGCAGCCATCTTTTCATGAAACGGGGCAGTCTCCCGCCATACCGTAATGCATCTCTAATGCACACTGCGAAAAACGGCACATGTCGCATTCAGGTGCGCAAGTTTAGGTTTACACTGAGTCCGCTTGACGTGGTGCGTTTTCGCGGTTTTGCAACGTCGCTTGACAGACAAGCGAAGTGGGCGCCGCCCGAAAACTTTTTCCAAATGTCGGCGAGCTAATGAGAAAGAAGACGTAGATCAGAAATAATTATTTTTCTTTTGTTCGGTCTAATCATGCATAAGGAGTGTATACTCATCGTATAGCGGTTTCCGTGACGTCGCGTGACAGGCAGGCGAAGTGGGGGTGGACCGAAAAATGTTTGACCAATCGAGGTGTGTTGGCTCGAGAAATGGAATAGAAACCATTTGGAATAGCTTTACGTCATATCGCCCCAGAAGTAGTTCTGGTTGGCTATCCTGCACGGGATCGAGGAGAGGGATTGACGTTGTACAGTGTGCGTGAGTGTGTGTGCACGCGTTTGTTTGCACGCACGTGTGCGTGCAATGCGTTTGCACGCGTTGTATACGTGGATAAGCGTCGCATTTGAATAACACAGTAAGTGCATTGTCTATAACTGCTGCTGCAACGCTGTGTACAGGGTGATCATCTTGAAGTTTCATGGATTTAAAAAAAATCCCTAAATTCGAAGATTCGAATTTCGATCATTTGAAATTCGGATTATTCGAAGAAGCGGACATTACTAACACGAGAAATCGAAACACATATTGAACTAATTATATTCTTAAGCTATTAACTTACGGGCCATATTGCAATTTATAAATTGTAGCCGTTGAGCTTGCAGGCCATATCCACTTGAAATAAATTTCAAGGATGACACAAGCTTCGAGATATTATTTCCCAAAGTGTGGGACGAAGTGCATGGGCGTTCCAGTTACTTTTGTGCTTCAATGCATAAAATAGCGTTTTGTTAAAAAATTAAGTGGAATAACAGTGCACTTCTATGGCGAGTTTAATGGCGCATATCTCGAAGCTGGCGTTTTTGTAGAAATTCATTCCGAGTAGATACGCCTTGGAAGCTCACCGGCTACAATTCGTAAATTGAAATGGGCCATAAAGTAATTAATTCAAATATAATTAGTCATATTTTGTGAATTCGTTGAATAAGCGTTTCGATTTCTTGTACAGGTAATGTCTGCCTCTCTCAATAATCCAACTCAAGGACTAGCAATTATGTGATCTGCAACAGCCTATTTTTTAAATTCCGTAAAACTTCAAAATTATCACCCTTTATATATACCGGTAGCGTTTGCGTGAGAATAAATGTACCATACTCACTCGATGGTCCACACCACAGCCACGCATGTTAGCAGCGCTCTGCACTGTGGTAAAAAGTATCCCGCTTTCATCATTGCTTGAAGTACACAGTTCCACGTACGCAACCCGACAGCGCGCTCCGAACGCGCGCCGTTTAAAACGCTCATTTACTCTTCAGACAGATATGTTACTCATTGCACTCATGTTTAATAGTCGTAGAAAAGAAACGGTGTTACGGTCGGATGGATTCAACAAAACCAGATCGCAGAAAGACTTGGAGGGCCAGCGGTGTCTCTTATTTGTATAACAATAATTATCCAGCTGTGGCACCCTCACAATACTGGCAATTTTTTTCCCCGGATCATTGTCATTCACGCGCAGGGCTCTAAAACCGCGCTCCAAAGAAAGGCACATTTAGGCCAATCAACCTCTTCAGTGCCTTTCAGAATTGCGTTCAAAATGTTTTCTTTAAAAAGACCCAGCGTATTCATCGCACAGTTAATCCTAAAACGCGCATCACGTTTTACTAACAGGGATGCAACCAATAAACATACGCGAGTGACTGACTATCTTGATTTGGAAGGCAGTCGCATCGAATTGAGGTGTAAGCGCCTTGCTAAGGCGTTTTTACAGAACCCTTTCTCTTGTCTATTTCTCGCCGAAACACTTATGTTGTTTTTATTAAGCAAATGTTATGTTGACCACGTTGTTTCTTTTATTTGAGTTCGTTTCGATATACTTCTCTGCAGTCCACCACTGTCTAAGGCCTGAAGTTCTGGTTAACGGTACAGCAGATTTTCGTTAATTCGATTCCCGTTTGCTTTTGATCATGACCATACGTTTCTATTGGCCCAAACTTTCATTATTTTGATTCTGAAATCGGCCTTCATCGCATAATTCAAACTTCACTGGCCAGCACGTACGCGTCTGACCCCAATGGTGACCATAGTTGTGACCTCAGTAATGGTAGCGTTTATATTGACGAAGCTTATGGGAGAATGAATGCGTATATGACCCACTCATATTATAGTGCATCGCAGCCCCGGGTACATATGTGCTTGGAACTTTGCGTGCGCGTGTATGTAGGGACTCGGTGTGGTAAAAACTTGTCCTCGCATATTATAGCTATATGTTCGTGTGTCGATAAGACTACGATTAGGGCGTTTTCGACACTACGACGTTGTTTTTTCTTACTCTACAATGTATTTTTATTATTATTGCTACTGTTATTCGAAAAGAATAGAGAGGGATTTTATTAGCAGAAAGGCAAAGAGGTCGACCTCAGCTAGTAGGTTCTGGCCTGCTACTTTGCACAGGAGAAGAAGGAAAGGGGACAGACCAAAGAGGCATTAAACATTATGCTGAGAATAGGAGCTAGGGATGCGTATATACAATATTCACGTAACGCAGTGGTTTCCTGAAAGTCTCGAGTCTAGTCCGGTGCTCTTCAAACACTACATGACGGCCCTTATGTAGCTCTCGTAGTTAATTTCAATAGTCTTGCCTGGACTGATATCACGCGGCAGTTTCGAGACGCATGGCAGGGCTTGTATCGATCCCGATCCCGATTTCTTCATGAATCGTCCGCTGAACGAAGGGAATCGTTAATAGCACTGCCTGCTCAAAAAAAAGTGTCATGCTCCTCTTTTAGAGGAATTTAGAGGTGCTAATTGTTGTCACGTCCTCTGTTCAGGTCTGTTTCTGCGTTTTTCACGTGAATAGTCGCCACTTCTTTGCGTAATTGTTATTTTTGCCACATTGAACGTAGCAAACGCTGATGTCCGAGAATGTTAGTGTACTGTTGATGTCCAAAAGCAAAAGTTATGTTGTTCATTTCTCTAGCCTAGACCCTCCAGAGAGCACATATGATTATTAGGATTGCTTAAGTACCTTGTTTTTCTTTATTGCGTAGCTTTGCTTTGTCGTCGAACTAAGGATTCACATCTTGTGAATAGATAGACTATACAGTACACCGTGCTGTACAATGAATAAGTGCAAGCCAGGACGGCACTTGAAAGAATGATACATCCTGTCCGTTTCGTTTGTTACTCTGTGGGTGTGCGCCTGCTCTCGCTCCCTTCAATATTGTGCATTATTGGGCAAGTTCGAACATATCGAAGTAACTGACGCCGAGTGCTGATTAAAACGAAGGCAAAGCACAGGTCGGACGGCACAGTCACCATGTTGTCCAGTATCAGTTTATCTTTCGTTTTTGTTTGCACATAGCCTGACTATCTTTAGCCTGCCCTAATGCACAGCATTTTTTTCGTTAAGACACATTGAAAGAGGTTGAAGTTCGCCGTATAGCTTAGTCGCCGTAGATCAGGGGTTGTTGAGCATACATTGCTCCTGAAGACAGGCAACGTTTCTGTGATGTATTTAGTTCAGAGCATAGCAACACAAGTCTGCACAAAGCCCCTTAGGATGATCTGGTGAAGGCAGTATTTGTAGAGTTTCCTACAGTTACGGTGAGAGAAAAGTGATGCTGTGTGCAGTGCTGTTGTATGCCAGGAATGGGCATCACGACCTTTTTCGAGGGGCCAATACACTTTGAAAATACTGTTTGTGGCTAGTGTTATCTGTGTCATTGGTACAAACTATACCAAAAGATTGCTCTGCTCATGTTCTGGTTATAGTATTATTGCATAACAATTAAACGTAACTTAAAGCTAATTAAAAGCTAAGTACTCCCAGTAGGGCGTATAATTATATAAAATGTGTACAGAACTGCCAGCACGTTGGGGGATTATGAGCAAACATTTTCGATATGCATGGTTTATGACTTTGGGCATATTTTATGATTTTATTAATGTTAGGTCAAGCTCTATGAAGTACGAGTTGTTCTCACGCAAAAGTTTTGCTCATCTGTCTCGAAACCTCTTCTTAACAGTCTTCAGATGAAAATCGGTCACCACTCACTTTGAGTGTGCTAGTTCATACAGACTAGTTCGTGAAGCAGGCAAAATGTGTAGCAGCAAAGTCGCTGAGAAAGTCACTGTGATGTAAAGGCTACCATAAAATACTGTAGAAACGCCAAGTTTCGCACAAGCGCCCAGTATTAACATTTCTAAATCTTCAGAATTCTGAAACATAACATATAAGTGCCCACGCCCTCCAAAGCCCCAGCATCAGGCAAGACTTCAAGGCCTCAAGCATGTATATCAGCCAGTGGAAGAAGCTAGGTATTCGGAGTGACCATGTGCGTTTTCACCAACAACAGTCAGAAGGCCCCTGCAGCCTGCAAGGAAGCTGTTGATGCCGTTTGCTTAAGAATTGGAACTCTGAGCACACGCTTCGACTACACGGCCTACAATATCTGTAGCAGGGACCAGATAATGGTTAGAATGGACAGTCCAGCGACTCGTGCTAACAACACTGCGGGGTAAAGCAGCATACGGGTCACTCACACCGGCTCAAGGAGCCGCTGAGTTCAGTGAAGATCATTAAGCACTAGTGCACCTAATCATTTACCATCTGAAAATAGACGTGCTTTCTGTCATTCCTTATCCACCGTAGCCCTGCTTTGGAAGTTTTTCGTTGACTGCTATCTTGGCTTTTACTGCTTCGTCCGGACAAGCCCCATATCTAGATTAACCCAATATTCAGTGAATGTGGGGTGGGCGCTTCCACCGTATTTTACAGTATGTGTTGCTGGTCAGTTTTTGCTGTTCCTAGTTTGCTGCTACTTGGGTGCTGCGTCGAAAGGTAAATCATTCTTATTATGGTGCGTATGTATCTGTGAAAAGGCATGAGCTCAAGGTAAGCTTTAAAAAAAAGTTTGTGCTATTCACCCCCTTCTTTTTTTCGGCCTGTCTGAGATTGGTACCCATTTTAAGGATCATAGGTTAGCAGGCACAGTAGTGCTAAAGTGGTAGTACCAGCAGTCTCTCAATTTTGATGCCCCTAGTAATTTGCCAGGCTATTCCTCACAATAGGGCTGTCGTGTTTTGACTTCGAATGTGCAGTCAAATAATCTTGAATAACTTTCTCTTGGTAGTGTCCGCTAAATTCTTTCGGTACTACAAAAAATGTGCTCTCAATTTCTGTGGTTTTATGCTTTAACATTATACTTCGAGATGTAGTAGTCGCAACGTATACATCTATACATAGAATTATAGCCTGGTCACTGGTGTATTGAATGTGTGTATAGCAGTAATAATTTCTCAGACAATTTGAGAATTCTTATGTGAAACTTTAAAAAAGCACCTCAAAGAAAATGAATGAAAACAATAATTTGCTTTCTTTAGTTAATTACTGATAATAAAAAGGTGAAAGTTATAAAACATGCATCTGGTTCCTAGATACCAATTCTGGTAAGTCACGTCACCAAAAATTCAAAAATTATGAAGATTTGTTGGCGTTAACTATAGCCATATTGGTGCCCATGCTAAGTGGGAAAGCAGTATCTTTGGATGTGTGAAAACTGGTAAGGTCCTATTGTAGAGGGAGCATTTGTTTCTACTGATTTAACAGGCACATGTTGATTTTTACTCCATTACTTCGGCTCGCAAAGCAATGTTTGTCATGTCAGGGAGCATGCAGAAGCTTTCTCCGATTATTTTGTTTTGTGTGTGTTGTCACTATTCTGATCAATCTGCTTTTCTGGGCAAGCACTGTGATCTAGTGTGCGTTCAAGTGGCACTGTAGCTTCTACATGCATTGTTCAGTTCCAGTAAGTGCTGTATAACAATGTGGAATGTTGCACAATATTGTACGGTAAGGAATAGCAGTTCCTGCCCAGGTGTTCCAAAATTGGAGGACGCTTAAGCTTCGCCTTCAAGAGTGGAACGCGACAGCGTTATCACTTCCCGTTCGCACCGCCTACTCAAACACGCTACGCCAGCCAAACGTCGCGATCGGCAGAGATAGCCGGACCCCGACGCGCCATGAAGGCGGACGTGGTCATGGGGCGAGTGGCACGCCACGTGTCGGTGCAGCGCCGTACATTGTGAGGAGGGGGTCTTCTGTGTTTGCCGCAAGATGGCCCAAGTTGCACTGGAACTCAATCGAATCTAATATCCAAATAGCATGTGGTCATGAGCGTCTACCATTGTTCGAGACATTCTTGAAACAGGCTGTACGTCTGATCAGAAAAATGAAAACCCGAGAGAAGCTTCTGTGTCTTCGCTGCTGCTGTAATTTTCAAATGATCTTGCTGATTTGATTAAAGCACTTATTTTGAATCTTGTTATTGATGAAATGCTAGGAGCACCAGAGACTAATCTCAACGATACCCCAAGTCGAAGTCTTATTTTCCCAGACTCCCCGTCTGCCAGAAATTGTCAAATGTGACAAATACTTAACTTTAAGTTGTCATCTCAGAGGTGCATGATGATGCTAGTAGAATTCAAACAGAAATGTATAACAGCACGTAAAGAAACTGTCAATCAAATTGATTAAATTATATAGGCGTGGTATTCAAAGAGTTAAGCTGTGATATTGGGAGGACACGAACTCTAGGGTCAATTCCAGTTGTCCTATTAAAAAGCTTGTGAAGAAATGCACCCATTGCACAACTACCTAGCTCATTTGAATGACATTCGTTGAGTTAAAAGGACCAAGCTAGATTCCACTGCCTGTTGGGAGGAATGGTATGAAACTTTTCTAAAAGTTGTAAAAAGTTTGAAAATTTTCATAAAATTGAAGGTCCAAATTTCACAATTCATTAGCAACAAAAACAGATGTTACAATCGTCAAAAGTGTATTTTTAGGTCATATAAAGTGGACACACATGCATTAGTCTAGAGCTTAATAAACCAGATAGGTTCACAGAAACTCTTGACGAGTTCGATTTATTTTATTTTATTTATTTATTATTACCCACCTGGCCAATGGCGTTAAAGAGGGGACAAGGGTTACAGAAAATAAGGAAAGAAACGAATCTAAACAGTTAGAACGGTTACGTACAAAGGCTTCTGATTGCACAGTTTTAGCGAAAGTTAACAACGTCATGATAAATTGGTAGCAAACTGACTTAGTAAAGCGATAAATACAAAACTACCTAATTCACACCTCTACAGTAAACAACAAAAATGCTTTAATTACACAAGGTTAGCTAGAACTTATCGAAATCTTTGGTTATCGTAAATGGATACGACTTCACCAGAAGATGGTTCCATTCCGTCGATGACCGCAGAAAGAATGACTGCAAGAAAGTTTTAGTGTGACAAGATTCAAGGCCAACTTTATAACAGTGGTCGATTCGAGGCGATACGTATTGTAGCCGAAAAATGAAATTATGGCAGAGTGTTGAATGATGGTATCATTTGTGAAAAAGGACTGAACATGCGATTTTACGACGAGAAGAAAGTGGGGTATGTGCAAGGTTTGTTTTCATGCCAGACACTTGCAGTTATGTTGTAATTACGAAAGATGAAACGAACTGAATTATTTCGCACGAGCTCTAATGACTGAATTAGTTTGTCAATGGCTGGATTCTAAACAGCGCATGCATATTCACGTTTCGGACGTAAAAGGGCAGTGTAAAGAAGCAAGAGGACAGGTAGTGACCGCAGATCCGGATCATGTGACTGAAATAATCAGAAGAATAAGAATAGGCTGGGGTGCGTTCGGGAGGTATTCTCAGATCATGAATAGCAGTTTGCCATTATCCCTCAAGCGAAAAGTGTATAACAGCTGTGTCTTACCAGTACTCACGTACGGGGCAGAAACCTGGAGGCTTGCGAAAAGGGTTCTGCTCGAATTGAGGACGACGCAACGAGTTATGGAAAGAAGAATGATGGGTGTAACGTTAAGGGAAAAAGAGCAGGTTGGGTGAGGGAACAAATGCGAATTAATGACATCTTAGTTTAAATCTAGAAAAAGAAATGGGCATGAGCAGGACATGTAATGAGGAGGGAAGTTAACCGATGGCCATTAAGGGTTATGGACTGGATTCCAAGGGAAGGGAAGCGTAGCAGGGGTCGGCATAAAGTAAGGTGGGCGGATGAAATTAAGAAGTTTGCAGGGATAACATGGCCACAGTTAGTACATGACCGGGGTAGTTGGATAAGTATGGGAGAGGCCTCTGCCCTGAAGTGGGCGTAACCAAGCTGATGATGATGAAAGAAGCATTTTTAGGCAGGAAGGGGCAGTTGAAAAGTTACGGCGTAGGCAGCCAAGCATGCGGTTAGCATTGCGAGTTATGTAGTTGGCATGAACATTCTAAGATGAATTAGCAGAGATATCAACACCTAGGCATTTATAAGAGTGAAGTACTTCCAAGGGAACATTATTCAGGTAATATGTATGCATGCTGTCAGTTTTTCGGGATACCCGAATCATATTACATTTGCCAACGTTTATTTTCATTAGCCAATGTTTGCACCAGTTTGCTATACTAATCAGAACAGATTGAAGGTGGTTAGCATCCTCTGCATAAGTTATATCACGAAAGATAACACAACCATCAGCCAATAAAGGAATGTTAGATGATAGTGACGAAGGGAAATCGTTAATACAAATTGGAAACAAAAGAGGCCCGAATACTGAACCTTGAAGTACACAGGAAGTTACGCTTCGAAGTGGAGAGTTATAGCAGTTCGGGGTGGGGGGGGGGGGGCTGTTACAAATTGAGAGCTAATAAATGCGAAGCATTCAATTCACTTCAGGATGTTAGCGTCAAGGTTCAACTGACTTTGTTTATAAAGTAGAAGCTTATGACAGACCTCAAACACTTTAGCGAAGTCCAAAAAAATGTAACCTACGAATGACGAACGATCGAGGATACGATGCAATTTGCGCGTAAAGATTGCAAGCTGAGCTTCACATGAAAATGTCTTTCGAAACCCATACTGAGCTGGTGTGAAAAATGCATTGGACTCCAGGAAGTGAACAAAATATTTAAAAATTATGTTTGAGCAATTTACAGCAAGTGCTTGAGAGTTAGTGGGGCCATAATTAGCGGTTAAATTCTGGTTACCTGATTTATGCAGCGGAAACACCTTCCCGATTTTCCATTCGCTAGGCTGGGTAGGTGTATCCAGTGATTGCTGAAAAAGTTTTGTTAGTAAAATTGAGCTAACGGCGTTGGTATTGTCACGTGGTAGTGACGTTAAAGAACACAGTAGCGATACTGTGAAAGACAAAACTAACTTTTATTGCGTGAACTTGTGCCCACAAAAACAGGCTACACTTAAAGCACTACGACAGTGGCGAACACAGTCGGCGATCGTCGAAAATCTGATCAGCGGGTCAAGCGCGTCGGCTTCTATAGATCAGCCATCGAATGTTCCAGATTAATCTTTGGGACCCGCGTGCCTTCCACAAAGTTCTACCAGGGGGGGGACACTCCGCGGTTCCGGTGGCACAGGAAATTGGCGCCATCTCTGTAATGGGCGACGCAAAAATCCGTTTCCCTTGCATGGCCTCGTAGATCATCGCGCGCACGCGCGCCGATCAAGGTGGCCAAGCCCTTCCCCCCGCTCAACTCCTCTCCTTACGCCCTCTCTCATAATACCCTCTCAACTCCCTCATCTTCGACTGTCTACGCGGCCGCGCCGCCGTGCCGTTCCAGCCGGCCCGGCGGCTGCTTATACCCCTGTTACACGGGCACTTGAAACGGCCGCTAACGCAAACGGCAGTTGAACGCCGTAACGGCAGTGGGAACGGAACGGTGGTGGCAGCGCTCACACGGCACTTTCCATGCTCAGTCAGTTCACTTCCGTTTCGACGATCGATCACATGACTCTTGAACTTTTTACCTCGCCAACTCTAAAAAAATTTTGTTTCTCCAATTATTTTCTGCGCTACATGCTGTACAATGCGTTTGTTTAACTATTTGCAAAAGTTGTTTGCAAAACTAGCGAAGAAGCTCAATTAGCCGATCCAATCCGATCCATGGCGTTGCAGAATGGCTGCGTTTGTTGTGGTTTCAACGTGGTGAAGCGTCCCATTTCACGTTTCATCGCTTGTACTAACCGCAGCTTCACTGTGCATATCCTTTTTTCTTTCGTACCGCGAGTGACCGTCTGCGCGATTCAGCAGGTGCAGTGTTGAACGTGGTACGACTTTGCGACGCGCACCCCAGAACAGCCAAGGTCGATCCAAATAGGTCGCGAAGCTTCGGGCGAAAAGCGGTTCAGTACAGATTGTCACCGACATCAGCATGGGGGGTTATGGGAGCAGCGATTGAAGCGCGACTATGTTTGGAGGGAACAAACATTGGGAAAGAAAAACGCGTTTTTTAATTCAAACGAGACACACTTAGATTCATTCAACGGAAATAGAATTCCTAGTCAATTTTATATATTCGTGATGAGTTAAGAAAATACGTTTAATTTTTATATTATTAATAAATGCATTTCTTTTCGGCGCTCATCACTACAGGGGGCGTTGACGCCACAATCACTCGCAGTGCAATGCACGTCTTGAAATCGACAGAAAGGCGCACTCGTATCACCTGTTGAAATACGCCCCCCTCACAATTTGTGCTTTCTTGCTTGTCGAAGTTTGTCTGAATTTGGTGACGCGGGTAGCTTCACTGCTTCTTAATCTATTCAGTCAAAAGTAGTGAGTTACGACCGCCAGATAATTGTGTAGTTGTTTTCGTGCGACTGCGCTGGCCTACGGGCTTGGCATCCGACAAAAGGATCAGCAGTCTACACCTAAAGCTTTCGTCGGCCTCCAAAGAATGTATGTTCCATATGTTCTGTGCAGGGATGCGATTTCGACAACCGTACGGCTGGCTTTCTGCATCGCTTTCCACGCTGAAAGCTCGAAACGCCCATCAAGCCGAATGGCGGGGCATTTGAATATATAGCTCCAAAGGAAGAACAACAAAACAAATTTCGCGCCTTCGAAAACAAAATGACGTCACTTCTGCTTTTAACGGACATGGCGTCACATTATTTTTTTTCCGCCGGAAGTGTTCCCACCACATACAGATGGCGCTAAGCCCCATGAACCGGCGATGGACCGCCATGTTTTGAACGTATGGGCTCCTATGGAAGCTTCGCTACCAGGTACATTTACCTTGGAACAGCCATGGAATGGCGGTTAGCCAGCCACCTTATGATTGCGACCGTGATTGTCCACCCGATTTGCTTCTCCTGGTTGCGCACTACGAGCAAAGCGCTTTTGCGCCGGCGCGCTCACCTGCAGCGCGGACACGTTGCTGCTGGGAGCTGCCATCTTGTCTACTGCACGACGAAACGGACGACGAGCGGCGGCGCAACGGAGACCGGCGAGCTCCGTTGATTTCAATCGCCGTTGGATTTCCAACGGCGCTCGCGCTGCCGTGTAACTCCGCCTAACGGCCGTTAAGGCCAACTGCCGTTTTCCTTAACGGCCGTTAAAGTGCCCGTGTAACAGGGGTATTATGCTACGTAACGCTTTATTTTTGTTATCTACTGTCATCGAGATGCGTGCGCTGCTGTGCGTTGACCGGCGTGGCTTTTGTCAGTTCTGTGGCCCTCGGTAGCTGTGTGCTTGTGCTCCGCGATGTTTCACCCGTTTCACGACTCGTACCGCTCGTGCATCGTGCAGTGGTGCACAAATACCTCAAAAACAAGTCCTGCAAGGCTTTTCGGGTGCCTAAAGACAACAGGTGAGCGCTCAGAGCCAAGGACATCAAGGCACATGCACACGAACACAGCCCTGTCCATTTGTGTGCTCCACGAGGCTCCGGACGTCGTTGCGCCTTGATTGTGCTGCACTTGCCTCTTCCCGGTAGAGAAAGCTGACAAATAGATGTTCCTCCTCATTGTCACCTGGTCTGTGACTCGTGTTTTTCTGTGCCAAGGCTCATTCTGCAACTTCAGTAACTTGCCCAGCTTTCCATACCGCCCTCAGTGTTTGTTCTGTGTATCACGTTCTACAAACCTACTAACAGCTGAAAAATTACTGTTAGTGTTTGTGTACTATCTTAGTAACCCCCGATGGGAAAACCGCGCGAACAACCTTCATGTGTAGGCATGATACGCTTTTTTTTCTTCTGGAAAGCATGAGCATTGCAAGTGTCCTACATGCAGATTTTTGGAGTTCGTGTTTATTATACAAAGGAGAGCCCAGTAAGTACGACTTAGTGCCTTAAGTGACATAATTTTATTGCTAAGCATTGCATTCGGGCAGAAAGAAAAGTCGTGTTGGCTTGTTTTACCTGGTCTTTGATTGAGGAATAAGCCTTTCTGCGAATGTTTTTTATGTGCTGCTGCAAAAGCCGATTACCTTCTGTTCCCCTTGCCACCGTTACTCAAGTTGTGACCAAGTGCAAAATAATGTGATAATGTGTGTTTCAGTTTTTAGTACAATGTTATTTTTTTCTGCCATGTTTCTTTTTTTGCAATTTGTTCAGCAGTAATGAACATGTCACGCATTTCATATACTTTCGTGCAGTTTTTAAGTAAGCTTTCTTTTGGTATGGCTCTCAATCAAACAATGTTAGCATTTTATTCTATCTTTCAGGTATTTTCCATGTCATTTTTTTTGCCATTCCAGTGAGTTTCCCTTTTTTATAGTTGTCATGAGTATGTCATACACGTCGTCCAATTTTGTGCGATATCTTAGTGCACATACCAGGAGCTCGTCTACATTTAGGTCTTGAGGACGTTATACAATAATCTTGCTTTTTTTATGTGTGTACATGAAACGGCCTTCGCGTTTTCTAGCGCTTTCTTTTGTTATTTCACCATCTGTGAACTTTTGCCTTTAGTACTCTTGTATATGTCATGTACCTTTCACCTTTGCTCATTTTTTGAACGTGAATCACCACCACATTATAACAAAAATCTGTTTTCGGAAACGAAGTCAATAAAGCGAGACCAAAAGATCTGTTGTGTTGGAAATGGAAAGTTTTTTATGTCCCGGCACATGCTGGTATAATATAAGTATACCGCCGTGGGCCTGCCAACGCATAGCCCACGGCGCACTACGCGCCAGCTCGCAAGCAATGCCAATGCGCTGCGTAGCGCGCGCATTGCTTGCGAGCTGGCGCGTGGCGCGCCGTAACAAGCGCACTAAAAAAAAAACGCGCCGCTTGCGGGTAAAAAAAAAGTGAGCGGCGCGCGCGGCATGGGGGAAAGGCGGAAAGGGAGAGGAGCGGGTCGGTATAATAAAGCAAAAAGGAAAGAAAAACTTTTGGGAGAGGAGGTGCCGCGCTGCTGCTATTGCTGTTGCCATGACAACGTAAACAATCATGTGCGCCGCCATTTCGCTAATGCGTCGCCCGTTGGTTAGGGCCGTAACTGAAGGGGACCTTGGCGCTAGCGTCGAAAGAGCGTCTGCTCGAAAACGGCCAATGGGATGTATACGGAGTGTCCCCCCCCCCTGGTTCTACACCGTTTGCGTCGCGCATACATGCAATCAGATTACGCAAGGTTCGGCGACACAGACAGCGGATAGAAGCATCGATAAAATTCTAGAAACTTTCGATAGATGTAGACGCGTCCTGCGCTGAGGGGTAACACTTTTTCGACGGTAAAAGCGTTCACCCGTAAAAGAAACGAGTTCGCGTGTCAGTATTAAGGAATTTTGAGGTAATGGAGTCGTAACCAGGAGTTGAGTGTTGGATCGGGGTACCAATTAGTTTCGCAACGCCAGCTGTAGCCCCGATCACTGGAGGCATAACTACCTAATCGTACTGACGAGGAGGAGGTAGGCGGTCATTGTAGGGGACAGAAAAATTTTGCACAAATGCGTCATTAAGGGTGGCAGCGCACTGTTCATTAGCTATAAGGATGCCCAATGGGTCTTGCAGGGTTAGGTGCTCATCATGCAAGGGGTTGATGTAGTAGTCCTGCGGAAACCCGCAAGGTGGAGAGAAGTAATGAATAAATGCAATGGGTTGATTGCACTTATGCAATGGTTTCAATGGCTGATTGCATTTAATGATGAATGCAAGGGGTTGATTACACCCCAGAACTTTAACGTTAGCATTTAACATAGATGGAAGGACGTTAGATAGAAATTTATATTAAGGGCATTCTTTAGTACGTGAAGCACAAAGCACCAGGAGACACTTGCTGCTTTGTATTCTCGGGCTTCCTTGGAGATGATCACAGCACATTTTTTTTTTCTAGAAGTCTCCGCTACTGCAGCGGTTTGTGAATCTGCTATTCACACTCCATCAATTCGCTTCCCAGACTGAGATTGTGTTTGGATACAAAACGTCTTGCCATGACACGTCTTGCTATGCACTCTTGGAGGTGTGGCCATCGTAGACTTCATAGGAACAATTCATCAGCCTTTTCGCTAGAGTCTACAATGCCGTCGTCGTGACTGTTCTTCCCACGTGCGGGATATTACTTTGGTTCCTAGGAGAGCTTTCACTCGAGCTTTTCTTTCCACTGCTCGAAAAAAAAATGCAGCAGATCGTAGAAGCTTATTGCGTGTCATTTTGCGCCTTCTACTGAAACGTTTTCTCGCGGCAGGTGGGTCGTGCTCCTGCGAATAAGACGATGCACCTTGAATTTCTGTTTGTGCAACAACTTCGGTTTCGGTATCCGAGTTGTTTTCGACTCCCTCGTCAGTAGCCCCCCACGGCTTGGGCAACTGTTCGTCATTGATGCTGCTGTCTTCAACGATAGGTGTCTCACACTCTGAAGCGGCGCACGGCGAGGCGTCGCGCGGTTATTGTGCCTCGTGGGCGTCTCTCTTGAGGAGTTTACTCGCGTCAGGTGACTCGTCCAGGTGTTTCAACGGGAGTATTTTCTTCAGGTAATGGTGCTTCAGTGACTGCCACGGGTGAGCGCCAGGCACCACACAGGCCGCAGCCGTTTCCATGTATACCGCGTTGCCACGGGCACAGACCCTGCGCTTGTTCGCTATGTACTTCGTCATCGAAATTTATTCGCCAAGCGTGTACTCGCGTCTTGAGCGAACGAAGCGCAGTTTACGCTCCTTGCAGTCTCCGTCGTCGTCTGCATCCGCAGCTGACGCTCTCGGAATTTCGAATTCCTTCAGAGGAAAGAGCTTGTTGCTGGAAACGCAAGCACGTCTATAAGTGGCAGAGCAAGCGTTATCGGGGCCTTCCGCCGCTGCAATGCAAGTGGGCGTCAACCGGACGGCGTCAATATTCTTATCCAGCTGCAAAAGAACGCCGCCTCCATCTTCTATAAGCTCGCGTATCTCCTTTCGCCCCGAGCAGGGCGCCATTGAAAAGTACATGAGCCCGCCATCCGCTTTCACGAAGAGCGCTCGGCTGAGCTATTACTGGTCACATGATCTGCAAAAATCATTGCGCGTACGGAAACATGTTTCCACGATGCGGTGCAATTTCGCCTTTATCGCTGCGAGCGTACTGCGCGGAGAGGAGGTGGCGTCCTTCGGGTAATTTCAAACGACATTCCGTCTTCTCTTGTCTGTACGAGCAACGATCCAGAGTCTCTCTGGGTCTCCTTAACTCTGGATCACAATAAAACCGTCATAGGCGTGTGTTATCGCTCACCCTCTGCACAGCCTATGTTTGTCCATGACCTACACGACAGTGTGAGCCTTGTTCGCAAGGCATTTCCTTTATCTCCCATCCTACTTCTCGGCGATTTTCATCTTCCTAACATAATCCGGAACGGTCAACCTTCACTTTCTTCTTTTTCGGCACAACCTAATGAGTTTTTAGACTTGTGCGCAGTTTTTTTACTGTCGCAACTAGTAACACAACCTACACGTGGAGCTTCTAATGCTGCAAACATCCTTGACCTGCTTTTTACATCACGCCCTGATACAATCTCCAAGATTACACACCTGTCGGGTATAAGCAATCACTCCCTACTTGCATATTCAATTAACGCTTTAACCCGCAAGCCAATAAAATAAAAAAAGCTATAAATATTTACAAAAAAGTTAACTTTACCGCTATAAATAACAAATTAACTGCCTTTCTCTACTTTTTTCTGTCGAATTTTGAAAATTGTTCCCTTCGGCACAATTGGGACGTGTTCGCCGCTAATGTTCAGGTACTAACTGAAAAAATGTAAACTCCATCCCACATGATTACCTTCAATTCTGATGCTCCTTGGTACAACACCCATCTTAAGTTTAAAGTTTATTTCTTTCTTCATTACAGAAAGAGGAAACAAGAGTTAAAAGCTATATGGCCTGACAGGTGCTCTTGCTCCTAAGCGCGTTCCGTTTACATGCTAATTTAACGTACGTAAAAAGCAAATATAAGAACGAGCAAGTGCTACGTAGAAAATAAAAATAAACAATTGGTACATGTAATGACTATGTGAAAAAACATTTATCCTTCAATTTGTTTTTTTTTTTTGTACATTCATATTACAGCGCAGATTAAAGCATACATCTATAGTGCATAAAAAATTTAGTGCGATAGCATTTTGGGTATAAGTAATTGGATAACGTCTGAGAAGACTGTTTATACATTACTTAAAATGAGGTGCATAAAAATCAATTTTTTGCTCAACAATGTTTAGTAGCCTTGTATTTGATTGTTTACATCCGGACGTCCGCAGTTAGTACGCGTAAATGGTATTTTTCTGATTTCATTACGTAATGGGTATCGAGGAGTGGTGGTATGCTGACAACATGGAGTCTTTTTTTGTATGCAAGACGAATCTATAATAAAGAACTTGATTGGCTCCGATCATTGAATATTTGCCAAATAGATTTTGTGTGGGTAAGTCACGCTGGTCACGCTACCATGGTAGTTTGCAAAAATTCGGACTACTCGTTTTTGCAAGCTTAATAATTTATCATAGTGTTTTGCCGTCGTTGGCCCCCAAATCAAGCCGCAATGAGTTAGCTTCGAGTAAAAAAGGCTGTACTATATTGCCATCTTTACCCATAATGGTATTAGATCACCTATTTTAGACATACAGCCTATTACTTTGCCGAGATCATTGCTAAGCTTATTGACATGAATGTCCCAGGAGAAGTTCTCTTGACACCATACGCCCCAAAAACTTTTGCTTTGTTAGTTGTTCTAGTTTCTTTGCTTGAAATAGGACAGTTTTACTAACAGACAATAGCCTATTTATCGGTTTAAATATCATATATTTGGTTTTGTTGACATTCAATTGTAGTTTGTGGATATACAGCCATTCAGATAATAAATTTAAGTAATCCTTTATTTCTTTTACTAAGCATCGCATGGAAGAATTTGCAAAGAA